>NW_022437043.1:2440834-2647642 GCF_009761245.1 Sapajus apella
TTTTTTTTTTTTTTTTTTTTTTTTTGGTAGATTGCTTGTTGTGAGATTTTCTAGATAGATAGTCGTGTCACCTGTGGGTAGGAAAAGTTTTATTTCTTCCCTTGCAACCTGTATGCTTTTTTTTTTTTTTTTTTGCCTAATTGTGGTGGCTAGAACTGCCAGTAGGGAAAGCACTCAATATTTTGTCCTAAAGTTATAGCATTTTTTGTAGATGCTATTTATTCAAGCAAGGAAGTCCATCTCCACCCCACTCTTTCCTAAGTTGCTGAGATTTTTCATCTTGAATAGAGGTTGAGTTTTGTTAAATGCTTTTTTCTGAGTCAGCTATCTGATTATATAAATTTTTTGGTTCAGCCTATTGATATGATAACATTGATTTTTGAATGCCAAACCAGCTTTGCATACCTGGAGCAAAACCCAGTTGGTCATGGCGTATACTTCTTTGTGTACATTGTTGGATTACATTTGCCAATACTTTGTTGAGAATTTTTGTGTATAAGATCATGACAAGTATACGGATGAGTATATTCTCATATATAATAATAGAGTATGAGGATGCTAATATTTCGTTGAGGATTTCTGCCTCTAAGTATCATGAGAGATACTGGTTTGTAGGTAACATTTTTTGTACAGTATCTGGTTTTGGTATCAGGATAATACCAGCCTCCATAAAATGAGTTCCCTTCTATTTCTGGATGAGAATGTGTAAAATTGGTTTTAATTCATCTTTAAATGTTTGTTAGAATTGTTCAGTAAAACCATTTGAGCTTTATTTTTTTTGGAGCTTTTGATTAGAAAATCAGTTTCTTTAGTGGTTATAGGACTCTTCAGATTGTCTGTTATTTTGACTGAGTTTTGGTAGTTTGTAGGTTTTGAGGAGTTGATCTGTTTCTTCTAAGTTGAATTTATGAATGCAAAATTGTTCATAGTATTATTCCCATGTTATTCTTTTAATGGCAGCAAAATCTGTAGTGTTCTCTTTGTTTTTATTCCTGACACAATGATTGGTGTTTTCATGTCTGTCTTAGGTTTGTTAATTTTAATATTTATTTATTTTGAGATATATAATCTCACTCTTTCCTTCAGACTGGAGTGCAGTGGCGCGATCTCGGCTCAGCATAACCTCTGCCTCCCAGGTTCAAGCAATTCTCCTGCCTCAGCCTCCCAAGTAGCTGGGATTATAGGCGCCCACCATCGTGCCCAGCTAATTTTAGTATTTTTAGTAGAGATGGTGTTTTGCCATGTTGTCTAGGCTGGTCTTCAACTCCTGACCTGAGGTGATCCACCTGCCTCGGCTTCCCACAGTACTGGGATTACAGGCGTGAGCCACCACGCCAGGCCTAATTTTTATTTTTATTTTTACTTTTATTTTTGAGACAGAGTCTTCCTCTGTCGCCAGGTTGAAGTGCAGTGGCGCGATCTCGGCTCACTGCAGCCTCCGTCTCCCAGGTTCAAGCGATTCTCCTGCGTAGCTGGGACTATAGGTGCATGCCACCACACCTGGCTAATTTTTTGTATTTTAGTAGAGACAGGGTTTCACCATGTTGGCCAGGATGGTCTTGATCTCCTGACCTCGTGTTCCGCCCACCTCAGCCTCCCAAAGTACTGGGATTACAGGTGTGAGCCACCGTGCCCAGCCTAATTTATATTTTTTTATGAACCAACTTTTTGTTTTATTGATTTTTTTTAATTCTATTGTTCTCCTGTTTTTAATTTTATTGATTTCTTCTCTCATCTTTACTGTTTCCTTCTTTCTGCTTGCTTTGGGTTTAATTACTCTTTGTTTTCTAGTTTCTTAAGCTTAGAACTTGGATTATTGAGTAATTTCCTTTCCTCTGATGTAACAATTTGGTGCTATAAATTTACCTTTCAGCACTACTTTAGCTGTATCTCACATATTCTTGTATATGTATTTTCATTTTGATTCAGTTCTGTGCATTTTAAAATTTCTTCTTTGATCCATGGAGTATTTAGTATGTGTTGTTAAGTTTCTAAGTATTTGGATTTTTCCTGTTTTCTTTCTATTACTTGCATTTTTTTTCTGTGTTTTTTATTCAGCTGTTTTTTCTTATCTTTTTATGGGTTATCTTAATATATTTTAGGATTCCATCTTGATTTTTAATATTTTTGAATATATTTCTTTGTATAGATTTCTTAATGGTTGCTCTAGATATTGCAATATTCATATGTAACTTACCACTGTCTACTGGTATTGGTGTTTTACCACTTTCAGTTAGGTACAGATACTTTGTTTCCATTTAGGCCCTTTTGCCTTCTTTACTTTGAAAATAAATTTTCTGGCTGGATGCTGTGGCTCACACCTGTAATCCCAGCACTTTGGAAGGCTGAGGCAGGTAGGTCAGTAGTTCTCAACCAGCCTGGCCAACATGGTGAAACCCAGTCTCTTCTAAAAATACAAAGAATATTAGCTGGGTGTGGTGGTGGGCGCCTGTAATCCCAGCTACTAGGGAGGCTGAGGCAGGAGAATTGTTTGAATCCGGGAGGGGGAGGTTGCAGTGAGCTGAGGTCGCGCCATTGCACTCCAGCCTCCAAAAAAATGGGAAAAATACGTTCTCAAAAAAAAAAAAAAAAAAAAAAAATAAGCAGAGCTAAAAAAAAAGGTAAAAATAAAAAGAAACGTATGAGTAGTATGATAGTCTATTTACCCCTATTTTTACGTATTCCAAGGTTCCCTGAAGTTTCACCATCGTCCCTTATCATTTTCTTTTTTTTTTTTTTTTTTTTTTTAAGAGAGCGTCTTTAGCCATTCTTTCAGGGTAGGTTTGCTAGCAAAAAATTCTTAGTTTTTCTGAGATTGTCTCATTTAACTTCATTCCTGAAGTATATTTTTGCTGTATATAAAATTCACAGTAGACAGTTATTTTCTTTCAGTACTTGACAAGCGTTGTGCTGTTTTTTGTTTTTGTTTTTTTTTTTTTCTGTTCTTTATGGTTTTAGATGAGAAGTTTGCTGTCATATGAATTAGTGTTCCCCTATAAAGTAATGTATCAATTCTCTCTAGCTGCTGTCAGGATTTTTTTGTCTTTAGTTTTCAGAAGTTTAATGGTGATATATTGGTGTGGATGCCTTTTTTATTTGGGGTTTACTCACCTTTTTGTATTTTTGTTTAGTGTGTTTCACCAAATTTGGCAAGTTTCCATCCATCATATCTTTGAATACTTTTTCAGTCCTATTCTCTCTCATCTTTTCGGACTCTGAGAAGAATCTTAGCTTTTTCTATTTTTGTCCCATAGGTCCCTGAGACATTGTTTGTTTTTGTTTTTTTTTCCAGTCTATTTTCTCCCTTATTTAGATTGACTTAATTCTATAGATCTGTTCACTGACTCTGTCACCTATCATTTCCACTCTTTTATTGAGCTCATCCAGAGTTTTTATTTTAGGTTTTTCTTTTTTTGGTTTTATAATTTCCTTTGGCTCCTTTAAAATGTTTGTTTGCTGAGATTTCTGTTTATTTGTTTCAAGAGCAGTTGCAATTGCTTGTTGAAGCATTTTGTTGACTGCTTTAAAAATCTTTATTTTTGTCAAGTAATTCAAAAATCTTATGTACCTCACTGTCTCACTGTTGTATCTTTTGGTTGTTTCTCCTCATTCATTTTATGCTTTCTTGGTTTTTGGTATGGTATGTGATTTTCAGTTTGTACCCTGGACATTTGGATATCATACATATTTTGACAACTGTGCATCTTGTTTGTGTTCTTTTTTTTTTTTTTGAGACAGGGTCTTGCTCTGTCATCCAGGCTGGAGTGCAGTGATATCATTATAGCTTGCTGTAACCTCAAACTCCTGAGCTCAAGTGATTCTCCCACCTTGGCCCCCTGAATAACTAGGACAACAGGTGTGCGCCACCATGCGTGGCTAATTTTTTTTCCCCCTTTTGTTGAGATGGCATCTTACTCTGTTGACCAGGCTGGTCTTGAACTCTAGGACTCAAGTAATCCTCCTGCCTCAGCCTCTTGAGTAGCTGGAGTCACAGGTGTGCACCACAGTTCCTGGCCTATTCTTTTTTATAGTTGGCAGTTTCCCTGTTGAAGTGTAGTGCAAGGGCTAGGTGGGTGTGTTCGTTCAGCTTCTTGCTGGGTCCTGCTGACAATTACTCTGGAAGACGTGGGGCACTAAGTCATACTGCCTTAATGCAGACTGGTGGGATGGAAGTTCAATTCCTCCCTTACCCTCACATCTTCCTGATAAAAGTTAGGCACCATTTATGCCACCTTGTTGCCTCTGAGTAGGGGGTATAAGGTGAACTTTCTGATGGGCCATGCTGCCTCAGCAAGAGAGAAGTAGGGAGGCTAACTCACACTGCTCTGATGCTGCAGGATGAAGAAAAAGCTCCTTACCTCATACCACTTCCCCCGAGTTGATGCCAGGTGGGGAATAGAAGCTCAGCCCCGCTCTGGGTATCACTGGTGTGATAATGGCTGAAATGGTCCTCAGCTACTCTGCCTTACACTGCTTCATTTAGCCTTGAGCTGGGTGGATGTGGAGGTTCAGCTCTTCACTGGTTACCACTGACACTAGGGTGGGGGCAGGGAGTAGAAAGCTGACTGACTCTAACTCACATCTCCTTATTTAGTCTTGTTAATGGCTGTTTAGGGGTGCAGGTTCAGGTTCTTGCTAGGTCCTGTTGACACCAGGCCTGTGTGTGCGGGAGGAGGTGGGAATGGAGTGGTGGTGAAAGATAGTGGTGACTAACTGCCTCACACAGCTTCATTAAGCCTCCTTGCTAATGGGTGATCGTGGAAACCTAGCTTGCCCCTAGACTTCACTGACACTGTCTTAAATGGGTGAGTCTGAACACCACTTGCTTTACTGGGTGAAGTATGGAAGATCAGCTCCTCTTTTAGCCTTGCCACTAACCCAACAGAGGAACTGGAGCACCCCTGTGTGGGGGATAGAAGATCAGTTCCCTGTTTGGTCTTGCCAACACAACCTTGGTAGGGGCTCCAATCCCACAGCCTGCTTTTGCTGGGTGGTAGGTGTACTCTGCCCTCCAGTACCACCTGGTACAAAGTACCACCTGCTGCTTCTGTTTGGTGGTGGGGGGTGTTTTGTGTTATATTAGCTGTATGCTTGGCTCCACTGAAACTGCAGAGAGAGGGAGGGAGGGAGGGAGTGTGTGTGTGTGTGTGTGTGTGTCTGTGTGTCTGTGTGTGTGTCTGTGTGTGTGTGTGTGTGTTTTCTGTTGGTATTTAGCTTGAGTAAGATGGGTTTTGCCAGAAAAGTTTCTTTTGGTAAGCTTACCCTTTTACCTGCTGCTTCTGCTTGGTGGTGGGGGGTTTGTGTGCTAGATTAGCTGTATGCTTGGTTCCACTGAAACTGTGGAGGGAGGAGTAGGGAGGGTGTGTGTGTGTGTGTGTGTGTGTGTGTGTGTGTGTGTGTTTTCTGTTGGTACTTAGCTGGAGTAGGATAGGTTTTACCAGAAAGGTTTCTTTTGTTAAGCTTACCTTTTTCCCAGCCCTTTGACTAGCAGGAACAGGCTTTTGGGATTTTTTTTTTTTCTCTGTGACAGTTGGTGATACTGGATTGGGGCCTTCTGAAACAGCATCCTGTCTTGGAAATATGGGTAGCAATATGAAAACCCAAGGATCTCATTGCCTTGTTACTCCTCAAATCATGAAGTCTTTAGGAAATCTGCTTTCTTCCCACTTTTCAGCTACTTTCTATGCTTGTTTGTTATATTATGTTCAGGGTTTTTTAGTTGTAAGAGGGAGGATCTGGGAAGAATGAAGCTATGGTACTCCATTTTGGTGGAACTGGAAGTCTTATAGTAATTCAAGTTTGAATTATGAAAGTTTTGTCTAAATATACTGTCACGTCAACAAAGCAAATCTTAAAAATCAAATTTAGGAAAATCTTGTGACAAAATCACAACATATGATTCTCATTTTAAAGCTGTTTCAATTAGGGCTTGACCCATAACTGTTATTTTGGTGATATGGTTTAAATAACTACAAGGCTTACTTTTGAATATAAAATGCTTCCTGTCATATTCTTTAAAGGAAGTACATATTTACATGCAAAGAAAGAAACTGAAAGATAAGCTGGGTTATAGCATAATGTCACTGTTATGGTTTGCCGTCAAACAGCAGTTACTCTTTAGTTTCCTATGCCAAATATACCAGTAAAACATAACATTCTGCTCCTTTCAACATATTAAGGCCAGCCAAACAAAATTTTTTTCCCCAAAATTCTTAAAACGCTTAAAATAGACAAAGTGATTCAGAAGTTTTTAGGAGTAGGAAGGAGAGGTGGCGGTACATACAAATATGTTTCTGTATGAATTTCAAATGAATAGGCAAGGGAAAAATTAATAGATAGGAGGCATTACTCTGCCTTAGGCAGGGAATAATTATTTCAGCAATGTACATGCAATAAAGTTTTACAATTTTAATTCATTCTAGCTCTAAAATTCTGAGATTTTTATCCTTTTTGCTATTTTAAATGATACTGTACAATTCATATAAGAATCTGAGACTTTTTTTAGAGAGGAATCTTCCTGAAAAAAAGATTGGTGGTCCCTTTAATAATATGGATTTTCTCTTACAATAAGTTTAGCCATTTATTCTGTTATTTAATAAATGAGGCAATTTATTTTCTGTGTAATGTGTTGAATCATAATGTTGTGGAATGGTTTAATATTCTGCATTTTTCTTTGATCCATTAGTTATTTTGGAGTGTTTAAAAATTTTCATATTTCTGTGAATTTCCCCAATTTGTTACTGTTGCTGATTTCTAATTTCACCACATTTTGGTCAGAGAGCATAGCTTTTTTTTTTTTTTTTTTTTTTTTTGGCCAACTCAGATTCTTCTAAGGAAGAGCACAGCTTTTAAAATTTTAATTCTTTTAAGATTTTGGGACAACTGGGTGCAATGGCTCACGCCAGTAATCCAAGCATTTTGGGAGGTCAAGGTGGGCAGATCACTTGAGGTAGGAGTTTGAGACCAGCTTGTCCAACATGGTGAAACCCCATTTCTACTAAAATACAAAAATTAGCCAGGCATTGTGGCACATGCTTGTAATCTCAGGTATTCTGGAGGCTGAGGCAGGGTAACTGCTTGAACTTGGGAGGCAGAGGCTGCAGTGAGCCAAGGCAAGAGAGTGAGATTCCGTCTCAAAAAAAAAAAAATTATGGGGACTTGTTTTAGTGGCCTAACGTGGTTTATCCTGTATCCTGGATAGTGTTCCATGTACATTTGAGTAGAATGTGTATTCTGCTGTTGTTGCAGGGAGTGTTCTATAGGTTTTTTTTTTTATTTTTGAGACGGAGTCTTGCTGTCTCCCAGGCTGGGGTATAATGGCATAATTTGGCTCACTGTAACCTTCGCCTCCCAGGTTGAGCGGATTCTTCTGCCTCAGCCTCCCGAGTAGCTGGAATTACAGGCGCTTGCCACCACATCCGGCTAAGTTTTGTATTTTTTAGTAGAGATGGGGTTTTTCCATTTTGGACAGGCTGATTTCGAACTCCTGACCTCAGATGATACACCTGCTTCAGCCTCCCAAAGTGCTGGGATTACAGGCGTGAGCCACTGCACCAGGCCTTAAGTCTTGTTTTATAGAGCTCTTTGAGTCTTTTATTTTCTTGTGATCCGCTGTCTGATTATTGAAAGTTAAGTATCGAAGTCTCCAACTTATGTTGAATTGTCTATTTTTTTTCTCAGTTCAGCTTTTGCTTGTATTTTGAGTTCTGTTATGTTTGTTTTTATTTGTTATATATTCTTGATGAATTGATCCTTTTATTATTATAGAATATTCTGTGTCCCTAGTAACAAATTTTTGTCTCAAAGTGTATTTTAAAAATTCATAATTTTTTGTGAGTACATAGTATGTGTGTATTCAGAGTGCCTTTTGTATGATACTAGTATAGCCACCCAGCTCTATTTTGGTTATTTTTTGCATGGTACATAGGTCTTACATCCTTTTAGTTTCAACCTGTTTTTGTCCTCGAATCTAGTGGTTTTTTTTTTAGAAAGCATATAGTTGTGTTACGCTTTAAAAAAAATTAAGGCCAGCCCCAGCGGCTCATGCCTGTAATCCCAACACTTTGGGAGGCCAAGGAGGGTGGATCACTTGGGGTCAAGAGTTTGAGACCAGCTTGGCCAACATGGTGAAACTCTGTTTCTACTAAAAATACAGAAAATATCGCAGAAAATACTTTTGGATTAAAAGAAGAAGAAGAAGAAAAAAATACAAAAAGTAGTTGGGTGTGGTGGCGCATGACTGTATTCCCAGCCTACTCCTTGGGAGGCTGAGGCAGGAGAAACGCTTGAACCTGAGAAGCAGGAGTGGCAGTGAGCCGAAATTGAGCCACTGCACTGCAGCCTGGGGCGACGGAGCAAGCCTCTGTCTCAAAAAAAAAAAAAAAATTCATTCTGTCGATCTTTGTCTTTTTAATTGTGAGAGTGTTTAATTCATTTGCATTTTATGTGATCACTGATAAAGGAGGATTTACATCTGCCCTTTTACTGTTGGTTTTCATCATATCATCATCTGTTGTTTTTGTTCTCTATTCCTCCGTTTTTTCTTTTTTTTTTTTTTTTTTTTTGTGGGTTGGATTTTTGCTTTTTTGCCCAGGCTGGAGTGCAGAGGCATGATCTCGGCTCATTGCAACCTCTGCTTCCTGGATTGAAGTGATTCTCCTGCCTCAGCCTCCTGAGTAGCTGGGATTACAGGTGTGCACCACCACGCCTGGATAATTTTTGTATTTTTAGTAGAGGCCAGGATTTCACCATGTTTTTAGGCTGGTCTCGAACTCCTGACCTCAGGTGATTTACCTGCCTCAGCCTCCCAGAGTGCTGAAATTACGGGCGTGAGCCACCAGGCCCAGCCTCAATTTCTACCATTTTTGTGTTATTTGTTAGTGTACCATTTTAATTCCCCTTTGTCTTAGTTTATTATATGTTTTTTATTTTTTGAGTAATTGCCCTGGGAATTACAGTTAGCAACCTAAAACAGTCTTGTTGTGATTAACAGCAGCTTTATTTCATTAGTATACAAAAACTTTGCCCCTATATAGCTCTCTTAACTTTCCCCTCATTTGCATTGGTATTGTCATTTGAGTTATATTTTTATACATTGTGTTCCCATCAACACAGGTACATAACTACCGCCTTATAGAGTTTCTTTTAAATCACAAAGGAGATAGTAAGTTCAACAAACAAAAAATGCTTTTACACTGTCTTTTTTTTTTTTTTTTTTGAGACTGAGTCTTGCTGTGTCGCCCAGGCTGGAGTGCAGTGGCTCGATCTTGGCTCACGGCAACCTTCACCTCCTGGGTTCAAGCGATTCTCCTGTCTCGGCCTCCCAAGTAGCTGGGATTACCTGTCAGTTTTTGTATTTTTAGTAGAGACAGGTTTCATCATGTTGGCCAGGCTGGTCTTGAGCTCGTGACCTCAGGTGATCTGCCCGTTAGCCTCCCAAAGTGCTGGATTACAGGCGTGAGCCACCAAGCCCGGCACATTTACGCTGTCTTTTGTATTTACCTGATGTCTCAGTCAATTTGTTCCGCTATAACAGAATACCACAGACTGGATAATCTATTTCTCATAGTGCTGGGGATAGGGAACTTCAAGGCACTCCCAGATTTGGTGTCTAGTGAAGGCTTGCTTTCTGCCTCCAAGATTGCTGCATCTTTATGTGACATAAAGTAGAAGGACAAAGGGAAGAACAGCTTTCTCAGACTTCTTTTAGGTTATTAATCCCATTCATGAGGGCTTTGCTTTCATCACTTAATCACCTCATAAAGGCCTTACCTCTTAATACTATCACATTGTCCATTAAGTTTCAACATAGAAATCTTGCGGGGGCACATTAATATCGTTGCAGCTGAGAATTACTTTTACTCGTACTCCTTATTTTTTCTTGTGAATTTTAGTTATTGTCTCGTGTCCTTTCAACTGGTTTTCTAGTGACAAATGCAGTTTTTGTTTATGGTAGTCTTAATCCTCCCATGATGATTAAGAATAGTTTTGCTGAATGAATCTAGAATTCTTGGTTGACTGTTTTTTCCTTTCAGCACTTTTGGTTTCTGTAGATTGCTTTTTGTTCTATGGCTGGATCTTTGCATGTCTCAGAATTTTTGGTTGAAAACTGGACAATTTATTATAATGTAGCAACTCTGAAAGCAGAAGGTTCCCCCTATGCAGCATTGGCTTTTGTTTGCTGTAGTTGTTTCTTTGTTTAGTGACTTCTCTGAATTAATTTTGTAAAGTCTGTATTCTTTGTTACGTATTACCACTGAATTCTCTCCTTGTTTATTTTAGCGAGTGATTTCGTCAACTGTCTGGGACCAATAAGTCTCCCAGTGTTTGCTCAGGGGCACTTTGTGCAGGCAGTTGACAACATTGCCATAGCCATTATTATGATTGCACAGAGCCTCATGGTAAAGCAGAGGTGAGAGCCTAGGGAGTTCTCAGATCTTTCATGGGCACATGCACACGGCCCCTTATCTGTCTGTGCTTGGCTTTCTTCATTCTTAGGTTTTTCATATTTTTGTTGGAGCTTTTAAAACTCTTAACGGATATCTCAGTCTCCTGCTTTTCCTTCTGAAGTTTTTGGTTAGTCTTTTGTTTGTCTCTGTTGTTACCCACTGCTTCAGCCAGCCTCTAAGCTAAACAATTCCCTGGAATTGTTTTCAACAAATAGCCCTCAAGTAAAGGCATTTCACACTGGTGAACTCTATTTACGTCAAATACCTAGCCTTGCAAGAGGGATTTTCCGGGGAACCATTATACAGGTGAATTTTCTGGGAATGAAGCTTTGAAGGAGCTTCAGCCTCATTGTGCTCCCTCTGCTGGCTTTTCAGGCTGCTGGATGTTACCACGAATCTATCACGCTGTTTGTTTTCAAGTCTACTGCAGAGCTATATGGAGAAAATGGGACTAGGGCAAATCAAAAAGCCACAAAGCTTTCTGTTTTTACCAAGATTTGGCAATTTTTCTTCACCAAACACTTCCAAGATTGCTGCAAGCTTTTGATTAGTTTCCAGAGTTGTTAAAAAGTTAATTCTGAAAATATTTGCTAGCTTTCTCATGGGAGAGGAGAGGAATTGTTAGATGTTCTTAAGCCACCATTTTTGCTGATGTCACTCTTCATTTCTTTCTAAAGGTTTTAAAATAAGGATTTCACACATATCTTTCAGTTCAAATTCAGAACTACAATGTTTTGTTATCAATTTTAAATATGTCTTGTCTTGTGTGTTGAAAATTTTGGCTCTCAAAGACAACAACGTAATGACTCAGTTGCTTTATCACACATTACATACGTTAACAGTGTTGGAATAACAATACCAACCCTACCATGAACTATAGTCATCTGCCATATAACAATATTTTGGTCAATGATGGTAAGGTTGGTTCCATAAGATTATGATACCCTATTTTTACTGTACTTTTTGTATGTTTAGATATGTTTAGACACAAATATTTACCATATGTTACATTGGTCTGTTGTATTCAGTATAGTAACATGCAGTGCCAGGTTTGTAGCCTAGGTGTGTAGTAGGATATACCATCTAGGTTTGTGTAAGTATTGTGTTTGCAGAGGGATGAAATTGCCCATTTATCAGGGCATATCTTAGTCTTAAGGGATACTGACTGTACATGGTTCCTAATTGTAGCTTGAGGATTTTTTGTAGTTCTTTTATTTTTGTCCGCAAGATATATTCCATTGGGAATGTTTGGTCAAATTACTGTTTTAAAGTTCTTTGAAATAATTGTTTTATGTCTGGTTATGTTATCAGCTGGTTACATAGTAAGGTTTATTTGTTTCATTTTGCTTTTGGCTTTATAAAGATTGCTTTTTTAACTGTAATTTTCTTTACAGCATAACATTTAAAATATGTACATGGTTGCAAAATAGTTACATTGTTTCAGAACCAAAACTACCATCATATTCCCTCCTCCGCCATTTAAAAATGTTTATAACATTTTGTTTTAAAAATTAAAGGCAAACATATTTATGTTTATATATGTAAGTATAGAATATATACATAGCTTCTATATGTGTCTATAATTTTTTTTTCTTTCTCTTTTGCTTTGCTCAGGTAGTATAGTAGTAGCTAATGCTTCTTGGGTTTGGAATCTCCAGAGAATAATTCTTTGCACTCCCCTCAGTGATACAGTTTTACTCAAAAATCTTTGCTTTCGGCTGGGCGTGGTGGCTCACACCTGTAATCCTAGCACTTTGGGAGGCTGAGGTGGGCGGATTGCCTGAGCTCAGGATTTCAAGACCAGCCTGGGCAACACGGTGAAACCCCGTCTCTACTAAAATACAAAAAATTAGCCGGGTGTGGTGGCGTGTGCCTGTAGTCCCAGTTACTTGGGAGGCTGAGGCAAGAGAATCACTGGGAGGTGGAGGTTGCAGTGAGCCAAGATTGTGCCACTGTGCTCCAGCCTGCTGGTGACAGAGGGAGACTCTGTCTCCAAAACCAAAAAAAAATCTTTGCTCTCTTCCCAAAGAAGAGTAAAATTTGATGTCCCTCAACATTTGGGCCTCCCCAATAATAAATATAACTTTTTAACCTCATCCTCATTACTTCTCCTCCATATTTTCTTTTCTTTTTTTGACACAGGGTCTCTCTGTGTGGCCCAGGCTGGAGTACGGCAGTGTGATCATGGCTGACTGCAGCCACATGCTCTCGGGATTAAACAATCTTCCTGCCTCAGTCTCCTGAGTAGCTGAGACTACAGGCACTTACTACGCCCAGCTAATTTTTGTTTTTTGTTTTTTTAATTTTTGGTAAAGATAAAGTCTCAGTGTGTTGCCTAGGCTGGTCTTGAACTCTTGAGCTCAAGTGATCCACCTCAGACTCCCAAATTGCTGAGATTACAGGTGTGAGACACTGTGTGTATGGCCCTCCATTTTTTCTTTGTCTCATTTTAATTTCAAGACCTTTAAATGGCTTCCTTTCTCTTTTTATGAAGCTTTCCCTTAATTGTGTAGAAGTAGAACCAATTGCTCTTTGTGCTTCCAGAATAATTTTAAAAATTTTCACATTTTTAAATTTTATTTTTAAATGTTATGTGTGCGTATATATATAAAGAGTATATATACACACACATATATAGAGAGAAACAGAGAGAGAGAGGAAAAAAAAAAAAAAGAGAGAGAGAGAGAGAGATGGGCTTTTGCAATGTTTCCCAGGCTGGTCTTCAACTCCTGGTCTCAAACGATGCCTCCACCTTGGCCTCCTAAGCGTTGGGCCTGAGCCATTGTGCTGGGCTCATCTTTTGTTAGGAGCAACATTATTGATACATAATTTGCATAAAGTGCACAATTCTAGTTTTACTTTTCTCTTTCCACTTTCCATTATTTAGTGCTTTCTTCTCTTATTTGTCATCACATTTCACATTGCCAATGCTGATATTTATTCTTTTTTCGTTTTCTTTTTTTTTTTTTTGAGATGGTCTTGCTCTGTTGCCCAGACTGGAGTGCAGTGGTGCAATTGCTGCTCACTGCAACCTCCGCCTTCTGGGTTCAAGCAATTGTCCTTCCTCAGCCTCCCAAGTAGCTGGGACTGCAGACATGCGCCACCATGCTCGGCTAATTTTTTGTATTTTTTGTAGAGACAGGATTTCACTGTGTTAGCCAGGATGGTTTCGATATCCTGACCTCATGATCTGCCTGCCTCGGCCTCTCAAAGTGTTGGGGATTACAGGCGTGAGCCACAGCGCCCAGCCCTTATTTTTCTATTTTAGATATTTTCCTACTGTGGAAGGTAACCTTTTCCCTACCTGTTCTCTTCTCCATCTGCCCCTACATTTCCCTCCTTGTCCATAATATCTTTGTGTTAAATCAATGTTTAGATTATTAAGACTGCATAAATAAGTGCTCTTCACTATTTTTTTTTTTTTTTTTTTTTGAGGTGAAGTTTTGCCCTTGTTGCCCAGACTGGAGTGCAATGGTGCTGTTTTGGCTTACTGCAACTTCTGCCTCCTGGATTCAAGCAGTTCTGCCTCAGCCTCCCAAGTAGCTGGGATTACAGGCATGCGACACCACTCCCAGCTAATTATTTTTTTTTTTTTGAGACAGAGCCTTGTTCTGTTGCCTAGGCTGGAGTGCAGTGGCGCGGTCTCGGCTCACTGTAACCCCCACCTCCTGGGTTCAACTATTCTCCTGCCTCAGCTTCCCTGAGTAGCATGTGGTTTTTTAGTAGAGATGGGGTTTCACCATGTTGATCAGGCTGGTATTGAACTGCTGACCTTAAGTGATCCACCCACCTTGGCCTCCCAAAGTGCTGGGATTACAGGCGTGAGCCACCAACCTGTCCTCCATTTTTTTTTTTTTTTTTTTAAATTACCTGTATCCTTCAAAGATTACTGTTGCTGTGTAGGTCACCGGGCATGTTGGACAGCTGGCATTCTGGGACTTTAACTCTCATCCTGGGCTGCAAGAAGCATAAGCCTTGTAGTTAGTGTTTTGATAGCAAGCTGGAAGGGGACTTGAGCCATTCTGCACCCTGATCTGTGCTCGGTGTTTCTGTTTTAATTTAACATCTCTCTAGAGTTAAATGTTTAATTTTTTATTGGGGTGGGGGAAGAGGTAATAGAGGAGGGACAGTTCCCTGGTAGCATTTTCTGGAGGAGAAGGTCTAGAGGTTTAGGTAAGTTCTTACTCAGTTTTTTCATCAGTCTTCTACTCCAGCCATCATTTATTTCCAGGATTCTGCTTGAAAGGACTTTTGACTGGGTGGCTGAAATGTAAGACACTTGACATTTCATGTACTTTTTGTCTTTCCGAATTTATGGACCTGCATTGTCTATTGTCTTCTCTCCCTTTCTGGTCTGTATCTTATTGCCTAACAAACCAGTACCAATGCCACTTTTTTATTATGTTCACAGAATTTGTGGGTCAGGAATTTGGAAAGGGTACAGCAGGGATGCCTTCTTTTTGTTCTACATGTTTGGGGCCTCAGCTGTGATGACTCATGTCAGAGAGAGACTGAAAGATGGCTTCATCCCATGTGTGGCACCTTGGCAGGGATGGCTAGAAAGGTGGGCTCAGCTGCTATTGTCAACCCAAGGGTCTGCATATGGCCTTCCCAGCGTTGCTCTTTTAAGATAGTTTTACGTATAGAAGCTCAGGGATCCAAGAGTGAGTGTGTTAAGAGGACCAGGTAGAAAGCTGCATGTACTTTTAAGTGACCTGTCCTCAGAAGTCACACAGTGTCATTTTTGCCATAACCTAATGGTCAAAGACTACCCAGATTCTAGGAGAGGGGACAGAAAACCCCTCTCTTGATGGGGAAGAGGCAAGGTCGCACTGTAGAAAAGGATGTGACATGGGCTATATTGTGGCCATTTTTGGAAAGTATCGGATATAGTTTTGTTAAGGGTTGCCGTCTTTTTTTGTTTTTTTGAGACAGAATCTCGCTCTGTCGCTAGGCTGTAGTGTAGTGGTGCGATCTCAGGTCACTGCAACCTCTGCCTCCCAGGTTCAAGTGATTCTTCTGCCTCAACCTCCCGAGTAGCTTGGGATTACAAGCATGCACAACCACAACCAGCAATTTTTTGTATTTTTAGCAGAGACGGGGTTTCACCATGTTGGCCAGGATGGTCTCGATCTCCTAACCCTGTGATCCGCCCGCCTCAGCCTCCCAAAGTGCTGGAATTACAGGCATGAACTACCGCTCTGGCCTCGGGGTTGCCATCTTTTAATTTCTTAGCTTTTGTTTCAGAGATGTTGGAAGAGAACAGAGATAAACTCCGTTGTTCAAATTGCTGTGTTTAACCAGAAGTCCTTTGCATGATGATTTTTGTTTTTAATGAAACTTACTGAAATGTAACATGAACACAGTTGAGTTCACATATCACAAGTGTGCCATTCAATGATTTATCACATAGGAAACACATTTTGTAAGTGCTACCTCAAATCAGGAAGTGGAACGGTAGTAGCACTCTGAAGCACCTCTTGCCCCTTCATAGTTATTACTTTTATCTTCCTCCTCAAAGGTAACCACTACACCAACTTCTATCTTCATAGACTAGTTTTGCTTATTTTTGAATTTTATATAATGGAACTGTATAATGGGTAATCTTATGTTTGGCTGCATTTGTTCAGTAACACATTTAAGATTCTTCCTTATTCATCTTTGTGTTTGCAGAACCAGAAACATCATTTGTTATTATTGCTGAATAGTATTCCAGTGTGCAAATGTATAAATTTATTTATCCCTTTTACTGTTGATGTCTCCCATAGTGGTTAAAGGTCTCTATAGATCTTGACTCTTATTTGTATTGTTTACTTGCACGGTGGGCACTTTAATGACTTTCATTTAATAGCTTATCTTTGCTGTCACCCTTCACCCCCCAACCAAATGATTTTGATTATGTCATCTATACTATATAGAGGACCTTTATCATTTTCTATTTTGAAATGTATAGTCACCTATAGATGATTATACATTTTAAAATACTAATAGTATATAGTATTAGTCATCTATACATTTCTGTAATGTATTATAAAATAAGAAGTAATATGAAAAGGAAAGGTCATTAAGCCAAAACGTATCTCAGAGTCCAGTTACTGAGTTTATTTTTATTTCAGAAAGGATGGCTGCTTATTTGGTTTCCTTTCCCACAGAAAGATTAGAACATGTGGATTAGGAGAGAAGTTGTTGCGTGCTAGTATACTGATGTCAGATAGTGTAATAGTGAAAAAAAATTAGGTGACCGTGTGAAAATAGTAAAAGCATAGCAATTTGTGGCTGTTTAGGATGAATTCTTAATGGTCTTTTTATTAAAATAACGCAGTGTAATAACCTGTTTTTCTTAATGATTATTTGGTTAAATTACATTCAGTTTAACCAAAGAAATCCTTCAGTTGTGTTTTCTATACTCTGTTTAAGATGATGAGGAAATCTTCGGGAAGTCATACCCATGATGGCTTAAAGTAGCTATAATGGAAGCTTTTGCTTTTTCTTTCTTTCTTTCTTTTTTTGGTGGGGGGGTGCGTAGAGCCACGCTCTGTTGCCCAGGCTGGAGTGCAGTGGTGCAGTCCTGGCTCACTGAAACCTCCGTCTCCTGGGTTCAAGCGATTGTCCTGCCTCAGCCTCCCTAGTAGCTGGAACTATAGGTGCATAACACCACGCTTGGCTAATTTTTTGTATTTTTAGTAGAGACGGGGTTTCACTGTGTTAGCCAGGATGGTCTTTTTTTTTTCTTAAGCCTGCAATACCTGAAGCCCTGATGGTCTTGATCTGACTTCGTGATCCACATGCCTCAGCCTCCCAGAGTTTGGAATTACAGGTGTGAGCCACCATGCTCAGCCACATTCAGTGATCTTTAAGTCTGCCTAATTAGAATGTCTTTTTCTCTGATACAGGAATGAAAGTTACTCTATTGTTTTTCATAGACTTTTTTATTTTTATTTTTTGAGACAGAATCTTGCTCCTATTGCCCAGGCTGGAGGGCAGTGGCGTGATTTTAGCTCACTGCAACCTCTGCCTCCCGAGTTTAAGCAGTTCTCCTGTCTCAGCCTCTCGAGTAGCTCGGACTACAGGAGTGTGCCACTGCGCCCGGCTACTTTTCTTGTATTTTTTAGTAGAGGTGCTGTTTCATCATGTTGGCCAGGCTGATCTCTAACTCCTGAACTCAAGTGATCCGCTCACCTCGGCCTCATTTTTTTCCTTAAACTTTTAAACAGTGTTTATTAGAATTTTTCTTTTCTAATCATAACAGTGGGAAGAAAGAAATGCATTACATCATGATCCACTACACAACATATGTATGTTTTATAATGGGAAATCCTTTTTCCATAAAACACTACTTGGGAAAAACTGCTTCAGAGTGCCAAGGTAAATCTCTGTTCACTTGGATTAACTAGAATTACAAATCATTAGAATCTTTTTTTTTTTTGAAACAGAGTTTTGCTCTTGTTGCCCAGGCTGGAGTTCAGTGGCGCCATCTCAGCTCACTGTAACCTCTACCTCCTGGGTTCAGGCGATTCTCCTGCCTCAACCTCCCGCTCGGCTAATTTTGTATTTTCAGTAGAGACGGGGTTTTTCCATGTTGGTCAGGCTGGTCTCGAACTCATGACCTCAGGTGATTCGCCCGCCTTCGCCTCCCAGAGTGTTGGGATTACAGGCATGAGCCACCGTGCCGGGCCGTGTTAACTGTTTATATTATTGGTAAGATTTCTGGTTAACAGTGGGCTATAAGTAGTTATGTTTTGGGGGAATCAAAAGTTATATGTAAATTTTCAGCTGTGCTTCGGGGGGTCAGCGCCCCTAACCGCCTCATTGTTCAAGGGTTATCTGTACTTACCTCATAGGTTTGTGTCAATTAAATGAGCTATGGTATGTAAAGTGCATAATACTTAGCAGTCAGTAACTGTTGTTAATAATTAACAATTCTGATAATCTACTTGGTAAACAAGAATAGGTTATGTTAGAATGATGTCTCATATATGTTAATGCAGAAGTTCTTTATGTCTTAGATAAGTTTTTTAGGTAGATAAAGGAAATGATTCCAGGAAGAGCATTGTGTCAGGAGTCAATCATAAGAAAGATGTTACTATTAGGTTGTGGGTTCTAGGTATTCGTTCTTTTTCATGTGTTCCCCGACCCTGTCCCTAGACTTTGACACTTAGTAGCTGTGAGACTGTGGACAGACTAAACTCATGAAAGTACCAGTTTTTGTAAGTTACTTTTAGAAAAGAACCAGATGTAATTCAAAGTTTTCTTTATAATAGCACCCTTGTTTACATCTGGTATACTTTGAGTGGTTGGACTAAGTGGGTGGCATTAGCAGAGCTAGCTTAGAATTGAGCATAATACTGGATACTCTTGTGAGAGTATGTCTGAAATGAGAGCATTTTGTGGCTAAAAAGTGATACAGCCACTGTCTTACACTATTTTCTTGAGTTAATTCTTGACCCATAATGGTAAACCTAGTTATGATAGTCTGTACTACTACATTTACTTACATTCTGTGTTGATAGAAACATTTGGAGCTGGCTAGGCTTTTTTAGAATCTAGACAACTGCTTTAGACAGTTGTACATTGTGGATGTTTCCTGAGCATTGACCCTAGCTCTAAGGTTTTTTCTTGCCATTAGTTATTTGCTTAATATGAATATTCTGTGAGTGGTGATAATATGGTGGATATGTAGAAAAATGGCTATTTATTTTAATCTTCTTTTATGTTGCTGGTCATAAGCTTATGTTGCCACTTCTCTTTAAATAAACAGGAATGGAAAGGGCACAAACTGTAGTTTTGGAAAACGTTTAAGTATTGTAGCTAAAAATGACATCCCTCTGTTACAATGGTATAAAAAGTAACATTTCTCCAATTCTGAGAGCCAGCCCAATTTATTGCTTGTGTTCATCACCCTCTGGTATTGTACACCAGTGGCTGGCCTTGGATCTGTATTCTCACTGTTGGAGATAAGAAATATCTGCTGTCATGAAAAAACCTTTTATCGTAGAAGAGCGGTGAAGCTAATCTGCTTTGTAACAGAGTAGTACCCTCTTATCCATGGTTTCACTTTGTGTGGTTTCAGTTGACCTGTGGTTAACTGCAGTCTGAAAATATTAAATGGAAAGTTCCAGAAACTCATAAGTTTTAGATTGCACCCTTTTCTGAGTAGCATGATGAAATCTCGCACTGTCCTGCCTAGGACATGAATTATCCCTTTGTCCAGTGTATCTACACTGTTTACACTGCCCACTGTTAGTCCACTTAGTAGTCGTCTGAGTTACCAGATAGACTGTTGTGATATCAAAGTGCTTGTGTTCAAGTAACCCTTATTTGACTTAATAATGACCCCAAAACACAAGAGAAGTGATGCTCACAATTTGGATATGACAAAGAGAAGCCGTAAAGTGCTTCCTTTAAATGAATAGGAGAAAGTTCTTAATAAGGAAAGAAAAAACCATAAACTGAAGTTTATCACAAGAAGAAGGGTGAGTACAGTGCAATACAATTTTTAGAGAGAAAGACCACATTGACATAACTTTTTGTTGTTCTTTCTTTTCTTTTTTTTTTGAGAGGGTCTTGCTCTGTCGCCCATGCGGGAGTGCAGGGGCATGATCTCGACTCACTGTAACCTCTGCCTCCTGGGTTCAAGCGATTCTCCTGCTTCAGCCTCCCGAGTAGCTGGGACTACAGGTGCGTGCCACCATGCCCAGCTAATTTTTGTAATTTTAGTGGAGATGGGATTTCCGGGGTTTCACCCTGTTAGCCAGGATGATCTTGGTCTTCTGACCTCATGATCCCCCCACCTCGACCTCCCAAAGTGCTGGGACAATGTTCATCGTTGACCAGGCAGGGTAGAAATAGTATTCTTCTGTGAGGAGGAATACTTGTGCCCTTATGACTATACTGTGTCAAAAGGATAGATTTCATAGTAATGTTTGAGGGAAGAGGGAGAGGGAGGAAGGGGGGGGGAGAGAGAGAGAGAGAGAGAGAGACACACACACACACACACACACACACACACACACACACAAAATTTACTTATCAACACTGAACTAACTTTTTGAATTAGATTCCCCCCAATGCTTTGGCTGCCTTTACTGTTTAAAAGAGGAAAGGATGAGAAAGTTAAAGGAAAAGTGAAACTTTTTTCTTGCTAATGTATGTTTCCTTAGGCTGCCCGTCCCTTGCTGCCGTATACTTTAGTAGTATACCATATTTTCTCTGTAGTGTCATGCCTTTATATATGTGTGTGTGTGTGTGTTTTTTTTTTTTTTTGAAACTGAGTCTTGCCCCGTCACCCAGGCTGGAGTACAGTAGCTTGATCTTGGCTCACTGCAACCTCCGCCACCCAGGTTCAAGTGATTCTCCTGCCTCAGCCTCCTGAGTAGCTGAGATTACAGGTGCAAGCCACCATGCCTGGCTAATTTGTGTATTTTTAGTAGAGACGGGGTTTCACCATGTTGGTCAGGTTAGTCTTGAACTCTGGACCTCGTGATCTGCCTGCCTTGGCCTCCCAAAGTGCTGGGATTACAGGCGTGAGCCACCGCGCCCGGCCAACCTTTTAAAATTTTTTTTTTTTTTTTTTTTTTTTTTTTTTTTTTTTTGAGACGGAGTTTCGCTGTTGTTACCCAGGCTGGAGTGCAATGGCGCGATCTCGGCTCACCGCAACCTCCGCCTCCTGGGTTCAGGCAATTCTCCTGCCTCAGCCTCCTGAGCAGCTGGGACTACAGGCACGCGCCACCATGCTCAGCTAATTTTTTGTATTTTTAGTAGAGACGGGGTTTCACCATGTTGACCAGGATGGTCTCGATCTCTTGACCTCGTGATCCACCCGCCTCGGCCTCCCACAGTGCTGGGATTACAGGCTTGAGCCACCGCGCCCGGCCTAAAATTTTTTTTAAATTACTTTTTATTTAGAGACAGGGTCTCACTGTCACCTAGGCTGGAGTACAGTGGTGTAATCATGGCTCACTGCAGGCTCAACGTAGCCTACGCTCAAGCAATCGTCTCACCTCAGCCTTCCTAGTAGCTGAGACTACAGGTGCACACCACCACACTGACTAATTTTTAAATTTTTTGTAGGGACAGGGTCCCACTGTCTTGCTCAGGCTGATCTCCAACTCCTGGGCACAAGCGATCCTCCTGCCTTAGCCTCCCCAAAGTGTTGGGATTATAGGCTCATGAGCTATGGTGCCCGGCCCGTCTTTCCATTTTAGAATTTTGTCTTTCCTGCATGATTGCTGTTTCTGTGAGGAAAGGGTTTGTCTATACTTACTTATGAATCTGGTATACCTACCAAGCACAGTGTCTGCCACATAATAGGTGCCCAGCAAGGAATTATTGCACTGCTTGCAGGTTACATTTAAATTGCTTTACATCTTTAAAGCAGTTTGACTACCTAGTTAGTCAGGTATTTATGGTTTTTATAGTACTATACATTCTCTTGATTTTTTTTTTTTTTTTTTTTTTTTTTTTGGAGACGAACTCTTGCTCTGTTGTGTCCAGGTTTGAGTGCAGTGGCGCCATCTCAGCACACTGCAACCTCCGCCTCCCGGGTTCAAGCAATTGTCCTGCCTTAGCCTCCCTAGTAGCTGGAATTACAGGCACGCACCACCACGCCTGGCCAATATTTGTATTTTTAGTAGAGACAAGGTTTCACCATGATTGCTAGGCTGTTCTCAAACTCCTGACTCCCCAAAGTGCTGGGATTATAGGTGTGAGCCACTACGCCCGGTTATATTTTCTCTATCATATTTGTGATAGCACGGTAGAATTGTCTCTTTAAGCGTCCCCACCCTGCAACACACACATACCTTGAGTGAGCGTGAATCTTTTATTCCTTTTTGTATTTCCTCAGTAATGTTCGATGTATTGTATCTGTGTAGTTCAAACGTAGGTTAAATTCTTTTTCATTTAAAAATGATGACAAGATTGTTATATTTTCGTCTTTTTCTGAAGTGAACTGTTTATATGAGTTGATCTTTTCTGTCCAGAAGGAATAGAAAACATACTGGCAATGTGGGTAGGTTTTACTTCTCCTGTGCTTGCTTATGTGACATAGGCAAAAGAGATAGTATTCTTATTTTACATATGAGGAAACTAAGGTTCAGAGGGTTTTAAGTGGCTTTACTAAGATCTCACAGTTACCAGATGGTGGAGCTGGAACTTAAACTGAGGTTTGTTAAGTTTTATTTTTAATCTGAGTTTTAAATCGTTTATTGGGGTTTTATTTTTAATTTGAGTTTTAAAGCTTTTAGTTTAGTTACTAATGTCTAGTTAAGTAAAAGTAATGTATTCTTGCAATTCTTAAAGTTTGTCTTTAAAATTACATGTAAAGTTACGTTTAAAGCTAAAGATATTAAAGTGTGAAACCTAAAGCACAACTGGACATATTCTTGAGTGAATGTAATGGCTTTCCTTTTATGACTTTACAGCGTCTTATACCAAGGAAAATGTCATGGTAAAAAAACTTTCTTCCAGAAACTATGTTGGCTTGTTCAAACATATCTGAATAAACTCCTTATGTGTATTATTTCTACTACTAGAAAACAGTTTTATAAATGTAATGTATAAATTAAATATAAACTGAACTAAAGCCAGTACAAAAATTGAAAGTGGCATCAATATGATAGATGGCATTTTATCATAATAAATCACTTGATTAATGTTATGACAGCTCAGGTTTCTTTTGACATGCCTTTACTACTATGTGCTACTTGACTTCATTCACCGATAGGTTTTTTCTGTTAGAACTTGTATGAAACTCTTCTATTTTGTACATTATCTCTTTTGGGTTATGCAATTTGCTACTAAAAGTGGTTTTGCTTGGAATCAGTATGGTTGTGAAGGTAAATATGGGCGTTAGCATTGCTTGTCAGTATTTGGGCGTAGGGTTGTCAAAATATGAGAAGAATGAGAATGTTTTATCAGGCATTTCTAAATTATAGAAATTTACAAATTTTTCCATAGTGAAAATTCTAGGAGAATACATGTGGACTCCAGTTTGACTTTGTATAAGTCAAATCTCATTTTGATTATGTTGTATAACAATACAGTTTTTATGTAGTTGAAGAATTACCAGTTTGAACTAATAAGAATAATTTGTAAGGAAATCAGTTGAAAGGTGTCTCAGATTCCTGATTTAGCCATTTAAACTTTATTTGCTTACTAGGAAGCAGGCTGTATATTTAGGTGAAAGTGGGAGAGGAAGTGGCAGTTTACATGTTTACATTTTTCCTGTTTACAAATTTTACATATTTACAAGTTTACAGTTTACATGTGTAGTTCATGATCTTTGCCATGATGTAACTCTTAAAAACGTTATAGTTGTATGTCATGAACAGTACAAATAAATGTTCTGAAAGATCATAAAAAGGAAGGGAGGATTGAAGTTTTCCTAGGTGAAGTATAATTTTTAAAATATGCTTTACTTTTGCAACAGTTTTAGATTTATAGAAAAAAAGAGCATTCCTGCACCCAGTTTACCTTATTATTAACATCTTATATTAGTATGATCTATTTGTTACTATTAATGAACCAATATTGATACTTTATTATTAGCTTAAAGTCCATAGTTTATTTAGGTTTCCTTAGTTTTTACTGTTCCAGGATCTCACCCAGGATACTACATTACGTTTAGTTGTCATGTCTCTAGGCTCTTCTTGGCTGACATTTTCTCAGACTTTCCTTGTTTTTGATATCTTAGTTTTGAGGAATACTGGTCAGGTATATTGGATACTCCTCTATTGCTCTATAGGTCTGATGTTCTGATGATGATTAGACCGGGGTTGTGAGTTTTTTAGAGGAAGATCACGGAAGTTAGGTAACATTTTCATGTTATCAAAAATTACACTCTCCCTCCTTGAGGGCTGGAATATCTGTATACATTATTTGGGAGTCTTCTGAATGGGAGGCTTGTCTTTTTTCCATTTATTAAATCACTCCTTTAGTTTCATTCCACAGATTTTGCTACGTAGTGTTTTCATTTAAATTCATTTCAGTATATTTCTTTTCTTTTTCTTTTTTGAGACAGTGGCTCACTCTGTTGTCCAGGCTCCAGGCTGGAGTGCAACGGCACAATCTCGGTTCACTGCAACCTCCACCTCCCAGGTTCAAGCAATTCTCCTGCCTCAGCCTCCAGAGTAGCTGGGACTACAGGCATGTAGTCCTGTACATCCCACCATGATCTTGGCTCACTGTACCTTCTGCCTTCCAGGTTTAAGCAGTTCTGCCTCAGCCTCCCCTAGTAGCTGGGACTACAGGTGTGCACCAACATGCCCAGGTAATTTTTGTATTTTTAGTAGAGACCAGGTTTTGCCATGTTGACCAGGCTGGTCTCGAACTCCTGACCTCAGGTGATCCACCTGCCTTGGCCTCCCAAAGTGCTAGGATTACAGGCATGAGCCACCGTGCCTGGCCTCATTGTGATTTTAATTTGTGTTTCTCTAATAGTGGATTAATTTGGACGTCTTTTCATGTGCTTATTTGCCATCTGTATATTTTCTTCAGTAAAATGTCTGTTCATGTCTTTTGTCCATTTTAAAACAAACAAACAAACAGAGAATCTTGCTGTGTCATCCAGGCTGGAGTGCAGTGGCGTGATCTTAGTTCACTGCAACCTCCACCTCCTGGGTTCAAGTGATTTTCCTGCCTCAGCCTCCTGAGTAGCTGGGATTACAAGCGTGTGCCACCACGCCCATCTAACTTTTTGCATTTTTAGTAGAGATGAGGTTTCACCATGTTGGCCAGGCTGGTCTGGAACTCCTGACCTCGTGATCCGCCCACCTCAGCCTCCCAAAGTGTTGGAATTACAGGTGTGAGCCACCGAGCCCAGCCATCATTGCATTTTAAAATACACTTACAGGGCTGCCTTCCCTCCCTCTTATTTACTGGACATTAATGTTTCTTCTTCTGTGAGTTGCAGTTAGTCTTTTCTTTAAATGTTAGCAAAGTAGTTAGTACATGCATATAGTTCAGCGTAAAAAAATATGTTACATTTTATATTCTCACCAGCAATGTATGAGATATGAGAGTTCCATGTGTTCCAGATCCTCATTAATACTTGGTATTGTCACTGCTTGAAAATTGTAGCTGTTCATACAGATAACGTAGTGGTACCTCATTATGAGGTTTTAACCATTATCTGGTTTTAATTGATTTCTGTAGTTTTATAATAGATCTTAAAATTAGGACATGTGGGCCAGGCATGGTGGCTCACACCTGTAATCCCAGCACTTTGGGAGGCAGAGACTGGCAGATCACTTGAGGTTAGGAGTTTTGAGTCCAGCCTGTGCCAACATGGTGAAACCCCATTTCTACTAAAAATACAAAAATTAGCTGGATGTGGTGGTTGGGCGTCTGCAATCCCAGCTACTGGAGAGGCCAAGGCAGGAGAATCGGTTGAACCCGGGAGGCAGAGGTTGCGGTGAGCTGAAATCATACTACTGCACTCCAGTCTGGGCAACAGAGCAAAACTCTGTTAGGACATGTGAATTCTCTGACCTTATTATTTTTCAAGATTGTTTTGTTCTAGTTTCTTTGCCTTTCCATGTACATTTTACAGTCATCTGTATCTACAAAAATATCTTGTTGGAAATTTGAAATTTCATTAAATCTATGCATCACTTGGAAGACTTCTCATCTTAATGCTATTGAGTCTCCCAATTTCATGAACACAATATCTCTCTGCACTTATTTAGGACTTCTTTGACTCTTTTCCCCAGGGTTTTTTAGTTCTTCTAGCATATACAGATTCTGCTGCACATATTTTATGTTTCATATTTTGGATCTATTATAAGTGATAATAAAAATGTTGCTTCCAGTTGCTTCCAGTTAGTTTATAGAAATGTAATTTATTTTTGTATGTGGACTTTGTAGCATATGTCCTTGCTAAACTCAATTGCTAGTTACAGGAGAGTATTTGGGGATAGAGTTCCTGGGTCAGTTGTGTTTTAAGGAGACTTTAACAATTGAGAAAAATGTCTTAAAATTACCCATAAGCTACCATTTCAGGTACTCTTTATTTTGTTGTGTAGATCAAGATTTCCATTTGGTATAATTTTCTTTCTGCCCGAGAATTTCTTTTGACATTTCTTAGACTGTAGGTCTGCTGGTGATGAATTTTTTCAGCTTTTGTATATCTGAAAAAGTATACTTTCATCTTAATTTATGGAAGATATTTTTGCTGGGTATAGAATTGTAGGTTGTATGGTGTCAGTTGGCATTTAGAAGGAAAAAAATAGGATTGTAGGTTGACAGACCCGTCTTCTCCTCCCATTTATTAACTATAAGGATATTATCCTATTTTATTTCAGCTTGTATTGATTCCTCCAAGAAGTTTCCTCATACATGTGCTGTGGCCTGAAAAGTTTCTTTAGGCAGTAAGCTTGGGGTGATTTTAAAGCTCACATTCATTATTTTCTGTTTGCTGTCATGTGTTCTGATATTCAGTGTCTGAGATCCTTTGTTTCATGTTTCTCTAGTTATTTAATTGTTATATTCAGGAGTAGGGTCCCTTTTACTGCATCTTGGCCTGAAGCAGAAGTCCAACGATTTAAGAATTTTTAATCTTGTAATGCCTTATAGAGCAGAAGATTGAGATGCCAAGAATATCACTTCAGTAATTCAAATGCATGCCTTGTATAGAGAATGCTGGGTTTAAGGTTTCTTCTGATACTAGTGGTTTGGTATATAGTTCACTGGCTTAAAATAAAAATTCGAATAGAAGCTTAGAGATTCAAGCTAAGTTGAAATGGTACTTTGGATGGTCAGATTTCATATTTTATATGACAGTATTTGAGTAGTGTTGTGAGTAGTTATTGACAATTCTCTTTTTAAATTCAGATTTTTGGTAAAATATGATTTTAGGACTGGTTTTTCAGAAGAGCCTTTTCAAATTAGTGGAGCACATTGTTAAAAGAGCCACTAATAATGAGAGATACTTAAATTTACCCAATACCTTATTATTTTTACCCTGATTTCACTTCCTAAATGAAAAACCTTCCTAGTCATTGGAAAAATTCATAGTTGTGATAGACTGGAGCAGGGCTACCACCTAGTGGTTTAAATAGACACGGGCCCTTACGGAGTATCCAAATGCGTAATGCAACTATTTGTCCTTTGATCTTTTATTAATCAGTGAAGAATTTGTGTTTTGCTTTGTTACTCATTCTTGCCATTTATGGATCACAATGGCAGATCAAATTTTCTTTTTTCTTTCTTTTTTTTTGAGATGAAGTCTTGCTTTGTCGCACATGCTGGAGTGCAGTGGCACGATCTCAGCACATTGCAAGCTCTGCCTCCTAGGTTCAAGTGATTATCCTCAGTCTCCTGAGTATCTGGGATTACAGGTACATGCCACCGTGCCTGGCTAATTTTTGTATTTTTAGTAGAGACAGGGTTTCACCGTGTTGGCCAGGCTGTTCTCCTGACCTCAAGTGATCTGCCTGCCTCAGCTTCCCAGAGTGTTGGGATTATAGGCATGAACCGCCCCACCGGGCCTAGATTTTCCTCATTAGTATTTTTAAATACAAATTTAAAAATTTGATTTTTAGGAGTTCCTTATATGTTCCGAATGTGAGTGCTTTGTCACTACATGTGTTGAAAGTATATTTTCTCAGTTGTGGCTTGCCTTTATACTTATTTTTTTTTTAATAAATTCTGAGTGTTGACATAGTTGAATTAGTCTATCACCCTTTTTTAATGACTTGTACTTTTTGTCTAATTTTAAAGAAATCTCATGGTGTTCTGATGTCAAAGCCATTTTTCTGTGTTTTCTTCTTAAGGATTTATATAGCTTAATGTTAGGGCCTTTATATGTAGATACAGGAGTCTGCGTTATTTTTTATTTTATTTTCCTCCTGTTAGAAATAACTTGCTGGCTCGCCACCATTTTTTTGTTAGGTTATTGTTTGCCAGTCTCATTACAGGTTTCCACACGTGTAAGTTCTGTTTCTGAGCTCTTTATTGCTAAATATATGTATTCATGCACCAGCTTTCTTTATTTCTATTGTCTTTTTTTCTTAGAAAACATTAAATTTACGTAAGCATTTGTTGTTGTTGTTTTCTTAAAAAAACATTAAATTTATGTAAGCATATTTCTGTGTCTTTATTGTGACTCATGGTATCTGGTACAATGCCAACTTTCTTTTAATTATGTTTGTGGTATTTTTCTGTCTTTTTTGTTTAAATCTTTCTATGCTATATTTTAGGTGTGTCTAAACTGAATAAATCTGGATTAAAAAATTTTGTTGAAAGTCTTTTTCTTAGCATATTTATTCTATTTACATTTGTTGTGATTAAAATATTGCATTAAATAATATTCATTTAAATATATCTACATACTTATTACCTTCTTTGCTCTGCCCTACTCCCCCTCACCCCACCAGGTATGGTGAGTTCTTGAATATGAAGCGGTTTTTTGGTTGGAGGTAGGATTTCTTTTAGACCAGGAATGTGATAGTACTGTGTTTGATTTTGGCTATACTATGTATTGTTATTAGTTGAAGACCATCTTTAGTTAAATTCTTATCTGAAGTTTGTGTTCTACCTAGGTCAGACGAATTCAGGCTTACAGCTGTAAATACTCATATTTTTTTTTCCACTCATTGCCATCATGGAATTGGCAGTTTTCTTTGTCCTTCAAGAATAGTTTTAAAATAACATTAAAAATTTTGTTTTATTATTACATTTTAGTTTATACTTAGATTGAAGGTGTTTGCTCATTGAGGCTCAGTGCACTGGGCGGGTGTTTTATTTGACTCCTCTTCTTAGGTGACCTTCAGGCCTTGTGTTCTGTCCCTGAATGAGACCCCTAAACCTAACACTCAGGTTCACACAGGCTTTCAAAATCCATACAAAAAGTCCCTTTGATATTCTCTCTGTCTCTGCTTTTCTTAGTTCTGGTTCCCCTGACTGTCCGCAAAGTCCACTTTTTGTAAATTTTTTGCTAGGACTTAAGAACTTTGTGTTGGTTGCCTGTCATTGTGTTTTATCTGACATCTTTAGTTTTCAGCACAAGATTTCAGTGGTTGTCCAGAAGTGGAAGCCTTTCTTAACTCTTTTCATTTTATGGCATACATCGAAAATTGATAGTACTAATTACTGAGATAATTTCTTGAGGGCTCTTAAGATTGGTACATATTACAAGGGCTCTGTTTGAGAGACTTTGGCTGCCCCTGGTATCCTGACTGTTTTATGCCTAGTAGCCCTAGCGGTTAAAGCTATCCCTGTCTTGGCACTCCTATTACCCATTACCAGAACTTATATTCTACAACCAAAGTTCTCCAAAGTAGTCGGAGATATTTGGTTGTAGAATTATAAGTCCCAGAAACAGAGCTGTGTGTGCATGGTTAAGTTTTTTAGTTCATGAGAGAAGGGGGGAATTAAAGATGTTGACTCATACTTGCCCAGTACAGCATTGCATAGGGAAGAAAAATGCAATAAGGTCCTTGCTTTACAGTAGAAGAAAATATTGGTAAGTGTTTACATCAGGCCAGGTTCTGGGGATTTTCTAATTCTGTACCGGGCTTACGTACTGTAAAGGAAATGGTGGTTGGTTTTGAGAAAATAGGGGAACTTTTACATCAAAAACTCTATAAAGAAGTCAAAGGTAAATGCAAAGTGGGAAAAAATATTCTCTAACATTATATATAGAAATCCTTTATATATAAATAGCACCAGACAGCTCATTTAGGAAAGAACTATTTATGATATAGTATACCGAGAACTGTGTACAATGTATGGACAGGTTGATAATTCATGAAAGAAGTAATAAACTTAACTAGTAAATATTAGGGAAAAAGTAACGAAAACAAGCATTGCTGGGGGAAGGTTATATTGGTTCAGCTTTTCTGGTTGGCTTAGCAGCTTAAATTGTGCTTTTAATTTGACTGTGAGGAACTTAAGAAATATAAATTTGTCAAAATTTGCTCTTAGGGAAATAATAGCATAAACTTGGTTAACAATCAGATACTCTTCAACAGAAACAAGTTATAGTTTAACAGTTCAGTAAAATGCTATGCAGATGTTAATTTTGAGATTTATATGTTTTGATAGGATAAACTATATTGAATCAAAGAAAAATTTTATAAAACTATAAAATTGCATATGAAGATTTGTACTAATCCGGGTGCAGTGGCTCACGCTTGTAATCCTACCACTTTGGGAGGCCGAGGCAGGTAAGTCACTTGAACTCAGGAGTTTGAGACCAGCCTGGGCAACATGATGAAACCTTGTCTCTACAGAAAATACAGAAGTTAGCCGGGCATGGTGGTGCATGTGTAGTTCCAGCTAATTGGGTGGCTGAAGCAGTAGGATCACTTGAGCCCAGGAGGTGGAGGCTGCAGTGAACATTTTGGTGTGCCTCTGCACCCTAGCCTAGGTGACAAAGCGAGACCTTTCAAAGAAAAAACAACAACAACGATTTTTACTCTTTGCATATCTATATAGAGTCTGAAAGGGTATATTCAGGCTTATTAAAAAAAAAATTTTTAAGGCACTTACTATTTTGGGGGAGGGTCCTTTATTATGTTGCAGTTTCTCTAGATTTAAGGTGTTTCATATGTTCAAGAAATAAATCTTAAGTGCCTACCTATTAGAAGTTGTGGCATTCAATATATATTTTCAGTGGAGCTCATGCTCATAAACTCTCTCTTCTACCTTTTCATGCAATCCGATGAAGTGCTTTCTTCTTCCTTTTTATGTGCATTTATTTAAAACTGTGTATAAGGCAAAGGAATACATACTTTGCTACCAAATATATTAATTTAAGCTACATATTTGACCAGGATACAGCAAGCAGAATAATTTGTCTTTTACCTTCATACAGATATGGTATACATAATTTTGCTGCAGGCAGGCTTTCCTTTATACAAGTATCTTTTTGGAATTTTGAATTAAATATATAAAGCTTAAATGACAGGCAGAATGATGTAAGACTGTTTCCATCAACTTCTAGGTAAATAATAGAACCTGTGGAGTAGCACAAGCGAATTAAATTTTAAAATAAAGGGTTATAATGCCAACTTTATTTATTTATTTATTTTTTAAACAGAGTCTTGCTCTGTCGCCCAGGCTAGAGTGCAGTGGCACGATCTTAGCTCACTGCAACCTCTGGCTCCCGGATTCAAGCGATTCTTCTGCCTCAGCCTCCCGAGTAGCTGGGACTACAGGCGCGCGCCACCACGCCTGGCCAATTTTTGTATTTTTAGCAGGGACGAGGTTTCACCATATTGGCCAGGCTGGTCTTGAACTCCTGACTTCATGATCTGCCCAGCTTGGCCTCCCTAAGTGCTGGGATTACAGGAGTGAGCTACCGTGCCTGATCATGCCAACTTTTTCATATGGAAAATAACAGGATCATTCTGAACTGAAATTATCTCTCATTCTGTCCTTGGCTCCAAATTTTAAAATATACAGTATTTTAAAGATCACTTAAGGCTTAAGTCGTATGTACCATATCCCATGAATGCAAAGTAGTAGGTCCAAAGAGACTGAAAAATCTAGGATTGAGTAAGGAGACTTTATAATGTACTTGAATATATCCCATCTTTACAGTGTTACATTTAGGATGCTACAAAAAAATTTGGAAAATGACTTAGCTGTTGTGTTAGTACAGCTTCTTTCTATTTAATGTATACCATGTGTGAATGTTTGTGTGAATGTGAATATAGAATCCATTAATTCGTGTGGTTGTATGCATCAGATGAAAGTTTTGGAGTTAGTAGTAAACTAGCAACTGTTGACTGTTGAGACAGTACAGCTTAGTTTGCTTTGTTGCAGCTGTATTTGTAATTTCTTTGCCAAAAATACTAAAGAGAAAAATCAACAAGGTAAACTAAGGAGTTGTCTTTCCAAAGCTGCAAAGAAGTGGAATAAAGCTGTTTAACATTTTCTAGATACATACCACAGTTAGTCTGAACTGGCATATTATTTTATACGTACGTACGTACATACGTACGTGTGTGTGTGTGTGTGTGTGTGTGTAGTAGTTTTATTTTTCTGTCACAGGTGTCGAATATGAGAACTTAGTTTTTGGTTGTGTTACTTTTGTTTTGGATGTGTTTATGTCTATTTTTAACTTTTTGTAATGGTAATTGCTTTTTATAATGATTTAAAATAAAGAGGGGTGAGAAAATATGGTAGAGAACTGAGGGTAAATCTAGGAATGGTTTGTGAGAGCTGGGATTTTACGTGTTGCCTTTCTGCTTGGTGCGGGATTGGGGAGGAGGAGCTAGTGTGTAGGAGGAAAAGCTGATTATGGAGAGGGTGGTTCTTGCACATGCCTTTAGGTCCCTGGGCATGACCTGAGTTAAGTACTTTACTGCTCAGAGGCTGTGAAGCCATACTGTTTGAATCCACCTTTTGCTGGTTTGTAGCTTTGTGACCATGAGCATAGGATTTACTTAGGCCTCAGTTTTCCTGTCAGCGAAGTAGGGATAATTACTGTAATAGACCCCATTTCATAGTAATGGTGAGGATTAAAGAATAAGTACATGTAAGTTGCTTAGAATAGTGCTTGGTACATATCAAGAGCTCAGATATTAGCTATCAACACTTTAAATACTAAGTTGCCTAGTTTTTGATTTCAGTAGTATAATTCTGTGAGAGTATTTTGGAGTAGCAAAGTATTTTAAATAGTTTATTTGAAAAGAATAGTTCTTAAAGTGCCAGTGATGGTTTCTTGAATGATACTTGTTTACTCATTAGCATTCACCACATCCCATGAATGCAGAGTAGTAGGTCCAAAGAGACTAAAAAATCTAGGAGGATTGAGACTGGCATCTTTAACTTTTATTCTACTGACTCTTTTTTTTTTTTTTTTTTTTTTTCTACATGGAGTTTTGCTCTTGTTGCCCAGGCTGGAGTGCAGTGGCATGATTTCAGTTCATTGCAACCTCCACCTCCTGGGTTCCAGTGATTCTCCTGCCTTAGCCTCCTGAGAAGCTGGGATTACAGGCGACCACCACCATGCCCAGCTAATTTTTTTTTTGTATTTTTTAGTAGAGGCAGGGTTTCATTGTGTTGGCTAGGCTGGTCTCAAACTCCTGACCTCAGGTGATCTGCCTGCCTCCCAAAGTGCTGGGATTATAGGCATGAGCTACCATGCCCGGCCCCTCTACTGACTCTTTTGATAAAAGATGTGTATTAATTGAAAGAAAGATACAGGGTAGAGTAACATATGTATAAGTTCCTTTATCATCTCTAAAATGTTAGCTATGGGTGATAATTAACTGGGTTTCTTTTTTCTTCCCTCTATCCTTTTTGTGTGTGTGAATGATTATTTCATTAGGAGTTGTTTTGTTGTTGTTGGTTTTGTTTTGAGACACGGTCTCACTGTGTTGCCCAGGGTGCAGTGGCGTGATCACAGCTCACTGCAGCCTCCACCTCCTGGGCTCAAGTGATCCTACCACCTCAGCCTCCTGAGTAGCTGGGACCACAGGTCCCATGCCAGTGTAATTTTTAAAAATGTTTTTGTAGAGACAAAGGTCTCCCTATGTTGCGCCCAGGCTGGTCTCCAGTGATCCTCCCACCTCAGCCTCCCGAAGTGCTGAGATTACAGGTATGAGCCATTGCACCCAGCTTTGTTTTTTTTGTTTTTGTTCTTAAGCGAGGAAAGGGTTACACACACATCTGTCTCGTTAGGAATTCTCAAAAACAGTTCTGGGTTGCACTGGAACTCTACTGTTCCAGGAATATGGACTTCCATTTCCCACTCTGACATTCTCAGCTGTGGCATCTACCTCTTACTTAGTTCAGGAGAGCAATTGAAGTTCTTGGCATCTGGGTGATTCTACCCAAGTAGGCAGAGGAGGGGTTGAAGTGGAGCCTGTCTTTTCATTATATTCCATTGGTCGGAATATAATCACCAAGCCACACCTACAAGGATGGCTGGGAAACTCAGCCTTCAGTCTGTAAACACGTGCCTAATTAAATTTAGGAGTTCTATTAACAAAGGGGAGGAGGAAGGATAGCTGAGACACCTAGAATCTGAAGCAAGTTACAAAACAGTGTTTATAAAAATATTAATAATAAGGTAGGAAAAGTATATGTGCTATAATCTTTTTTTCCTTTACAATATAATCTTGAATACATAGAAATTTTAAACATTTGTTGCTTCCGGGAAAGGGAACTGGGTGGCTGGGGTCAGGACTAGGAGAGAGACTTTTTACTATATATTCCTTTTTGAAGTGGTGATAAATAAATTTTCAAAAATAGTAATTGAAATTAAAAAGAAAAAACCTACAAGTTTGATATATAAGTTCAGGAGTAGATATGTTATTAAGAATCAATAATACTTCGCACCTGTAATCCCAGCACTTTGGGAGACCAAGGCAGGTGGATTGTTTGACAACAGTCTGGCTAACATGGTGAAACGCTGTCTCTACAAAAATTACAAAAATTAGCCAGATGTGGTGGCATGTGCCTGTAGTCCCAGCCACTTGGGGGTGCTGAGGTGGGAGGATCACCTGAGTCTGGGAGGTCAAGGCTGCCGTGAGCCATGATTGTGCCACTACACTCCAGCCTGGGTAACAGAGTGAGACCTTGTCTCCAAAAACAAAACAGAACAAAAAATCAGTAATACTTAAGATTATTTGAATTGTAATTCTTCCCTCATTAACAAAAAAAAAGTATAATGTGTTGACATTTCAAAAATGGTTTAGATTCAGGTAGTTTCAATCCTTTTAAATTCCTAAGCATATTTATGGTGTTTTAAAAGCGGTCAGGCAAAGGCATTGCTGAATACTCGCAAGCAGGAAGAATTACCTTCTGATGTATGACACATCTTTCTGGAAAGAATATCAACTTTAATGATGCATACACTTTTAGGGATTTGTTGGGAACAGGTCAGAAGAATAGTAATATTATACATTAAATATTATGTCTCTTTACACATAATGTAGAGTAAGAAAACACTAATAACTAAGTGGGTGGTGATGATGGTAGTGGTGCAGTAGAGACACACCTTTTCTTGATATTGTCTGGATTGCTGCAACAGATTCTTTTACTGATCTGTGTCAGAAGTAGCAGGAGTGATCTGCTATAGTTACATAGTTTTCCACCTCTTTAGGGTGTCTGAATAACAAGCTGTTAAAAATATAGGAAGTTAGTGGGATGAGACTTTGATGTAGGGTTGGAGTAGAGTGGGCTTTGTGTTGGGGAACAGTGAAAGAAAAAAATACGGATGTGTAGGCTGGGACTGGAGCCAAGTACTCACTGTTATAGGCAGTAGGAAATAATTGGAAGTTTAAGAGCTGGGAAGCATGACAATAAATAGCATTGCTGGAAAAGTGGGTTTTGTTTGTTTAGGGTATGAGTTGGACTGCAGAAACAGACCAGTCAAGGAGCAACAAGTGGCAGTAGTGGTGTAGTACAGGTATTCATTGGAATTTGGGGAAATGATAAGTAAAAAGAAAAAGAGGAACGATATGGAGAAGTGTTAGGGAAGACTTAGCAGCAGTCATTAGATGTGTAGGGATAAAGAAATGATTTGACTAGGTGCTGTTAACAGCTAGTTTCCTGAAAAGGAAACTTAAAGAGGGGGAATTTTTGAACAATGCAAGAAACTTAATTTTTGCTTGGTGAATTTAAGATGATGTTGGGGTATCCAAGTGGAAAAAGTCTGGTATGTTTAGAGTTAAAAGATTTCTTCTTCCTTCTTAGTCTTCCTCCTTATTCCTTCCTTGTCCTTCCCGTCTCCCTCCTTTCTTTATAGGGCACAAAAGTGACTCTTGGGAAAGTATCTTTAGTTAAGGATCAAGATAGTAAGGTAGAGCCAAGGAAGAAAGAGGAGTGAGGAAGGCAGATGGGTTAGAAAAGAGGATCCAGGAGAAAATAAATGATGTGGAGGAAAATAAAAAATAAAGGAGGTAGGAACCAGTTTGCCTTCACTTTTGATACCTAGCAGCCAGTAAAAGTGACCAGGATGGAGTAGGCGCTCATTGATGAGTGACTGGTATTATACTAAGTATTTTTAAGTATCTATAGATATTAACTACTTTAGTACCTTAAAAGAAAAACTAATGGCAAAATATACATAACGTGCAGTTTACCATTGCAACCTTTTTTAAACGTACAGTTCAGTAGTGTTGGTTTCCAGAACTCTTTTTCACCTTGTAAAACTGGAACTTCATACCCATTAAATAATTGGCAATATTTCACTGCTTTTAATAAAAATGTTTGCAATATTTATCCCCTTTAGGTTAATATAGGGGTTTTTCTTTTTCCCTAAAATAGTCTTATTTAAGTAAGTCTTAAAACTGTGTTGTTTTGAGTGGTCTTTTGAGAAAGTTGTAGTCTTCTAAAAACCATAGTTCTTGTATAATTCTTTTTTAATTTTTAATTTTATCTTGGTTTTTATTGTATAAATTTCATAGAATTATACATAGAATCATAGAGTCCAAGGAATCTTTTTAAAAGTGCAAATTAAAATTGTATCCAAAATAAGGTATCTCCTAACTCCCACTAAAAAAGCTTGGTAATATATAAAGCTTGGTAATATATAAAGAAGTAATAAAGCTTTACTTCTTTGCATTGATAAAAGCCAATGATAATGATGGCCCATTTAATTTTTGTTGTGTTTAATTTTTCCTACTTTGTGAATGAGCTGAATTAAACTTGCTTTTATAAGTTATACACATTCATTGGCACTACCCAAAGTGCAATTAATTTTCTCTCCTAAGTGACTGCTTTTTAAATAAGTAAAGCTTCAATCCCATTTGAGTCTCCTCAGTTAAACTTAGTTAAGATAGTTTTCATATGACAGTTTCCACATCCTTCCCCAAACTTGTAGCCCTCTTTATGTGATCACCTGTTAAAATGTGGTATTCAGAACTGATAATGCTAGAGATTTGGTCAGACTAGACCTTGGTGAGCAGATTATTGCTGTTGATGTATATAATATACTTTATTAATTTGGGCCATGAATACTTTTAAAATTGCCTGCCTTCCTCTTCCTTTTCCTTTGACAGGGTCTTGCTCTGTTGCCCAGGTTGGAGTGCAGTGGCGCAATCATGGCTCACTGCAGCCTCAACCTCCCAGGCCCAAGCCATCCTCCCACCTCAGCTTCCCATGTAGCCGGGATCATAGGCATGTGCCACCATGCCTGGCTATTTTTTTTTAAATTTTTGCAGAGATGAGGCCTCCATATGTTGCCCAGGCTGGTCTCGAACTCATGGGCTCAAGGAATCCTCCTGTCTTGGCCTTCCAAAGTGCAGGGATTATAGGCGTGAGCCATTGTGTCTAGCCAAATAGCCATATTTTATGTGGACGATACATTGACCTGTTGTCTGCTTAAATCCCTTAATCTATTTTGAGGAGTCTGCTAGATGCTGGATGCTCAACCATTGTGTTACATGTATGGTTGGCTTTCAAAAACGATGGGCAGGGACAGGCATGGTGGCTCACGCCTGTAATCCCAACCCTTTGGGAGGCTGAGGCGGGCAGATCACCTGAGGCCACTGAGTTTGAGAATCGCCTGGCCAATATGGTGAAACCTCGTCTCTACTAAAAATACAAAAATGATCTGGGCATGGTGGTGGGCACCTCTAATCCCAGCTACTTGGGAGGCTGAGGCAGGAGAATTGCTTGAACCTGGGAGACAGAGGTTGCAGTGAGCAGAGACCACACCATTGCACTCCAGCCTGGATAACAAGAGGGAAACTCCATCTCAAAAAATAAAAATAAAAATTATGGGCAGGACTGCATATTTGTTTTTATTATATTCAACCTAAAAGGTTGTATTTTTTCTACCATTGGTAGTCACCCAACTACTGCAGTTAATCTTTTAAATTGAAAAAAAAAAAAAAAGAAAAGAAAAGTTTAAAGGTTGCATATATTTAACAATTCTAAAATATTGACAGCATCCTATTTTAACAAGGCACTGACCAAGTTCATTATAAAAGATTAATACTGCACATTAAATTAAATTAGTTACATGTCTATGTGTGTGTCAATGTTTAGAAATACAGGGTAATGGTAATGTTACTTTTCTGGGATAGCAGATTTTTAAAATAATAACAGTACAACAGATACCAAGCACAGGCTATATTGAATGTTGTGGAATATGGCACTATGATGGAAATAAAAAATACACCCAAGCTTTCTACCTAGCTAGGAGGATCTTAGTTTACTCTCATTTTAGTATTCACTGATTAATGTTTATTTTTCTTTTCAATGTTTTTTTCTATTAGATGGTAAGGATTATAGATGTGCAAGCCACCAGCTATAAACAATTAGAGGACGTAACAATGATTTTTGTGGAGGATATTGCTTTTATCCTCCTTGCTGCAAGATATTTTATTATTTTTATAGGCTTTTCATTTATAAACATAAGAAATTTTGCTTTCCTGATATTTAGTATATGGATTGAATATAAAGTTGTTTTTAGGCTTTAAGAATTATCTAGGTCTGTACTGTCCAGTGTGGTAGCCATTGGCCACATGTTCATTTAAATATTAAAATGAAACTATTTAAAAATTCAGTTGTCTATTTGCACTAGCCATGTTTCAAAGTGCTCAGTAGCCACATATGTCTAATGACTACTGTATTGGACAGCACAGATCATAGGATATTTTTATCATTGCAGAAATTGTTCTGTTGATTGCTGATGCAACCACAAATGATTTTCTTTCAAATTTCTGACTGTCCTTACACTAAAGGTATAGGATGAGTCCTAGGGGGAAAGCATAATAATTCTTTAATGATTTTTATAAGAATAGAAATGATATAGGTTAATTATGAAAAAAATCTCAAAAATACAGAAAAGTAAAATGAACAAAATACAAAGAAGATTCTGTGTCAACCAACTATATAGACCGTGTTTTTTTTTTTTTTTTTTTTCTCTGTGACACAGCCCTCAGAAGATCCTGAGAACATGCCCCCTAGATAGACTTTCTATTCTTAGCACCTGTTTTATATTGCAGTCCTTCTTCTCTGCAGTTTGTGTCCAAACATACTGTACAGGGATGATTTTACGTGTGTACACTTAAAATTTAAAAAAGCAAGAAATAAAAATAATTCTATTGACTGGAAATATTTTAGCTTTATGGAAGTTTATCTGAATGTTCTGAATCTAAACAATAATTATATATCTTCTATGTTATCGTTAGCCTTTTGAGTCAAAATATAAAAGTTCTGTGTTTTATTCTAGATTATTGTATGAATTAGGAGCGTTGGAAATTATCTCAAGTTGTTTATTTTCCTTTAAATGTTCTTTAAAAAGTGTGTTAGATATTTGGTTGTATCTGATATCAGAATTACCTCAGATACTTCAAATTAATTCATGAAGTTTCACTATGAAGTGGTAACACAGTGTGCTTGGCAACTTTCTTCTGCCCTTTTGCTCATTTTCATCTGGTTTGATATTTGGCTCTGTCAGCATCGTTGACCACCCATGTTAGTTTTGTAGGTGCACGGCGGGTTTATGGGGAAATTATTAACAATTTGTTAATCAAGCCTGAGTATATGGGTACCTGAATTTGAAATCAACCATTCCAGTTTTTACCTGATTTTATATTTCATGATGATCAGCATTATGTATAATATTAATTTTAGGTGTGTTCCTTAGTTTATGAGAAGTAAAAGATAGGGAGTTGATGATCAAGGCAGTGGCATCAAGGGTGATAAGAGGAAGTAGAGGATATTGGCATCTTTTTTGTTTACATCATTAAAGAAAATTCGTGTTTGTATCTTGAATCCTTTTTACCATGAAAACATATTTGCCTGTAAATTTAATGTTAATCAGCCATGTGAAGCTATCAGAGGACTAGGAAAAGTTTATAAATAGCCTAAGAGTTTAAAAAAAAAAAAAAAAGATGCTCATTATTATAATGAGAACTTTATTTACAATATTCTTGTTAGCTTTGGAAAGTCATTTAATGTAAAATTAAGAATTGTAATGTATCCCAATAATGTTAAAAATTTCTTTGACATTATAAAAGCACTGTAATAAATTGTATTTTTATACTCTATCCATCTGCTAGATAAGAATTATATATGACAAAGAGGATTTTGAAATTTCATACCTTCAGATTATAGTAATTTCTGAGACTAAAGTGTAGCATTCACACTATAGGGAAGCAGAATGATTAGCTTTCAGTGATTGTGATTTGGTACATATAGCTAAGAGTGGAATAGAAACTGAAGAGAAGTTCTTTTAGAAATCCTTAGGCTTTAAGGATAATAGACTAAGCCTAGAATTCAACTTGTTTAGAATGGATTATCCAAACTTGTTGAACATTTATTTATGTGCTTAGGATAGGTAAATGTTAGGATATACATTTTGAAACTCTATATTAAAAACTCTGTATTTCACAGGAGAGGAAAAATGAAGGCATTCAAAGTGAGTACTCTGGCCCACATCACATTTTCTTATCTCAACAAAGCTCTTGAAATGGTAGTGAAAGAGTTTTTTACTGTAATAGAAACTAGCCAAGTTTCTTTCTTTGTGGGTACCAAACTTGCAAGTGTTCCTGGGAGTATATCAGAGATTTGAGAATTCACACACGTTTCTTACTTCGTTGACTCCAGGACACATTATTAACAGAGCAGTGTTATGGAGTATTTAGTTGTTAATGGGGGAAATTTTGACAAAATTATTGGGAACCTTGAGAGAATTAGAGCTTTGTTATTACCCCCGAAGGAAAAGAAACACCTAAGTACCTATTGTGTGCCGAACATTGAGATAAAGCCTTAGAGAAGTTTTCTAGTTTTATTCCTTTTATCAGCTCTTTGAGTGTTATTAAAATAGAAAGGATAAATTCCACAGGATCTCCTGTAGCAAATGACAAGTGGAATTTGGTCAGACTCTAGAGCTATGTTCTTTTCATTGTTCATTTTGTCCTGCAGTCCTCCTGTGTTATAAAAACGAATTGATATTGTTAAAATAATGTTATTTTTTTCTTTGGGGAAGGAAATGTGAGAGTGGGAGCACATGCATGTATTGGAGTTGGAAGTAAGATGAGAAATGAAGTTAATGTGTTTGAAGTATATCATGTGAAGACATTGAAAGGCAGTATATGGTAGTTTAAAACTGGTAGAGGCCGGGCGCGGTGGCTCACGCCTATAATCCCAGCACTTTGGGAGGCCGAGGCGGGTGGATCACGAGGTCAAGAGATCAAGACCATCCTGGTCAACAAGGTGAAACCCCGTCTCTACTAAAAATACAAAAATTAGCTGGGCATGATGGTGCGTGCCTGTAGTCCCAGCTACTCGGGAGGCTGAGGCAGGAGAATTGCCTGAACCCAGGAGGCAGAGGTTGCAGTGAGCCGAGATCGCGCCATTGCACTCCAGCCTGGGCAACAAGAGGGAAACTCCGTCTCAAAAAAAAAAACAACAACAACAACAGCAAAATAAAACTGGTAGAGGTTCCGGCAAAAAGTCAGTAAAAGCAGTTCAGTGTAAATTGTAGGTATTTTTATTACTCTAGAGATTCTATGAGATCTCAAATAATTCAATAAAGTTCTTCCCAAAGATGCATATTATTGATATTTGAGAGCAGTTTTGTTTATATCAGTGGGGACCACAGTAGTAATTTAGACTTGCAACTTAAGAATAAAATGGTCAAAATGCTCCTACATTATCTTATTTGGCAAGTATTGTTTTCATGTATAAATGGGAAAAGCACTTACACCATAATGAGTGGCTCTTTTAATAAATACATGGGGAAGCTGTTCCTTCTGTAGAATGCTGTATTGAATATGTCTGAGATAGAAGTGAAATTTTCAATACGGACTTAGGTGATCGAATAGAGGCTATATGCATTATCTCGGGGAGGAAATGTATTTTAGGGCTTTATTTTTTGCTTACATATTTGTGTTTTTCTTATTTCTAGGCTGTTCGCTGCTATGAATCTCTAATCTTAAAAGCTGAAGGAAAAGTGGAGTCTGATTTCTTTTGTCAATTAGGTCACTTCAACCTCTTATTGGAAGATTATCCAAAAGGTAATTTTTTTCTTGTCCATTATTGTTTGATTTATACATGTGTTGGATTGTAATTATTTGTGCTTTATCAAGAGTACTATCCTAAGAAATTCTAAGTGCGTGAACATACTAAACAGTGAGAAAGAAAAGTGGAGAAGATGGAAATGGAAAAATGTCATAACTCCATCTAAATCATCAATAATTTGGCTATTCAGTAAAAGTGAAAACCACCTATATGTGCAGTACAGTTTTGTTCTGCCTTGTGAAAATCCTTGCCCTTGAAAGGCCTTCCCATAGTAGAAAGTAAGTTACTTTGATACAGATATTTGTACATTGATGGATACTTTGGAAAGGTAACAAAAACTCAGCATTTTCTTTATCCTGAAACATTTCCATTTTAGTCCAAAAATACTTGAATGAAAATCTGATCTGTAAGTAGCCGTGTTATCTGGTAACTTACAGATAAAGGTAAGTAATACAGAGAGATGATCACAGATGAGCCTTGGATAACACCAGTTTTTAAAATTTACTTGAAATATTTTTCCTTTAAGAAATGAGTGAGATAAATAACTCAAAAGTAGTCAGTCCCTAAGATTTGCCCTTTTTTATGGTACCGGGCTGCCAACTCAGACCATTACTCACTTAGGAAGTTAAAAGCACCCCAAAACCCCATCCCTCCGATACCAAAGGAAAAATCCACATTAAAAGAAAATTATTATTATAACCAGGAACATTTTAACGTTTTGATGATAGTAAACATTTTGATGTGGAGTGGATGGAGGTGTTACGCTTGTTTTCAACAAGTGTGTTTAGAGGGCAAAACACCTGGCAGATAGTTTCAGGGCTAAAGTGAAGGATTGTTAGTTGTTCGTGTTGATGTTTTATCATGCGACTTTTGTGTTAGGTCAAGTGAATGTTTTCCTAATGAAAATGCAATTTTAGTCTGAGGCATATTGTGTGAGGTTTGAAATATAGGCTTATTATGCGACTTTTGTGTTAGGTCAAGTGAATGTTTTCCTAATGAAAATGCAATTTTAGTCTGAGGCATATTGTGTGAGGTTTGAAATATAGGCTTATTTCTCACCTCAGCTCTATTATATACAGCTGCGTTATCTTTAACAGATTATACATAAACATTGCTGGCATCTTGTCTAATCTGTAAAAGGGGAAGGAAGTGATGGATGGCACCTCATGGGTTTTCAGATTATGTGACATTGGTTAGGACTTAGCAAAATGGTTTCAGTCCAACAGGGTAATGGGTGTTAATAATTACTTAATACTCCATTAGATATTTTATCTTTAATTAAAAATGGAAACTTATTTAAAGGAAACTATTGTACAAAAAATAGAGGCATACCTGGGAGATATCGCAAGTTTGGTTTTAGACCACTGCAATTTATTGCAAATATTGTAATAAAACCAATTTTTTGTTTCCTATTACATATAAAAGTTATGTTTACACTGTAAGTGTGCAGTAGCATTATGTCTAAAAAATGTCATACTTTAGTTAAAAAATGCTTTCTTGCTAAAAAGTGCTAACAGCCAACTGAGCTTTCAACAAGTTGTAATCTTTTTGCTGGTGGATGGTCTTGCATCAGTTTTGATGTCTGCCGAATGATCAGGATGGTGGTTCCTGCAGGTTGGGGTGGCTGTGGCGGTTTGTTAAAATAAGAAAACATTGGACTTTGCCTATCAGTGGACTCCTTTCTTTCATGAAAGGTTTCTCTGTAGCATGTGATGCTGTTTGAAAACATTTTACTTACGGTAGAATTTCTTTGAAAACTGGAGTCAGTCCTCTCAAACTCTGCCACTACTCTGTTAACTAAATTTACATAATATTCTCAATTCATTGTTATCATTTCCACAATGTTCATAGCACCTTTATCAGGAGTAGATTCCATCTCAAGAAACTCCTTTTGGCCAGGCAAAGTAGTTCACGCCTGTAATTCCAGCATTTTGGAAGGCCAAGGCAGGAGGATTACTTGAGCCCACGAGTTCGAGACCAGCCTGGAGACCCCATTATCTTAAAAAAAAATTAGCTGGGTGTGGTGGCATGGACCTACCCTGGAGGCTGAAGTGGAAGGATCACTTGAATCTGGGAGGTCGAGGCTACGGTGAGGTGGGGTCACATCACTGCACTTAAGCCAGGATGACAGAGTGAGACTCACTTTCTCTTTTTTTTGTTTTTTTTTAAAGAAACGACTTTCTTTGCTCATCTATAAGAAGCAGTTTCTTATCCACTCAGACTCCACTTCTGTTTCTTTTGCTGTTTCCAGCACATCTGCAGTTACTTCCTCCATTGACTTCTTGAACCCCTCAAAGTCATCTATGGGGCTGGGAATCAGCTTCTTCCAAACTCCAGTTAATGTCGATATTTTGACCTTGAATGTTCTTGATAGCATCGAGAATGATGACTCTTCCAGAAGGCTTTTAATTTACTTTGCCTAGATCCATGAGAGGAATCACTATGGCAGCTATATAGCCTTACAAAATATATTACTTTAATAAGACTTGAGGCTTGTGGCTCATGACTTAATCCCAGCTCTTTGGGAGTCCTAGGTGGGTGGATCACCTGAGGTCAAGAGTTGAGACCAGCCTGGCTAACAAGGCAAAACCCCGTCTCTATCAAAAATACAAAAATCGGCTGGGTGCAGTGGTGCATGCCTGTAGTCCTAGCTACTCGGGAGGCTGTGGCAGGAGGATCGCTAAAACCTGGGGGGTGGGGTTGGGGGGGCAGGTTGCGGTGAGCTGAGATCGCACCACTGCACTTCAGCCTGGGTGACAGAGTGAGACTCGGTCTCAAAAAAGAATTAAGACTTGAAAGTAAAAATTACTCCTTGATGCATAGGCTGCAGAATGGATGTTGCGTTAGCAGGCATGAAAACAACTTTAATTTTCTTTTTTCTTTTTTTTTTTTTTTTTTGAGACAGAGTTTCGCTCTTGTTACCCAGGCTGGAGTGCGATGGCGCGATCTCAGCTCACCGCATCCTCCGCCTCCTGGGTTCAGGCAATTCTCCTGCCTCAGCCTCCTGAGTAGCTGGGATTACAGGCATGCGCCACCATGCCCAGCTAATTTTTTGCGGTTTTAGTAGAGACGGGGTTTCACTATGTTGACCAGGATGGTCTCGATCTCTTGACCTCGTGATCCACCCGCCTCGGCCTCCCAAAGTGCTGGGATTACAGGCTTGAGCCACCGCGCCCGGCCCAACTTTAATTTTCTTATACATCTCCATCAGAGCTCTTGAATGACCAGGTGCATTGTCAGTGAGCAATGATATTTTGAAAGGAATCCTTTTTTCTGAGCAATAGTTCTCAACAGTGGGCTGAAAATATTCAGTCAGCTGTGCTGTGAACAGATGTGCTGTCATCCAGACTTTGTTTTTCTATTTATAGAGCCCAGACAGTAGATTTAGCATAAATCTTGAGGTCCCTAGGATTTTCTGAATGGTAAATGAGCAATTGCTTCAACTTAAAGGCATCACCTGGATTAGCTCCTAACAAGAGAGTCAGCCTGTCCTTTGCAAATTTGAAGCCAAATGTTGATAACTCTCTCCTGTCTATGAAAGTCCAACATGGCATCTTCCTCAATAGAAGGCTGTTTCATGGAGATTGAAAGTCTGTTGTTTAGTGTAACTGCCTTCATCAATAATCTTAGCTAGACCTTCTGGATAATTTGCTACACTTCTCCATCAGCACTTGCCGCTTCACCTTGCACTTTTATGTTATGGAGATAGCTTCTTTCCTTAAACCTCATGAACCAGCCTCTGCTAGCATCACACTTTTCTTCTGCAGTGTCCTCACTTCTCTTGGCCTTCATAGAACCCAGGAAAGAGTTAGGGCCTTTCTCTGGAGTGGTCTTTGGCTTAAGGGAGGGAATGTTGTGGCTGGTTTGATCTTTTATCCAGACCACTCAGACCATGTCCATATCAGCAGTAAGGTTGTTTTTATTTTCTTGTCTTTTGTGTGTTCAGTGGAGTAGCACTTCAAATTTCCTTCAAGAATGTTTCCTTTGTGTTCATAACTTGGCTGTTTGGCACAAGAGGACTAGCTTTTGGTCTGTCTCAGCTCTCTAAGTGCCTTTCTCACTAAGCTTAATGGTTTCTAACTTTGGATTGAAAGTGAGAATTGTGTAACCCTTTCTTTCAGTTGTACACTAAGAGGCCATTGTAGGGTTATTAAATATGCGTAATTTCAATATTGTTGTGGCTTAGTGAATAGGGAAGCCCAAGGAGAGGGAGAGAGACCAGGGAACAGCCTGTTGGTGGAGTAGTCAGAACACACACAACATTTATCAATTAACTGTCTTATATGGGCACAGTTAATGATTCCCCAAAGCAATTACATTAGTAACGTCAAAGATTGGTGATGACAGGTCATCATAACAGATACAGTAATAATGAAAGTGTTTGGAATATTGATTTGCCAAAATGTGATACAGAGCCATTAAGTGAGCACACGGCTGTTGGAAAAATGGCACCAATAGACTTGCTCTACGCGGGGTTGCTATGAACTTTCAATTTGTAAAGAACGTAAATATCTGTGAAGCACAATAAACGAAGTGTAATAAAACGAGGTATGCCTGTAGAATTCTATACAATCTGCTACTTTTTTATTGCTGCACCTTTATGTAGTTGGAGGACATGCTAATTTTAGAGCATGTACAGAGAGACCTAGACTTGAAAATTAGGTTTACATATGGGGCTGTATGTACTTGCTACTTAGTGGTTGTTAAACAATAAATCTGTTAACACTGTTAGACTATGACTATAGCTTTATTTTTCTTTTATAAATTGTTTTTTTTTTTTTTTTTATTATTTATGTGAGACAGGGTTCACTGCAGCCCCAAGCTCCTGGGCTCAAATGATTCTCCTACCTCAGCCTCCTGAGTAGCTTGAACTAGAGGTGTATGCCACCATGCCTAGCTAATTTTTGTATTTTTTTTGTAGAGACAGAGGTCTTGCTTTGTTACCCAGGCTATTTTTGAACTCCTGGGCTCCAGCCATCCTCCCACCTCAACCTCCCAAAGTGTTGAGATTCCAGATGTGAGCCACTGTGCCTGGCCACTTATAAAAATTTTGGATATGAAGGTAATGAATCAGGGGCATTCATCTTGGATATGTGTTTTCTTTTTTAGAAGGGAGGGCATGTGGCAACTAGACTGTGTTAGCAAAGTAGCTGGTGAGAGTAATCTAGTAAGAGAAGAGAAGGATAATCTTAAGGATTAAGTCCTTGAAAACATGTGCTTTGTTTAGTGTTGTGTAGATGATCTGGCCATTGATAAGTAGTCAGCAGCTTGATTAATGTGTAGTAGGGGGAAGAAGAAGGAGAAAATGAATGCGGGGGTATGCAGATATAGTCAGTATATTTTAATATTCAAGCTGGTGGTTTCTATTATTTCCTAGATGTAGTTTGTTATTTTTAAAAATCCTCTTTGAGGCTTTTTAAGGCACATTTCCCCTTAAAAAAAATTCTCTATCTGTTCTCTTCACTTTCTGCAAGTCCAAAACTAGAATCGGTCTCTAATAGCCCTCTCAGGTCCTCTTCAACACACACTCATACTCTCAAGACTACCAATTTATAGAGACGTTTGTTACCTTTGGCTGCTTCCTCCTCCTCCTCTTTGGAACCAGTACAGAATAAGAGAACTACTAACCCTGGGCAAATAGATACTTATTTTTAGAGAACACATTATAAACCATAGCTTCCCTGGAATAAACCGTATAATAAACATGTAATTCTGTGAGTGAACTGCTCAGGTATATGTACATAGGCGACTTGCTAGCTTTGTTTTTCTGAAGACAGCCCTGTAATTATTTGCCCTGATTCATAGTCATCTTTTCTGAGGAAAGTTTCCTGAGCTTGGTGTTCCTCTTGAGTTTAGTTCCTTGCGGGAGGTCGGGGGGGGGGAGCTAATATTTCTACAGTAGAAAATGGTAGGACCTGTTTTGTGTATGTTTTGGGGTGTGGTTTTTCTTACCCTTAATTGTCATTTTGCTCTCATCTACTTTCTGTCTTATAACAATTCCAGAAAAAATTTTGGTCTGAAGATGGTATAATTTGGTAATCATTTATCTTTTCTGTTATTTCAGACAAATTTGATACAGAAGGAAAAAAAGCTTTGTAAAACATTTTCTTAGCCTTTCTGGCTGGTGATGTAAATGAAGAGTTTAAAAAAAAGTCCTGTCACTTTATTTGGTCATTTTGCTTATAGGAATTTATTTTAAGTCTTAAAATAGTAATTAGGTAGGGGATTGTGGGAAAATAGAGGCTCAGTGCATTCAGCCTGTTGTTGTACATTCTGTTCCTCAGGAGGGAGTGTAGCATACAAGATGTTTAGTAAGGAGTTTGCTTTATGTTCAACAGCTTGGGAAGGTGGAGGATAAAACCAATATTGGACAGAGGGAGAAATTAAGCTGTGGCAGCCTTTACTAACTTCATGGGAAGCTCTGGAGTCAGAATGGCCCTTGAGAGCTATACCAAGTTGGGTCAAGATAGCCATGCCTTTATTCTCCAGTTATTCCATATTGAACATGGGCCAGCCTGGGAAGAAGTATGATCATGGACAAGTTGGCTCTCTGCAACTGAAGTAGCTTCTGTAGAATCTCAACAGAGGCTTTCAGCAAGCTGAACTCCCAGCAGTTCTTTCTTGAAGTGGTATATGAGTGTTCTTTACAGTGTCTACTATACTTCCTTTTTACCCCTAATTCTAAAGCTAACCCATTAACCCCCTAAGCCAAATGGCTCATGGGGCTCTCAGACAGATAAGCCTTCAGCTGTGGCGATGATGCAGTGATTTCACTTCTGTGGGTTGGAGGACAACCTGAGAGATACAAAACCCTGGGCACAATATATATGCACAAGCATATATATATTCAGATAAATATATGTGATGGATCTTAGGAGCAGTTAATTAATAGATAATATGTATTAATATCTATGAATATGTGGTAAATTATAGGCAAAAGAGTCACTGAGTTAAGTTAATTAGAAAATCAGGTAGCAGATTACTTCAAAGTATATAGCAAAAATATAAACATATAAATTAGAGGTAAGAGACTTAAAGGATAGATAGTAAGAATTTCAGAAGTAAGAAATTAGAGGAGTATAATAATCATTCCTGACATTAATATGCAAATCTCGAAACTCTTAAAAATTGTTTCTTTGTATTTGTGAGCTGGAAGTTTTCCCATTTATAAGTTCCCTGAAATTCTAGCCAGTGATAGATTTTTCTTCCATTCTTCCTTCCTTCAAGCAGTTGGTCATTTGTTGCATTTCTGTCACTTTTGGGCAAAATTTGCTTTGTTTTTTTCAATTCTTAAGCAGTTACAAATGGCCAGGGGGCAAGTTACATGCCAAGAGCTGCTAACGTGGAGAAGCCTTAAGTTAGAGCTTGGAAAGTTTTCTTTCTTCTTTTGTCTTTTGCCTGTCAAATGACAATACTCCATCCTGGAATATTTGGAATATTTATAGTATAAGAACATGAAATGTGTGTTTTCCAATCATAGATTTTGTTTGGCTTCTTGAAAATTGTCCATTTCTTTAATCCATTTTCTGTAATCATTCTTAAACAGGCTTTAAGCATTATGAAGATGTCCAAATAACTGATTTCTCTCCTTCTGTATTAAGGACTTTAGAAAATTCTAGTTACAGTAGACTGGGAGTTTTCATGGATAAGTAACTTAAAGATTAGGAATAAGGAATGTGCTTTGGTCAAAAGGGTATTACTAGGGAGACTCTGGTGATGGATACTTGTATAATGTACCTTTAAAGTTTTAATAATGTGTTTTTCTGATTAAGAAACAGTATGTTAAGATCTTCCTAAAATAAGATGCTAAGTATAATGAAGGTAGAGTATAATTGTTGATAAAATGTGTAAACAAGTAGAAAGAGCGCTCATGGAAGAAATGGAACAAATGCTCATGGAAGAAATGGATCAATTACAAATCTGTTCCTGCCATTTAGAGTATTAACTTTGTGACTTTGAATTTGAGCATTCATATTTATTTCTCAGTTCACCATGTTTTCGTATGGATGCCATGTTTCTCCCAACTGATAATTACATGAACTTCTTTAAAAATTTTTTTTAAATTTTTTCTCTTTAGTTTTTTATTTCTTTGGGGTGGTTTTTTTTTTTTTTTTTTTTTTTGGTAACATCTTTTCACATCACATGCACTTCTTATACCTCAGTTTTATTTGCTTCAAAAAAATCATACTATCTTTTAAAGGCTTCCCAATCCTAAAAGAGAATTTTAATGAAGCCAGGTGATATATATATAATTCATCAAATTATTGAAAGTATGCCCTCCGAATTTGTAGAAATTCTGTAATATCATTAAAAGGGCTATCTCCAGGTTTGGTATGGTGACTGCACAAAATTCTCAGGAACCAAGTCTTCTGTTGTTCAGAATGTTTTTAGGCACAAGTATTAAATACTTGATTCTAGCTTAAACAATAAGGATATTTATTACTTCACATAATAGGAAGTTCATAGGTGGGGTTTTCTCTAGGCATAGTTTAAGTCTAGAAGGAGCCAGTTACTTTCAGTGTGTTTCTTCTGTGGGCTTCATCCTAAGATACTTCCCTTGTGGTGGCAGTTGGTAATATATGCTTCTTTGTTCACATCCATTAGTAGACGGAGAACCTTTTCCATGTCTGTCATCTATAAATCAGTGGTGATTGGGCTGCCTGAGCTCATGTGCCCATTTCTGGACTAAAACAATCACTGAGATTGCCAGGAAACTGATAATCCTTTCAAATCAATAATGGGGATGAGGGTGTGGTTAGAAATGGATGTGAGAATGTCAGCCACACGATTGACTACACAGACTCTTGCTTGACTATTTTCTTCAGCTAGTTTGATAATTTGGTTTGCTTTTCTTTGTAGAAAACCATTAATTGGTGACCTTTATGAACTAGCTACCTCCTTATACATGAAGAACTAGGAAACGGGATGGCTTAAAATTTAATTCTTCACCACAACTGGAAAAATTTCTCATAGTCTAATGTCCTTCCAATGATAGGTTGGTTGACATTATCTTTATGCAAAAAAGAGGAGCATTATTGATATGTAAAAGTTACCTTTTCAGATATGTGATGATATTTTTGGGTAATGCTTCTGTAATTTGAACATATTCAGAATGTTATTTATATGGTATTTATATATGTTTTGGCAATTTACAATAAACAGTATGAAAACATTGCATATAGAGTTTTAGAAAGCATTAACTTCCATTTTTGGTAAATCTTTTATTCAGCATCTCATATATAATTAGAAGATAATGTTTCATTTATTGCTTTGTTGAAGAAACAACTTGGTCACTAGTGAAGGGTAACATGCAATATGTTGCAAAATGGTTTTTTTTTTTGTTTTGTTTTGTTTTTTTGCGCTAGTTTCCTATCCTTATATACTTTTCTCCCTTTAAATTGAGCAGTGTATTATACTTAAGTAGAATGTCTAAAAACCTATATATGATTTAAAGACTATTAAAATTGACACCTGTCTACCTACTATACAATTTAAGAAATAGAATGGTACTGCTGGCACCAGCCTGTGTTCTCTCCAGTTGCATCCTCCTCCCTGCCTCTGTAGGTGTAACCCATGTCTGGCTGTGATGTTCTGTGTTCCCCTCCCCTCCCCTTAACCAAAGTAAATTAAAGCAGAACACTTAACACTTCTGGGGAGCCTTCACATCATCTATTTTGTAGAATATAGAAGGGAGAATAGAAACTTCATCAGAACATGGTCAAGAAAAAGCCAAGCCCGGTCTGGGCCAGGTTTATCTGGATATTTGGTCCTCAGGTTGAGAAGAGGTTACAAGGGCAGCAGAATTTTAATGATAAGCCTCAGTGACCTGGATCTGGGGCATAGCAGCTATCCTGGGATCACTCTTTTTCTTCATCTTGGGTATTCCCATGGCCTCTTGTCTCTGTTTTGTCTCCTGCTTTCAATAAACCATATCTTTTTCCTTCTTGGTATATACTCTCCTTTAACGGGAGCATATTTGTCAGAATTTTCTTCAGAAAAGGTATTTGGGAGATGATTTTCTTTGGAGAATTTGCATATTGGAAAACACCTTTATTGTACTTGCCTAATAGATTGTTTGGCTGGATACATAATTCTAGGTTGGAAATAATTTTCCTTCAGAATTTTGAAAACATTGTTCTATTGCCTTATTTCTAGAATTACACATTTGTTGTAGGACCCTTCAAACTACCAACTCATAGCCTTCTTTTGTGGGATTTTTTTTTTTTTTTTTTTTTTGGAATTATTTTCTGAATTTTCTTCTTCTTTTTTTATTCTTTCTTTTTGGGGCTCTATTATTGATATGTTAGACCTCCAGGACACAGTTTTTCTGTTTGTGTCCTTTTTGTTTATTTTTTTGAGAGATTTCTTCAAATTTCATTTTAATCTTTTCATTGAGTTATGCGTTTCTTCTATCATACTTTACTGAATTTAATTTTTTTTCTAGAGCATCCTGTTTGTTCTCCTGCATACACCCCCCCTCCACCCCCTTCAATGAAAACAATATTTTCCCTTATTTAAGACTAGTAAGAATTTTTTGAAGTATATTTCCCCCTGCATAATATTCATTTTTTTTCTTTTAGATTTTTTTTTTCTGTTTGTGTTAGTTTTTGTCTTCTTGGTTAGAGGTTTTCTTTAGATGTCTGATAATTCTTATCTTTCCATATTTTACTATTGGAATAATTGAGAACTGGAGGCTCTGAGCATGTGATTGGGGATCTCCGAGTATGATCTCCATGGCCTTTTGTTGGAGAATCTCTGTATTTTTTTGGTCATATTGCCTAAACAATATCAAGGATTGAGTGAGAGAGTTGAGGGAGCCATTTGCTTCTCAAATAGTTTTTATCGTGGTCTTCCATATCTTAGCTTGTGGCTTGTAAACCACAAGTTAAAAAAATCCTTTTCTAGCTGACCAAAAAAATTTTATTTCCGCATGTTTTCATCTAGAAAGTAGTTTTATGGGCTTCTTTTTATACCTGACTTTTTAATGTAGTCATTGAATTATTTTAGTATATGATTTGAGTTAGAAATTTTACTTTTTTGCTTACTTATAAATACTTGGGTGCTGATTACATTAATAATTCCCCACTGATTGGAGATGCCACCTATATACTGTGCTAATTCCTGTATAAAGTTCTCATTTTGGACTTTCAGTTCTTTTCAATTCCATTTCTTACAACTTTATGATAATTCCAATATCTGTTAGAGCAAGTTCTCTTCATTACATCCAATTTTTTTCCTAACTTTCTTTGGCTGTTTAATTTTATGAAAGCATTTCACGTAATGTTTGCAGTTTGTTTCTGTTGTGCCAATATCTAAAGTTCATAAATTGGTTCATCTGTAAATATCCCCAGCATATTAGAATGTATCTGAGCTGCTGCCACTTTTTAACCCTGCTTCAGACTCCATTTCACTGCCTTTGTCATTAGGGTGTCCCTCAGTCATATCTGTACTTGAAGGATCAAATAAGTGCTTAGCCTCCTGCCTTAAGAGATTCTGATTTATTTGGTATGGAATGGGGTTTATTCATCAGTATTTTGTTTTTTAAGAAGGGCAGTCTCTACCAATTGTAATGTACATATGTAATTTTCACTTTTTTACATTTACTTCACTGAATTTTGAGTTTGACAGGACCTACTTTTGAGTTTTTCAGAATCTTTTATGCCTCAAGATGGATTTGGTGGATGGCTTGTCCTATTTTGTAATTGAGGTTGAGAAAGGTAATTTTGAGGGGTAAGTTTTTGTTGATTGTAGGATAGGAAGCGACACAGAAGAAACAGTTCTTTTGCTCTTTAAGGTGGTCGAGTTGTTGGCCATTCTTGGAAGTGAGGTCTCTTCTGAGAACAAATAATCTAGAAAATTCTGGAGTAGCCTTGGAAAATCTTAATCCTTTACCAGTTTTGATCTTTGAGGAAGGTCAGGTTGATGCATGGGGTTAGCCTAGATGCTGTTTAAGTGCGGATCTGAGATCTGACCATGGCTTTACGTTCTTGAACTCCTGAGGGGGCCCAGATTTTTAAGTTGTTTGGTCTGAAATATCACTATCTGCTTGGAGGTGGTATGGTGGGAATGTTTGTTAAATGTATTATTGACTTTAAAGTGAGACATAATTATGACTCATAATTATTTTCCTTCTTCCAGCATTATCTGCATACCAGAGGTACTACAGTTTACAATCTGACTACTGGAAGGTTAGTGCACATTTGCATGCCAATTTCATGTTTATGTTTTGGGCAGATTATTGCCAGTTATACTCAAAATGAATTGAACTTGCCTTTTTTGGTTAATTACTTAAAAATATTGCTTCTAGGGGAAAGGTATTAGAAAAGGAGAGAGAGTATTATTTATGTTTGTGCTACCTTACATGAATATCCTTATATTTTATTAAGAATTAGGTTCCTCTGACACATTTTACTGGTCAAATATGATGGAAGTGTGATAAGTAAAAAATGAAGCAAAACTTAACAAATAACAATAGCAAAATGATTCCTTGGTTTTCATTTCTAAAGTTGGTACCTGGGAGTAAAAGAAGGCTGAAGTTGTGTATACCAGGCTAAAATGGGAAGGTGTAATGCGAAAGTTATGATGAACTCTTAACAATTTTTAAGAAGGCCTAATTGAAAGACTTAACTAAATGAAAGTGCATAGCAGTGAAACAATGAATCATCCACTTTCTTATCTTAGTTTAAGCAGTGCATGATCTTTTACATCGTGTTTACTTTTAAATTTATTGACCAGTAAGATTTTTTAATCTGAATTGCCATTTCAGATTTTTTGTGGATTTTTATCTTTTTTTTTTTTGAAGTAGGTTCTTATTCTAGTCTTCATAGACTGGCTTTGTCTGGGAAAGCCCTTCAACAGTCATCCTATGCAGAGATTTTGAGACCACTGTGTAGAAGTTTTAGACATATATATTATTTTTTCAGTGTATTGAAAATATCTTTTCTAATCTCTGGGTTGTTTTTTTTTTAAGCTTTATCCAAGTATAATTCACATGCTATAATATTTTCAGTTCTCTTGAGTAGGTACTCAGAAATGGAATTGTTGGATTATAGGGTACATCTGTGTTTAGCATTTTGAGAAACTGCCAAAACTTTTTCCTCCTATGTCTGTCTGTACCATTTTACATTCCCGCCAGTAGTGTATGAGGGTTCCAGTTTTTCTATATGCTGCTCAACACTTCCATTAGATCAATATACCACAGTTTGTTTATCCTTTCATTAGTTGATGGGCATTTGGATTGTTTCCGCTTTTTTGGCTATTGTGAATAATACTGCTGTGAACATTTGTGCACAGATTTTTTTGCTTGTTCATGAATATGCCGTATTTCACCCTCTGTTAGCCTTCTTGAAGACTCTACAGCAGTACTTTCTAGTTTTTATCACATATGTTTTAAGTTTATTTCCTGCTTTTGTTTTTTGATGCTATTGTGATTGGAGTGGTTGTAAAATTTTGTTTTTAATTGCATATTGCTCTTATTGCATACTGATCTAGTATCCTATTATCTTACTAAATTATATTGTTCTAGTAATGTTGCTCTAGATAGGATTTTCTATATACATTATGATGTCGGCAAATAAAGAAAATTTTATTTTTTCTTTTCTTACTTGTGGATGCCCTTTAGTCTTTTCCTTGCCTTGTACTGGCAGAGACCTCCCATACAATGCATGGAAGGGGACCACCCGTGTTTTGTTTCTTGGGAGAAAACATTAAATTTTTACTGTTGAATGTGATATTAGCTGTAGGGTTTTTGTAGACTTATATTGAAGATGTTCCCTTCTGTTGTTACTTTACTTCGAGGGCTCTTCCCTTCCCTCTTCCCCCTACTTTATGTTTTTATAATGAATGGTCTGAGGATATAGGAAAAAATTCAGCTCCTCCTATGCTCTCAACAGCACAGAACATTTCTGTAACAAAATGTGTGTGGGTTTTCCCGTGCATACCTGGCAAGCAATCAGTTCTGCAGTGGATACCAGCTGAGTGTCATCTAATTCAGTTCAATTCTGACAATACCTGGAGATAGTTTCAAATCCCACAGATTGAGAGCTAAGTCCCGCAAGACTACCCCCACTTCAGATGCCAGTGCAGGCCTCTGGAACTTTTGGCAACTGGCTATATAAAAATCAGGGTTCCCATGACCTACTCCTTGGGTTCCATTAATTTGCCAAGAGTGGCACAGATCTCAGGAAAGAGGTTTACTGGTTTATTATAATGGGTACAGATGAAGAGATGCATAGGATGAGGTCATGTGGGAAGTGGCTTGGAGCCTCCATGCTGTCTCTGGATAGGCCAACACCTGGACCAATACAAGGACCTTCACTTGTACAGCTATCCAGAAGCTTTCCAAACTCTGTCCTTTTGGGTTTTTATGGAGGCATTACTATGTAGGCATGACTGATTAAATCAACCTTCAGTACCTTTCCTCTACCCAGAGGTTGGAGAATGGGACTGAAATGTGCTAATGGTCTAATCATGCTTTGCTCTTCGCTGTGACCAGCCCCCATCCTGAAGTTACATAGGGGCTGTCTGCCCTGAGTTATCTCTTTAGCATGAAAGAAACACTCAGGGCTGGACGGAGTGGCTCACAGCTGTAATCCTAACACATTGGAAGGTGGAAGCAGGCGATTACCTGAGGTCAGGAGTTTGAGACCAGCCTGGCCAACATGGTGAAACCCTGTCTCTCCTGAAAATACAAAAATTAGCTGGGCTTGGTGTGGTGGTGCTTGCTTGTAATCCCAGCTACTGGGAGGCTGAGGCAGAGAAACGCTTTAATCCAGGAGGCAGAGGTTGCAGTGAACCGAGATCATGCCACTGCACTCCAGCCTGGGAGACAGTCTAAAATAAACAAAAAAAACTGACTTTCTTATTTTTTTCCACTTAACAAAAGAAAAGGTTTTGGATTCTGGAAGTGATACCTATCTGAATAGAACCATTGATTAAACGTTATGGTAATATGGAAGGATGGAGAACAGCATTTCGGTTTGAAAAGCTAATTGATCTATTAGAAGATATGCAGGATGTGTATTTTTTTGTACATTGATTAAAGTATTTGTGGGGGGCAGTTTTTAAAAATAGTGATCAATTCATTAATTTTTTACAATCCTAATTTTTGAAGGTTTTGATGGTGCTAAAATTTAGTTTGGGACACCAAAAATATTGGTTAGTAAATTTAATGTACATAATATCTATATGAATGTAAATATCAGAGGGCTTTATAATATTACTGCTGCAGTATTAAAACATATGTAAATTAAACTATACAACAAACTGAAATATTAGGTTGGTGCAAAAGTGATTACGGTTTTTGCCATTACTGCAACTACTTTTACACCAACCTAATATTTCAGTTTGTTGTATAGATTAATTTACATATTTTTTGGTATGTTAATTACAGATAATTCTTACTCTTAAAACAGATTCACTAAAAAGGTCTAAATAATACTATTTTGCTGCCTGATTTAGCACATGCTTGAAAATTGTATTTCTTACCAGCCCTGAATTTATGCTGACCTTATTTTCCTAATTGGGCCTGATTGGTGAGGTTTTCTTCTGTATGGTTTTATTTTTTCTTCAGTTTTGTACTGATGTGGGATTATGGGTTAATATCAGGTAGGAAAGAAATGTTGAAGAGAGAATTATTGTAGTGGGAGAACTCAAGGTTCCTCTAATTCCAGTTTGTTTTTCGAATTCACAGATATATTCAATATTTAAATATATTGGTCTGGAAGTGCTTCATAATATGAAAATATTTAGAGCTTATAGGGAAAACAGAACTATAATATTTCAACACGTTTAATGCCTAAATTGACCTGAATTTTTTTTTTTTTTAAATCTAAAAAACTTTTTTGCCTAGAGGAGACCAAGAGAGTGAGATCTTTTTTAAAATTTATATATATAAATTATTGTTTGTTTATTTTTTTAATTGCATTTTAGGTTTTGGGGTACATGTGAAGAACATGCAAGATTGTTGCATAGGGAGAGTGAGATCTTTTAAAGAAAAGTTAAAAGGCAGTATATTTTGGAGTAAGAGTTAGATTCTTTGGGAATTTTACAAGTTTAGAAGCAGAACACATCTTAAAAATTATTATCTAATTCCTTTACTTTATGGACTAGATATCATGTATCCTGGTGATGAAGGAAGCATCCAAGTCAGCACAAATAGGTGGTGGAATAACTTAGTGGAATCTGCTCATTTTCTGACTTTCCGGTGTCTTTTTCTGTTACACAATTTAGTCTAGTCTGGCTTTTATATTTGTTGATGGGGGCTTTTTGACAATACAGAGATGAGTAAGATAGCTCCTCCTCTCCTCCCATGTTTCTGTGAGGAGGATACGTGTAAACATAGTAAAGTTTTGCTAAGTAATGTATTAGAGGTGTTAAAGGCTGTGCTGGAGGCAGAAGTGCACATGCTTTGTTTAAAGGGTATGGGAAAGTCTGAGTGGGGGATTAGGAAAGACTTCACAGAAAAGATGAAACTTTAGGGAAGGATTAATAGGAGTTTTCAAGATACAAGACCTGGTCAAGCTTTCCAAGAAGAGAAATGAGAGAGAAGCACACAGAAGTGCAATAGGTGTTTCAGAAACTCTCACATTGTTGGTATAGGGCAAAGGTCCACAAACTTTTTCTTATGGGGCAAAATAGTAAATAAATAGTAAATATTTTAGGTTTTTGTGGACCAAGAGGCAAAATCAGTTATTATGTAGGTGGTTAGATAATCTTTTATATAAAAATCATTTTTAGTTCCCGGGCCTTAATAAAAGGATTTGGCAGCCGGACATTAGTGGCTCATGCCTATAATCCGAGCACTTTGGGAGGCCAAGGCAGGCGGATCACGAGGTCAAGAGATCAAGACCACCCTGGCCAACATACTGAAACCCTGTCTCTACTAAAAATACAAAAATTAGCTGGGTGTGGTGGCGTGTGCCTGTAGTCCCAGCCACCACTCGGGAGGCTGAGGCAGAAGAATTGCTTGAACCCAGGAGGTGGAAGTTGCAGTGAGCCGAGATTGTGCCACTGCACTCCATTCTGGTGACAGAGCCAGACTCTGTCTCAAAAAGAAACAACAAACTAAAAATAACAACAACAAAACAAGGATTTGGCTGGCAATAGTTTTTAGAGCCTGACATGGTTGTTGAGCGTTATAGGACTCAGCATGGGGGAAAGGAAGCCAAAGGCCAGATCATAAATGCATTTGCAACAGTTAGCACTGTTTTGAAGTCTTAGATTTGTCAATGTCTTGTGAAATACTGTAGTGCTGGAGATCAGATAAAGTTAAATAAATTATACAATGGTTTTTTCTTAGGGATTGGTTCGGGATTGCATTGACTTTGTATTTTAAAAAGAAACTGTCATCTTTTCTCAGTGAAGTTTTATAACTTCCTCACAAAGTTCTTGTGCATCTTATAAATAATATATTTTACATTTTACACTTCTATTGCTATTTGTGCCATTTTAATTTTATTTTTTATCTCCGCTGGTATATGGAACAGCAGTTGACTTTTCTGTGTTAAACTTATCAAGCAACTTCACTAACTTTTACTAACAGGTGATTTGACTATGTAACTTTGGAATTTCTATATAGATTATCCTACCTTTGTAATTAATGAGAGTTTTGTTTCTTTTGTTATCAATATTGTAAACATTTCATTAAAAGTGTTTGGAATGTTTCCATCTTGTATTTTCTGAAATAGCTAAACATAATCTTGTAAAAGTAGTTTCGTGAATATTTGATAAAACCAACCTGTTAAACTCTCTGGGATTGGTGTATGTCTTTGTGGGAAGATTTTATACTACTGGTTTTATTAGTTACCAGTTGATTTTTTATGTTGTAAATCTCTGCTACATTTGTTTATGGTCACATACACCTATAATTAGGTTCTTAATTAATTTCTGATACTTAGTTTTGCCTTCTGTTTTCTTCCTGGCTTCAGTCAAAGGTTTGTCAATTTTAATACTGATTTCAAACAATAAAATTTTGACATTGTCAATCATCTCTAGTTTTTTTCCTTCTTTCTTTGTGTTTATTCCCTCCCTCCCTCTCTCTGTCTCCCTCCTTCCCTCTCTCTCCCTGCCTCCTCCCCCTCTCCCCCTCCTCCTCTCCCCCTCACCTAATTTATTATGAAATGTCTTCCACAGCCCTTTTGTCCAAACCACTATCTAGTCAAGGACTGTAGGTTAGAACTGAGTATGTCTCTTAGGTGTCTTTTTTTTTTTTTTTGCATTGTCTCCCTCCACTCTTATCCCTTTTGTGTTTTTGTTTTTGTCACTGGCTTAAAGAGACCAGCTCAATTGTCTTATAGAATGTCCCATTTTCTGGCTTTGTTTTATTACTTTCTTTTGGTGGTGTTTAGCTCATTTCACTATCTTCTGTATTTATTTTAACTAAGTTGATAGTTAACCATCAACTATTTGCTTAGTGGTTTTTTAATGCCTTCCTGACTTAGTTTCATCATGGCTTATAACATTCATTTTAAATATTTCTCCCCATATATATGTATTTTCCTTCCTATATGTATATTTCAGAGTAAATTCAGATAACATGATATTTCAATCCTTCATATTATAAATACCTTTCTACAAACTAAGAATGTTCCCTTAAATATCCGGATCTTTACCACCTAATAAAATTTAGCAACTCACTGCAACTTTTCCTCCTGGGTTCAAGTGATTCTCTTGCCTCAGCCTCCTGAGTGGCTGGGATTACAGGCATGCACCACCACGCCTGGCTCATTTTGTATTTTTAGTAAAGAAGGGGTTTCTCCATGTTGGTCAGGCTGGTCTTGAACTCCCAACCTCAGGTGATCTGCCTGCCTCTGCCTCCCAAAGTGTTGGGATTACAGGTGTGAGCCACCTTGCCGGGCCAGCAATACTGCTTTTGTTCCTTCAAAGATGCACCTTTTTTGTTTAAATTTTTGGATCAAGGTATGTAATAATCATGCCATTTTAAGTCTCCATTGGCCAGCTGGTAGTCATGATATGGTTGTCAGTGCCTGGGCATACTCATCTTTGTTGTTTTTCCTCTTGGCATGATTAGATAGCTGTAGCCTATTGTTGCAGTAGACAAGTCATTTGTAGACCATCTGAGGAAATAAGGAGTTTTTATTGTTGACCGAAAACATTTCATTGACACCTTGTGGTAAGGTCAAAAAAGTGATGTCAAAACTTGCAGAAATGGGGTTTGTAGGCAACAGTGGAAGAATCTTCTAAGAAATGGTATATCACCACCATTTTTGATGGCTCAGTAGTTGATATTGTGTGGAAAAACATGGATGAGAGTATGGTTAACAGGATTAAAAAATGATTCAGAATTGGACACTACACTTAGAATATCTTAATTTTTTCACTTAAATTCTTTGTGTGAAAAAATGCATGTGATAAAAATTTATCTTTACCATTAAAAATAACTAAAAATAATTTTAATTGCTAATGCTTTTTTCTTTCTTTCTTTTTTAAAATTAGAGACGAGGTCTTACTATATTGCCCAGGCTGGTCTCAAACTCCTGGGCTCGAGTGGTCAGCCCACCTCTGCCTCCCAAAGTGCTGGGATTACAGATGTGAGCCACCATACCCAGCTTCTTACTGAAGTTTCTTTTTTTTGAGACAGAGCCTCACTCTGTCGCCAGGGTTGGAGTGCAGTGGTGTGATCTTGGCTCACTGCTACCTACACCTCCTGGGTTCCAGCAGTTCTCCTGCCTCAGCCTCCTGAGTAGCTGGGATTACAGGTGCCCGCCACTATACCGAGCTAATTTTTTTGTACTTTTAGTAGAGACGGGATTTCACCATGTTGGCCAGGCTGGTCTCGAACTCCTGACCTTGTGATTCACCCACCTCCACCTCCCAAAATGCTGGGGTTACAGGTGTGAGCCACCACGCCGGGCCTGAATTTTCAGTGACTCCAGTTTTCCTGGATAGTTTTGAAAAGTTAGTTGTTAGTGTTGTTTTAGCTCTTTTGATGCTGTATTGAAGCTGATTTACAGCTCTCTTAATGTCTTTCAAAAGATCTCTTTTTCTTCTGCATATTCCATTTCTACATGGGATTTTTCTTTATTCATCTTTGTGCATCTTGGGATTATTGCTTTCAGCACTAGAAAACTTTCAGCCACTACATCTTCAAATATTGCCTGTGTTGCATTTTATTTTTTGACTCCTTCTACAACTGGATTTAGAGGTATGATAGATTTTTCCACATACCCATAACCTCACACACTTGTTTTTTTTTGATGAATATTTGAAATATACATTATTATTAACTACAGTTACCTTGCTCTGCAATTGATCAGTAGAATTTATTCTTCTTGTCTAAGTGAAACTTTGTACGCTTTGAATAGCATCTCTCCAATTCCCTTTCCACACCCTCCCTCAGCCTCTGGTAACCACTGTTGTCTTTGCTTCTATGAGATAGATATTCTTTGAGTTTGACTTTTTTAGATTCCACATATAAGTGAGATTGTGCCGTTTTGTCTTTCTGTGACTGGCTTATGTTACTTAACACAAGGTCCTCCAGGTTCATCCATGTTGCACAAATGACAGAATTTCCTTCTTTTAAAAGCTGAATAGTATATCAAGATGTATATATACCATGTTTTCTTTGTCCATTTATCCTTCAGTGGATACTTAGGTTGATTCTATATCTTGTCTATTGTGAATAATCCTGAAATGAATGTGGAAGTATAGATATGTCTTTGAAATTTTGATGCCAATTCCTATGATTTATATCTAGCCGTGGGGCTGCTGGATCATATGGCAGTTCCATTGTTAGTTTTTTGGGAGGAAGTTCCAACATTTTACTAAGAAAGAATTCCCAGGGGTTCAGAATTATGTGGGAAATCTTGGATACAACTCTGTGTGGTACCTAATTTGTTTCCTAAATCTCAGGGTATTTTAGTGGCTTTCAGTGTTTGTTTACCATCCTCTATTATCTTTTTCTTTTCTTCAGCCCTTTTCCTTTTGCTGCCAGCTTAGCCATTCATTTATAAAGATCCTTTTAAAATATATCATCTAATATTTTAATTAATTTGTATTAGAGTTTTTCAATATGTATGCTACTTGCCATTGGCCTTATTTTTGGAAACTGTACTATAAGGAAATGTAAATGAAATTGTTGGGGTACAATTTTATTTATTTATTTATTTATTTATTTATTTGAGATGGAGCCTTGCTCTGTCTCACCCAGGCTGGAGTGCAGTGGTGCCATCTCGGCTCACTGCTGCCTCCGCCTCCCAGGTTCAAGTCATTCTCTTGTCTCAGCCTCCCGGGTAGCTGGGACTACAGGTCACCACACCTGGCTAATTTTGCATTTATTTTTTTAGTAGAGACAGGATTTTACCATGTTGGCCAGGCTGGTCTCAAATTCCCGACCTCAGGTGATCCACCCGCCTCAGCCTCCCAAAGTGCTGGTATTGTAAGCCTGAGCCACCATGCCCAGCCTGTCAGAATACTTTTTAAAAAACCCTTTGTGCTTTAATTATAATTCCTTCTGTTTTTGAACCAGTTTGTGGTTCAGCAACACCAGGAAAGTTTTTGGTGTTACTAGGTGCACTGCCCCCTTGTCACCAAAATTCTAAGTGCCGGGTAGTATTTTAAGTATTTTACATGTGTCGTCTCATTTAATTCCTCAGACAACCCTTTGACATAGATACTGCTTTCTGCATTTTATAAAGATGAAGACATTGGTATTAGCTAACCTGTTTCATGAGTCTTTCTGAATTTTTTTTTTTTTTTTTTAAATAAGAGACAGGTCTCGCTCTGTAGCCCAGGCTGGAATGCAGTGGCACAATTGCAGCTCACTGCATCTTTGAACTTTTGGACTCAAGCAGTACTTTTGCCTCAGCCTTCCAAGTAGCTAGGACTACAGGCATGCACCATCATGCTCAGCTAATTTTTAAGTTTTTTGTAGAGAATGAGGGTCTTACTATGTTGCCCAGGTGGGCCTCCAACTCCTGGTCTCAAGCGTTCCTCCCACATTGGCCTCCCAAAGTGGTGGGATATCAGGTGTGAGCCACTGTGCTTGGCCTTTCATGAGTCTCATAACTAGCAAGTGACAAGACTGTGCCCACTTGGGGTCAGAATCACAGCCTTGTCACTTATTAGTTATGAGATGGCCTCTACAGTCTGATTTCATTATTGCTGTACAATACTACACATACACTTTGGAAGAAGAACTTCTGCTTCAGTGTTGTGACTTTGGGCATGATGCTATAATGAGCTTTTGCCAACCTCTTCTCCTATATTATCTTAACTATTAACGTTCTTTTAATTGTCCAGAAGGTAATTCAGACTATAATAAGGAAATGATTCTGTATAAATTGAATCAACAAAGTATTATCCTTTTATGAAAAATGTGTAACAGGTTATTAAAAACTAAGATTCTGATTTACTCAGTGGCAGGAATAACTTACATATGCTGGCTACTTTGCTATAGGGATCAAACCACGACTTGTGGTCGATCCCTACCATTTGTAGGCTCGTATTCTAGTGGAGAAGATAAATGACAATAGATGTAAGCATTCATTTGGAAGTGAAATGGGAGAGGTTCCGTTGTTCCCCTCACAGGGCGTGTGATGGGAGTGTGGTTCACTTCTTCAGTGCCCTGCTGCTCAAACTTCTAGGGGAGCATACAGACTGGCAGGCTGTGGGGCTCCGACCCCACGGCAGTGTCTAGGGTGAATGTTTACAGCTGAAACCCCAGTGGGCATGCGTTACAGGGTGCTCTTTTAGTTTGCTCTCTATAGGCGGCTTGTGTTAACCAGCTCAATTAGCCTCTACTTTGTTGCAAGAACAGAGGGCTTTCTGTATCCTGGGTTCTTGCCTTGGTGTACTGGAAGAGTCAGATCACATGTGGGCTTGGAGAATGAGTGTAAAGTTTTATTGAGTAGAAGTAACTTTCAGCTGTTGGGGGAGCCAGAGGGAGATGGCTGCTTGGTGGTCCCGACTCTCCTCCGACTGTCCCAGCTGAACTCCACCTAGTCCTACTGGTCAGTGACCTGCAATGTGCCAGCGTATGTTGGTGTGCTCTTCCTTCTGCGTGCTCCCTTCGAGGTCCTCTTGATGTCCAGCCACTTGTCTTCTACCTATGTGTTCCTCTTCCATCTAGCAGCTTCTGTCTCGTCCTTGCTGGAGTTTTGGTTTTTTATAGACCCAGGATGGAGATGTAGGAGACCAGGGTGGTCTTGGAAAGCACAGCATTTGGGCGGGAAGGCAGAAGTGCTTATCCTCACCTAGATTTGTGGGGGTAGAGCCCTAGCTAGGGACCACACCCTCCTCTACCCAGCACTTCCTTTCCCCCATTCCATATCATTTAAAGGGACCACGCTCTTCCCTTCCCAGCACTCCCATATCAAAAGCATGTGGTAGAAACTGTAACTCACTCTGAGTTTGGGAATATGTCAAATAATACTTCTGGAAGAAAGAGGTGAATGTTGCTTTTTAAAGGATAGATAGAAATTTGCCTGATAAGGAGTAAGTTAGGGAAAGATGGCAATGGCTTTTTTAGGCAGAAGCAAACATGGTTAAAATCATAGAAATGTATAAGGTTGTATTTTATTCACAGATCTGCATGTTATTTGTCCTGACTGAGGTGGTGGCTATGAGATTGGGAACATTTTAGCAGGAGTCATAAAATGAAGGCCCTTGTAAATCAAGCTAGATTGTGGGGACTCTTCTTCAGAGGAATTCAAAATAGAAATTGCATGTTTTGCACTTCCATATTTGAGTTTTTGAAAGCTCATTGGCAGTGGTGTGGAGGGCAGATTGAAAGGTGGAAATGGAGAGAGAGGCAACAGTTGGGGAGACAAGTTAAAAAACTGTTGAAATAAGACAAGTATATAAAGTTGAGGTCCTAACTAACCAGGAGAAAGATAGTAGGAATGGAGAAGGGGTAGATTAAAAGGCTTTTAGATTGTAAAATGAACTCTGAATAGAAGGAGCATGGTTTATTGATGAGCAGGAGGTGAGAGAAGAAAAGTAGGACTACTTTTTGGCTTGGTCAACTGGTGAGATTGTTACCACTATCTCAAATCTGCAGTACCATTAGACTTTCTTGTTCAGTGTTAAGAGTCATGTAATTTCAGTTATTCATGGTATATGTAACAGATAGAGGTAATTATAAAGAAAGTATTTGGAAATTCATACCTTTATGATAGACCCAACTTCCCCTTTTTTTGTTCCCCAGTAGGGTTTGTTTTGTTTTATTTTATCGTATTGTATTTTTCTTTCTTTCCCAGATTTGGTAGACAAAGGTACCCAGAGGGTTAATAGCAGATTGTTTCTCCCAACTGTGTATCACTGGGTTTGTGGAATTAGAGTCATAATACAGTAAGATTAAGACATTTGATGTTTTTATGATATTTTGACGTGGTTTTATTTCTTAATATCCTAGCATAAAAATACAATTGTCTTCGAAGATGATTACAATCAAATTCTCATTCCAACCCAAAATTGTTAACATTATAACAACATAGAATTTTATTATTTAGAACCTAATTACTGTTGTCCCCCTTACCTATGGAGCGATATGTTCCAAGACCTTTAGTGGGATCCTGAAACAGCAGGTAGGACTGAACCTTATATATACATGTTTTTGTCAACAAAAAGAGTCAAACTCTGTAAAATAATTTAGCTGGGAGTGGTAGCTCATGCCTGTAATTCCAGTACTTTGGGAGGCCGAGGCGGATGGATCACATGAAGCCAGTTCAAGACAAGTCTGGCCAACATAGTGAACCTCCATCTCCTCTAAAAATACAAAAATTAGCCGGGTGTGGTGGCATGCACCTGTAGACCCAGCTACTTGGTAGACTGAGGCAGGAGAATTGCTTGAACCCCAGAGGTGGAGGTTGCAGTGAGCTGAGATTGCACCACTGCACTCCAGCCTGGGTGACAAAGCGATACTCCCATTTCAAAAAAAAAAAAAAAGATCCTGAAGCATTTCTTCAAAGGATTGTAACAGGAGTTGAAACTTGGCTTTACCAGTATGATCTTAATGACAAAGCACTGACTTTCAAATCAAAGCAATGGCTACCAAGAGGTAGAAATTGGTCCTGTCATAGTGAAAGTAGACCAGTCAAGAGCACATATCAGAACAACAGGTTTTTGGGATTTCTCAAGGCATTTTGCTTGTTGACTTTCTGGAGAGCCGAAGAGTGATATATAACCTCTGCTTATTATGAGTATATTTTAAGAATGCCAAAGCTTTAGCAGAAAAATGCCCAGGAAAGCATCACCATGGCAGTGCCCCCGCTCACTCCTCTCATCAAACAAGGACAATATTTTGAGAGTTTTCAGGGAAATGATTAGGCACCCACCTTATGGTCCTGATTTGGCTTCTTCCGGCTTCTTTTTGTTTCTTACTTTTAAAAATCTTTAAAAGGCACCCACTTTTTTCTTTAGTAAATAATGTAAAAAAGACTGCATTGACATGGTTAAATCCTCAGGACCCCTCAGTTGCTTGGGGCTGGACTAAATGGCTGATACCATTGCTTACAAAAGTGTCTTGAACTTGATGGAGCTTATATTGAGAAATGGTGTTTATATTATCTTTTCATTTTGTTTTTTTTTCCATGAACTTTTTGAAGTCCCCCTGTACTAGGTGATTAGATTAGTAAATCTTTGGGCATCTACTGTATGGAAGTGCACCCTGTGCTAGGTGATAACTAGGAATATAGGCAGTGATCATTCCTGCCTTTGTGGTACTTTCGTTTGATAGGATGGAGTTTAGTCAATACAAAAATAACAAATATATAGTGTAATAGTTAAGAGTGACCTCTGGAGACTGGCCTAGCTTCAGTTCCTATTTCTGCTACTTAGTACCTGTCTTCTTGAGTAAATTTATTCTCTGATCCACAGTTTCTTCATTCTGTAAATGAAACCCTCTACTACTTCATAGGGTTTTTTAGAACCTTTTGAAAGAGTTGCTGTTAAGATTTTGCATAAAACCAAGTTCTTACTTGTTACATAATAGTGTCAGATGATAGAGCACTAAGACCAAATTTAGAGGTTGGAAAAATCACCTCTAGTTTGAGGTGGGACAGAAGACAACGCTTTCATGGGGAAGGTGGCATTTAAATGGATTTTGAATGATGGATAGAATTTATAGAGTGGTGGGGATTGAATACCGAGGGGTGGATTATTCATTAGTTTTCCAGGAAAGCAGTGGGCAATTCCTGGAACTAAGGGTTCCTCCTTTTTTTAGACCTTATAGGGTTCTGATGTTGTCACGGCGCTGGTAGAAGTGTCTTTTAGTATATTAATGCATTATAATTAGTGTATAATGAGCAGTGAGGACGACCACAGATCAGTTTTGTTGCCATCTTTGGTTTTGGTGGCTTTTGGCTAGCTTTTTTACTGCAACTTGTTTTTATCAGCAAGGTCCTTGTGACCTCTATCTTGTGCTGACCTCCAATCTCATCCTGTGACAAGAATGCCTAACCTCCTGGGAATGCAGCTCAGTAGGTTACAACCTTATTTTACCCACCCCTTATTCAAGATGGAGTTCTTCTGGTTCAAATACCTCTGACAAGCTGTTTACATTTTGGGTTTTAAACATCATCGATTCTTTTTCCTTAAATAATGAATTACAGAAGTTGTGGTATAATTATCCTAGTTCCTTCATACTTAAGGCAAGCTAACTCTGAGAAATGTTCCATACGTTCTCCCAGAGATCTCCAGCAGGCTTGAGTCCCAGTTGCCTAGAGTCATAATCGGCTACATAATGCATCTTTTATTGGCATCCTTTACTTGATTAAAGATGTTTCCTTAGAGTACTTCTCAAATAAACTACTTGCACAAAAACCTTTATCTCAGAGTCTGTTTCTTGGGAGATGCAACTCAAGGCAGTGGGACAAGCATTTTAATAATAGTTTAAAAATTTTGAAGTTTTAGAATTCAGAGACTTTTGTAATTTGAAATTTATAATTTAGAAGAAGAAATTTGTTCAGACAGATCAGTATGAAAGCTTTACTTTTTTTTAATAGGGAAGATTTACTAAAATAGATTTGCTTGGTTATTGATAAAACAAATGCTACGTACTCTAACATTTACCCTTTTTGAAAACAAGTAGTAGGGACTGGGCGTGGTGTCACATGCCTTTAGTCTCAGCTACTTGGGAGGCTGAGGTGGGAAGATTGCTTGAGCCCAAGAGGTTGAGGCTACAGTGAGCTGTGATTGCATTGGGGAAACAGAGTGAGACCTTGTCTCTTAAAAAAAAAAAAAGAAAGAAAAAAACAGTTATATAAATTATATAAATACCTGGTCCCTATTTGGAGTCCAGAGGTCAAAGTTAAGTGTTGACGCATGTCTGTTTGGTGCTGCAAAAGGAGACAATGATGTTTAAAGCTTAAGGTGTTAAGGCCTAGGTGATAATTGGCATGACACAATTTTTCTTAAATACTAAAATGTGTTTTAGGTTTATATTGTGCTTTTCCTTTGAATTCTAATTACCTTCCTGGCAGTACTAAATAGAAAATAAAATCCAATTCAAGAAGCAGAAAGGACCAGAGAAAGAATGTAGATATAGCAAGAGAGAATAGGATAACATAGACTGAGCATTTTTATATTACTGAAGAATAGATTTTTAATTTTAGATTTGCCCTTAGAATTTCTGCTAGTATTTTTATTTCAGGGCTGGTTTGATTAACTAGAAGCTGGAATACCTCTCTAAGTTGATTGGAATCTGTGTCATCTGATCACTGTTATTTTAGTGTTTCAAAAATATATTGCAAATATATTGTAGTGCATGATAGAGTTTTAAGACTTAAAGCATCTTGGATACCGTATTTTACAGTAATAACATCATATATGGTAGACAGAAGTATTTTTCTTAAAAATTTTTTTCCCTTCCTTTACAGAATGCTGCCTTTTTATATGGTCTTGGTTTGGTCTACTTCCATTATAATGCGTTTCAGTGGTAAGTCGACATAAAACCAGTAATTCCAGTTGATTTCAGTAAATGGCTTGTTTTCTTGTTTTGTTTGTGCTTGGTGTGCGCGCGCGCGTGCGCGTGCGTGTGTGTGTGTGTGTGTGTGTGTGTGTGTGTGTGTAATAAATACAGAATATATAGTGTTGTTAAACCTACACTTTTCAGCAGTGTCTTAAAATGATTAGATTGTTCCTTCAAGGGTGTTGGCTCACCTTAGATTTTTAGAGTCGTATGTTTTCCTAAAAGGATCTAGTATAAGATTCTGTTGAAGAAGACTTAGATTAGAAAGCTTTTTGGAATTTCTCAGTCATTCATTATGGACTGGTATTCCCCAGGTTATTTGAACTGGTGAATGACTGTGATCTCCGATGTCAAGATATGTGGGTAAATGATCTATGATGGCTAGTTTTCAGACTTCTAGACAAGATTGACTGCTTCTCTCTGCCACATAACAAATAGCACTTTCCAATATCCAGTAACTAGGCACCAGATCATAAACTCTTAGTTCTCTGTAAAACAATAGTACCACTTCAGAGTTGGAGATTAAATATAATAATACATAAGATTTTCTAAACTGTAAAGTGTAGTACCCTGTTATATTATTGCCTTTGCCCCATTGATTCTCCTTTTACCAGACAATAGTATGCGCTAACAGAAAAAAAAGTTTTAATTGGAAGATTGGTATTGTGGTCACAACATTGGCACTTAGTTTGATCTTGAGTTAAATAACTTCTCTGTTTCCTCATTAGTTTATTTATTTTTATTTTATTTATTTTTGAGACAGGGTGTCATTCTGTTGCCCAAGCTGGAATGCAGTGGTGTGATTGCAGCACACTGCAGCCTCAACCTACTGTGTTCAAAGAATCCTTCCATCTTACCCTCCCTAGTAGCTAGGACCACAGGCACATGCCACCATGCCCAGTGAATTTATTTTTATTTTTATTTGTACAGATGGGGCCTCCCTGTGTTGCCCAGTCTGGTCTTGAACTCGTGGTCTCAAGGCATGCTCCCACCTTGGCCTCTCAAAGTGCTGAGATTTGCAGGCATGAGCCACTGTGCCCAGCCTCCTCATTTGTTTAAAAAACAAAATTACATAGCAGTCACATGCCTTTCTTGTAGAGTTTTGATGATCAAATGAGATATTGTACATTTTATAAAATGTAAACCCGATGTAGACTTTTTTTCTTTTTTAATTCTCTCTCTGTCGCCCCAGCTGGAGTGCAGTGACACGATCTTGGCTCACTTGTAACCTCTGCTTCCCAGGTTCAAGTGATTCTCCTGCTTCAACTTCTGAGTAGCTGGGATTACAGGCACCCGCCACCATGCCTGGCTCATATTTTTGTATTTTTAGTAGAGATGGGGTTTCACCATGTTGGCCAGGCTGATCTCAAACTCCTGACCTCAAATGATCCTTCGACCTCAACCTCCCAAAGTGCTAGGATTACAGGTGTGAGCCACTATACCTGGCAATATTTTTTATTTTTAGTATATCTGACCTTTTCAGAGTTCTTCTGTACTCTAGAATTTTAAGCTCAGGAGTAAATTCTGTGGGAGTCCAAAGGAAGAATCGAGTATTTGGCAAAATGTTACAACTCTGTCATATACCTGTTGGGCACCCTGAATACTTACCACAGAACATACACATATGCATTGACAATGATTTTACATGGTTTCCCTAAAGAGGAGACTTTATACATGGATGGTTTTCCCAGTGTCCTTTTTCTTCTCTTTTAGCTTTTGGTCTTGTTGGCTTTTGATCATATGTGGAAGTACGGCTTTGTTAGAGAATATCTGTGTGTATATAGTGTATTATAATGATTCACATCACTGATTTTCTTTGTAAATCTTACAGAAGTGTAATTGGTCTTTATGAAGAAGCTTTGTAATTTTATTCTCTTAAATTATCCTTTGCTTAATCCTAAATAAAGCTTCCTAACTTCATGTTCAGTGTATTGTATTTAAAACCAAAGATAGATTAGGACTGTTTTAAAATATTTTTTAATAGCTTACTTACAGAATTCAGAATTCTAAATTTTTAGAATTAGAAGTAGTCTTAGAGATAATTTAGTTTTTCCCCCTTAGTTTTGTAGATGGAGAAAGCGTGTGTGTGTGTGTGTGTGTGTGTGTGTGTGTGTGTGTGTTACATAACTGGTGAATGGTAGAAGCAAGCTTATGCTCGTATTCTCCAAATATTTTATCCCCAGGTTTTAAGATTGATAGGTGGTTATTTAATAAGTATTTGTGGTTGTTCACTTGAGCACATTGATTTAATCTGTACACCAGCTAGAAATAATTTATGTGAAATCTGAGGGGAGGAACTCTTCAGTTCTACCCCATACCAGCCAGTTTTCACATACCTGTGGTAAACTTATAAGCCTCTCTATGTACTGAAGAGAAGAACATAAAATTAGTAGTGAGGTGAACCTGTTTGTAGTTCACATGTTGATTGCTTTAATAAGCATGTGACCATGTTAAGTTAGCAGGCTTCTAGCTGTGATTCCTTATCTATACATGATTTCTGTATTTTTCAGTTGACCTAAGAAATGAAACAGAATGACATAAGGACAATGCAATGTCTGAATTAATAAGTGCCCCTTACTCTATTGATCCTGTCCTGGTTTCCATCATTTTCTCATGTCTTGAGTTTTAATTCTTATAGCTGCTTCCTAAAATGGTACATCTCACACCCTATCTTATGAATTCACTCTGGCTATGTTTTTTTCTTGCTAATCAAATGTTTTTTCACAAACTATGCCTCACATTTCTGCTTTAACTTGCTATTTCTTTAACAGCTATAAAATTAGAAAGTATGCAGTAGGTGCTTGGTGATAGTTTGAGTACAGCCTTAATTGATAGGAGCTTATTTAGGTTAAAACTACTTTTTTTGTTTTATTTGTAGATACCTGTTGATTACTGGGATCAGGAACTTTTTTAGTTACATGTCAGGTGCTCTGGGATTTATTGAGAAATGTTTCTAGGGATGAGTATGGGTTTTTGTTTTGGATTGTCAGCATGAAGAATCTGCCTATGATGTTTCGGAGTGTTGTGTCTCTGGTACATTTATAATTTAAGTAAAATTTGGTATTTGCTAATGGTGTCTGTTGGCATTTGATGATAATGTGTGTAACCAACGTGTGTCTGAGTTGGTGACTTAAAATATTGAGAGCAATTTTATTGACTGTAGTATTACTGTTAACCTATTGTCATGTTGTGCTACCTGTATTTTCTTTCAGAGTTGATTTTATTGGTTAGTCTCTAGATAGTTCAATTATTTGGTCAGTTTTTCCAGTATCAGTTGCAGCCTCTTCTTAGAGGAGCCCATGTCAAGTAGTACATTAGATCAACTGTTCCATCTTCATTGGACTTATGGTAACAACTACACTGGTATCTTGCCCAGTAATCTGGGACCAAACTTAAAAGACGTCCAGACGGATAAAGGAAGACATAGAAGCAGAGTGTAAAATACATGCAGCAGAGTGCTAGAAACCAGTCTTTAAAAGGTCATTCCTTTACACGTGCATGCATGCATGCCCCTGCATTCACTTGTTCTTATTTGTTAAGGTGGCTAATTGCTAGGGGATACCTTGGACTGAGCTCCTTGCCTTTGGAAAGAAACCTATATCCTAGGGTGAGAGTAAGTGAAATAGAAAGAAAGGGAAAGTTAGACTAAGAAAAGATAGTTGAGGGAAAAAAGTCTTTTGACAGCACAATAGAAATCATTCTTCCTAGTACACCTTATAGCCATCTCTCTAAATATATCTTCCTAAGAATCCTTATTAACTATCTCTGTCCTGTAACCTTTCTTCGTTCCATTGATCAATATCAGGGTGGTCTTAGGGCAGCAAATGTAAGAGATACTGTGCTAGAGGCATAGGATTTTGGAAATTAAGCCCCCAAATATAGTTGACAGGCCTAATAAGGAAATGTGATAATTATCACTTTGATATCAAAAAGGGTTAGGAGAATGAGGTAGAGATGAATTTAGAAAGACAGAAGTATTAACATATTACTAGTAAAGACCTCCTTTTCTTTTTTTCTGACACAGGATCTCACTCTGTTACCCAGGCTGGAGGTACAATGGCATGATCATAGCCCACTGCAGCCTCAACCTCCTGGGGCTCTAGTGATCCTTCTACTTCAGCCTCCCGAGTAGCTTGGACTGCAGACTTGAGCCACTATGGCTGGCTAATTTTTTTGTAGAGATGTGGTCTCACTGTGTTGCCCAGGCTGGTCTTGAACCCCTGGGCTCAAGCAATCCTCCTGCATTGGCCTCCCAAAGTGCTGGGATTACAAGTGTGAACCACCAAGCCTGGTGTAAAGTTTCTGTAGGATTCATTTCTATAGCACTGTACTAGTCACAAGTGTTCTTAGGGGTATAGGAATTTCTGCTCTCCTGTAGAGTCACTACTTTGGGTACAGTAAAGAAAAAGAATAGTTCTTATGGCTTTTTGATGGAACAAAAGAATAATGCAACATATATCTAATGCGTGGCAATATCATTGATTCTGAGGCTTGTCTAGCATGGAGCCTGGCAAACATCTAATTATATTTTTGGGCTATCATGATTCAAATATGCTCTTATATTTCTATTAAAATTAAGCAGTTGATGTTGACATGTTTTGAGTTTATTATATACACTTTTATTTCAGAAAATAACCAGCAGATTTAACTAAGGCAGTTCTGATAAAGTTACACTTAAATAGTGATAGTAGATGGCCAGAGAAATTTTGAAAGGGATTTAATTAATTAGGCTTCAGGGAAATTATGAATAAAAACTTAAATCTTGCAATAGGGTAGGGGAAAAAAAAATAATCCCACTCCTGAAGTGATGAAAAGAAGAGTGGGTAGTGAGGGGAAAAGAACCAGGACAGGTGATATATTAGCAACTGTCAGTGTGAATAATCCAGGGCATGATATTTCTTTTTTTTTTTTTTTTTTTTTTTTTGAGACGGAGTTTCACTCATGTTACCCAGGCTGGAGTGCAATGGCGCGATCTCGGCTCACCTCAACCTCCGCCTCCTGGGTTCAGGCAATTCTCCTGCCTCAGCCTCCTGAGTAGCTGGGATTACAGGCACGCACCACCATGCCCAGCTAATTTTTTGTATTTTTAGTAGAGACAGGGTTTCACCATGTTGACCAGGATGGTCTCGATCTCTTGACCTCGTGATCCACCCGCCTCGGCCTCCCAAAGTGCTGGGATTACAGGCTTGAGCCACCGCGCCCGGCCCGGCATGATATTTCTAATTTAGCCTCTCATTTACGGTCGTTCCTGTTTCAACCTCAAATGATCCTTCTAGCCTACTGCTCCCCTGAATATTAATAGATTCTTTGTGCCAGTCACACCGTATTAACGTTTCCCTGAAAACATCTTAAGCATTTTTTTTACCTGTTTGACTTTGTGCCATTTACTGTTTAATCTGCCTTCTTTCATCTCCATCTTTTAAAATCTTACCTCTTACTTCATCAAATCTAATTGTCTTATTTAGAAATAATCTCTAAATTTCCTAATATGTATGTATATCTGTGTTATGTGTGTATGTGTTATAACTGAATTAGAGCTAAAATATTCTTTTATTAGTATGAAAATTTGTGGAATTAGTTGATTTATCCCTTTATATATCTCTATGAGAAATCTCTGATTCAGCTTATTAGCCTCAGAGAACTTAAAGTTTTATTATGTGTCTTTCCAAATGTGCTGAAACTCTGCTAAGAATGTTAATATTATTATTTTTGCTGTAGTTCTAGAGAAGGCTTTAGAAATCTTATTAAACATTACCATTATGAAATATATTCAGCACACGTATATGTTTTTTGTAGGTAGTGTTATTGAGGTTTTAGCTTTATATCATTTTCTTTTTAAAGTTGTTAACAGTGGCAAACAAATGAAAAAAATCTTTAAACTGAAAATCTATAGAAATTATTTTGGTGATATAAAAACTACATTTTTCAGATTTTAAGAAAAATGCCAGTGATACCATGCAGAGCAGTATGTACGTCTTTATTTCATTAGAGAAAATATGCTTTAAGTATTTGAAAACTGTAAACCTTTCCAGGCATTGTATCATAAAAGTATTTACGGTTTTTGGTAGCTATTTCTCATGTTTTAAAATTCTCTGTCAGTCAGAATTCTGAGGGTAGCAGAAACTGAATGTGTTGATGATTTAATCTAGTTTGTGCTACAGAGATCATGTTCTGGCCACCTCCATTTTGGTGAAATATGAATGCAGTAAGCTGATGACCAAAATTAGAATGTAGTCTGAGTGTTCTCTATCCCCACCTCCCCAACTCTTAACTCTAAACTCTTAACTCCAAATCCAACTCTCCTTCTACTTCCTTCTCCCCATCCTGCAGTGGTTTTATTTCTTATTTATTTTCTTATTTGTTTTTCTTGTGATGGAGAAAACTGAAGACACACACAAGAGAGGAACATGGATAAAAGTCTAGAAAAGGAAATGAACTTATATACTCGAATAATGTGTTTTGTGTTAGATGAGAAGAACTGATCAGTAAAGAAGTCCCATCAATTAACTGTAAACACGATGGCACCAGTAAACATCTATTAAATTTAAACCTTTTGCTTTATTATTTTAGGATATTAAACATAGAAGAAAAATACAGGCCTCAAGGAATAGACTTGGAAAAACTGGAGACAGCACACTGATACGTAGTGAATGAAATGATTTGATTACAAAGTAGGCCTAACTGCTGGTTTACACTAAGCAAGAAATAGTCGTTGTCCAGTTCAGGTGGTGTGTCTTGACGATAATAGTGGGTTTAGAGGGGAGTGGAAGAATCAAAATATTACAGATCAGGAGAATTAGTAAGGAAAAGCAGTGAAGAGAACTGATATTTAAGAATTCCTGAGATAAGCCAGTTCATAGCTGAGGAGGAGCAATAATAGGGCATAAGACAAAATGTAGTTGAATAGGTACACATCTTGAGTGCAACATGGAGATTTTATTTATAGTATCGTAGTTATTAGGCAAACACAGGAGCCACATATTTAAGGCAATATGTACAAGCTAGAGCAGAGCAAGGAAAGTCCTTAAGGAGACTATTTCAGTAATCTAGTAATGAGATACAGAAGCAGAAGATTGAGTCTGTAAGGTATTTGATTACAGACAAACATTGAAAGAACAAGAAGGAGAACCTTGATTTTATATATATAGGTTGCACCTTGTCCTGGGCACTTAATAGTCTTTAAAGAGTAAACATAGACCCAGATCGCTGTGATTTGGAACATGTGTTTTTGCTTATCGTTAATTAGTGTTTTTTTAAAACCCCAGTTTGTTAACAGAGTACATGTTAAAATCCATGTTTCTTTGCCTCTGTGTGACATCGTGAACTAAGTGGAAAAGATACCTGTGCTAAAGACACCTATGGAGTAAAATACATCCACAAATACTATGTTTAGGGAAAAGACTAGAAATAGAAACTGAGAGTAGGAAATATTGCACCTGAGGGGCTATTTGTGCTGTGTTCCTTCTCCTTCCCTTCCTCACGTACTCTTTGTTATACCTTTTTTCTTAACGGAATTCTTTATTACTTCTTTATTTCTTTCCACTTTAATTCTTTTTCTTTCATATCTTTGACTCAGGCCTGTCTGGGTTTTTTATTGGCATGTGTGGACATTGCTTAGTTCTGACTCATTTCATTAAAGAGTTTTCTGTCATATCATAAGGTAAAGTTGATTAAGAAGCATTATCCATAATTTTATTATTGTAAAATATAACATACCTACAGAAAAATGCATAAATCAGTGTATATCTTAACATGTTTTTATTAAATAAACATTCATATAATCACCACCTGGATCAAGAAAAAAAATACTGCTATCATCCCAGAAGCTTCTAAAAGCCTTTGTATACCCTTTCCCAGTCACACCATATGTTTTAATTGGCACCATTTATTGCTGCATTTGTTCTCGCCCTAACCCCTTTGATGCCTTTTCCAAACATGTGACTTGCCCCAACCCCACAGTGTACATTGATTGAGAGAAGTAGGAAGCTGCCTTTCAATGAGAATGGTAATCTACCACAGTTATTTCCTTTAATTCTCCTCTCCTGCCTCAAAGCCTATATACATCAGATAATAAAACACATGCATACCCCACCTACTTTAAAAACCACCAAACAGGTGGATACCCAGCTCCCCTTCAAGAAAGTTAAGTACTGTCATAATCAGGGTAAAGGTGTCTGATGCCAGACCTGTGTTCCACCCTTCACTGCCATCTGCAATAAACACTGCCTTTTAGAACTCTTAGTTTTATAGTAAACATGTACATAACCACTCATATTTTTTGGGGAAGTAAATAATGTATGAATCCATCAAAGTAAAGTTACTAAAGACATGAAGTATTATTTTGCTCTATTTTGTGGTTATGATGTTTTGAACTATTTTATACAAAAGATTGTTTTTGTTTTGAAAGCATCTAAGATTCTAAATAGCCAGTTGTGAGGTCTGTGGGGTAGAGATAATTTATTAAAAGTTTTGCAAAGAATATATTAGCTTGTGCTTGGAAGAAGCTTTAAATCATGTAGAGGAATCTAAAATGATACTGAATATACTGTTATATCTGATATGATGTTCAAAATTCAAAGTAGACATTTTTCTTTGTCATTATTTTAATATTTACTTTTGAGTAGGTAATGCATTCACATGATCAAATTAAACAATATAAAAATGTATTCAGTGAAAAGTGTTTCTTTCCCCAACCCCTGAAGTTGTTCTGTTGGTAATCAAAACCTTTTGTAAAACATGCAATGTGAATTTGGGGCAAAGATAAACTGATAGACGAAGAAAAATGAAATGGAATAGAGAAGTAGACCTACACAAATATGGATATTTGATTTAGGACAAAGTAGCACCATAGAGTTTAGAGTAAGGATGATCACTTCTACAAATGATCCAGGGACTATTGGATATCAATTTAGAAAATATGAAGACGGTTTCTTAACCTCACATAGTATAAAAGATAAGGTACAGATGGTTTGTAAGCCTAAATATGAAAGACAGAAATGTAAAATTTTAGAAAGAAGACATTTTTTTTTACAGTAGACTAGAAGCAAGATTAATCCCTTATCCTTAAAAACTTTCCTGTCTGCCCGACCCTGTTTTCCCCTAGGAAATTCCAGAAACAATGAAATCAGTTATTTATACCGATAATTTGATTAAACCATGAAATATTGTCTGTTTGAATAATTTAGAGTAAATTCAACTGATCTTCCTTCCCCCTTATATTAAATTAGATTATATACCTTTAATTATATAAAAGGTCCATGTACCCCTTTCCAATTTTACTTTTTTAGTATTTATTAACATCATTTTTATAAAACCAACATTTCCTTTAAAACAATATTGCATAAAACAGAAGTTTTACTGTACTACCAAGCAGAAATTCATGCGCGTGTTAAAAAGTTAAGATATCTTATGTCTATATTCTTTCAGGGCAATTAAAGCATTTCAGGAGGTGCTTTATGTTGATCCCAGCTTTTGTCGAGCCAAGGAAATTCATTTACGACTTGGGCTTATGTTCAAAGTGAACACAGACTATGAGTCTAGTTTAAAGGTAGGTTGTTGGGTTTTTTCAAGATACAATGTTTCATTTTATGGTTTTTTGTTTTTGTTGTTCTTAAATATTAGAGCATTGAGAAATGTTGGAATTTATATTGCCACTTTAAAAGAAAATTTGAAAATTTAGGTGACAGAACTGTTTATCAACTGTGAACTAGAGTCTCAAGGTACAAAGTAGTTATGCTAAGACTTCCATGGTAACATTATACAATTACACTTAAAAAAATAGTTTTAACTAAGATCTGTCATCAGGAAAGGGTAAAGGTTTCAATCTCAATTTGTATATGTAAATAACTCCCCTAGAATGGATTTGCCACTATAGAGTTCAGAACCAGCTACTTAATGGATGTTTATCTGTGATCCAGTCATTGACCATATGTTTCCAAGGGTCACAGTAGAAATCGGCCCACCTCTACCAGCAGAAGCACACCTTATATCTAAATTAGAAAAAAGAGCGCTCTCTAAGGCATTTGGACTGTTGGTTTGTGAGCATAAACATTGTTGAGAAAAGATGATATGTTGATTAAAATAACTTCCTATCCATGGAAATTTGATATTTCTCTATTTTTTTCATTTTTCATTGAGTTTTTTATGCTATCTGAACCATCAATTTAGGTCTTGCTGGGGTTTTTCTGAAAATAGTATTTCCCTGCCCAACAGAGGACTTAACATTTTGAAAGGAGTAGCAGTTCTAGGAAAAAGTTACTAAGTTTTTGTGAATTTATGGTTATTGTTTATAATGGTTGTTGTATTCTGAATCTCCATTGCAGACTATCTTGATTCTAAAGGAGGGGTGGTTGGGGAGATAAAGAAAGATGTTTTGAGCTCACTAATAAGGAACTACTGAAGGTTTTTTTTTTTTTAAAAAAACTGTTCTCAAGAGTATCTAATTGTTCTAGATTTTTAAAGTAGAAAACTATGCAAGTACTGTTTCTACCTTACATGAGTTAAAAGAACAATGCTGATGATGTGAAAGAGAGATACAACCCAAAACACTAAAAACAGTAGATTGCGAAGAGTTTAGATCACACAGTGGTTGAAGGTAAGTGCAGTCGAGGAATTAGGGTCCAGGGTAAGTGGAAGTAGTGTGGAGAATGAGGGATGCCTGGAAGTTACCAGTTTTCCTCAAGCTTAGAGTAGTAGCATTTCTGGCACCATTCTGTGGGACGTCAGTGAATGTGAACTGGAAGATAAGTTGCCTCACATTTTTTTGCGGTTTTATTAGCTATCAAAGACACTTAAAATGCCTTATAATATAGACTAAACATTTAAGCAATTCGCAATATTGTTACAATATGCTTATTATGTTGCAGAAGTGTTTTTGGTAGCAGTTTGGTAAATGTTGCTTAGAAAATACATTTGAAGGAAAAAGCAAGTAAAGAGTCCATGATATTTCTCGTCCCTATAGTGTGAAGGTTTCATTTGATTTTTATCTCTTCCTGATGTTGGCTTTTTCAGCCTTCTCTCTAGTATTCCTTATCTATTTTAAGAAGAATTTGGGCATCAACATTTTTAGTCAAAGAGGAGATATTTTAGTTTATTACTTAAGGGCTTAGCAATTCAGAGTGAGTGAAGGTAGGAATAGAAGGAATGATATCCCCCTTTAGGTGGTTTTCCATTTTTCTAATACCTCACCTTCATCTGGATAAATGTAGAACCTCTGATGATTTTTCCACTACATTATGTTGTTTTCTAGCACAGTGCTTTTTAGGCTGTAACCTCAGAAACTCCAACTCAAACTGTCTAAAATAATAAAAAATACGCTCATATGAGAAGTCTAGCCTTCAGGATTGGTTGATTCAGCTGATTCAGGGTTTCATCAAGGATTAATTTTCTTCTTAGTTCTGCATTGGCATTTTTTAAAGGCTGGTTGCTCTGTTTGATATAAGATGGTTGCCAGATGCAATCAAAGTGAAATGCATCCTTTTTCATATCTCATATAAAAAGATGTTATAGAGCAGTGGCTTAGGTGCTTAGTGTAATGCTGGCATATAGTAAGTGCACAATAAATGATGATGATCATCATTTTATGTAGGCGAAAGATCCTGGTTTCTTATTGATCTCTTCAAAAACACTTCACCTTGCATCTTACTGGCCAGAAATAGGCCACATGGCCATTCCTAATTGATTTCTTATCAAAGTTGATGTGGTTTTCTAAACCAGTTATGCCCAGTCTTTGAGCACTGTTCAAATCTGTAAATAAACAGTTGTCATCCAATGGACGGACAGGGTGAGTAAAAGGATATTCTAGTATGGGGAGTGGTGTGAATAATCTGTCCATTACAGATCAGATCTTCTTTACCCCATTTCCTTTCTCTCTGCCCAAGTATGTATAATGCTTTTTAGATGGTAAACTATTTAAATAAAATACAGTGTATTTTCATGATAGATTTCTTTTTTTCACCCACACACGAAATGCATTCTAGGACCTCCTGTTTTGTTTCTGTCACTGGTGATAACTTTCTCACAAAATGTGTCTCTGAAATTCTGTGTTGGTGCTATATAAACAGCTCTCAGAGCACAGAAATTTGGTTTTAAAAACTTTGACCCTGCCACACATCTATGTGACCTTGGGTATTCTTGATTTTCTCTGTGTCTGAAGAACTATAATAATTCTATCCACCCTACATGATTGATATAAAGATGAATATATCTATGTACGTGTGTGTGTGTGTGTGTGTGTGTGTGTGTGTGTATGTGTATGTGTTTAATTTTTTATATCACTAGTTTTGGGGCAACAGGTGGTGTTTGGTTGCGTGGAAAAGCTCTTCAGTGGTGATTTCTGAGATTTTGGTGCACCTGTCACCTGAGCAGTGTACGCTGTATCCAGAGTGTAATCTTTTATCTCTTACTCCCTTGCCCCCCTCCCCCCTGAATCCCCGAAGTCCATTATCTCATTCTTATGCCTTTGCGTCCTTATAGCTTAGCTTCCACTTCTAATGAGAACATGTGATGTTTGGTTTTCCATTCCTGAGTTACTTCACTTAGAATAATGGTCTCCAGTTCCATCCAGGTTGTGCGAATGCCATTATTTCCTTCCTTTTTATGACTGAGTAGTATTCCATGGTGTATATACCACATTTTCTCTATCCATTTGTTGGTTGATGGACATTTAGGCTGGTTCCATATTTTTGCAATTGCGAATTGTGCTGCTATAAAGTGTATGCAAGTATCTTTTTTATATAATGACTTCTTTTCCTCTGGATAGATACCCGGTAGTGGGATTGCAGGATTAAATGATAGTTCTGCATTTAGTTCTTTAAGGAACCTCCACACTGTTTTCCGTAGTGGTTGTACTAGTTTGCATTCCCACCAGCAGTTTTCATCACATCCATGCCAACTTATGTTATTTTTTAATTTTTAAATTATGGCCATTCTTGAAGGAGTAAGATGATATCGCATTGTGGGTTTGATTTGCATTTCCTTGATCATTAGTGATGTTGAGCAATTTTCCGTATGTTTGTTGGCCATTTGTATGTCTTCTTTTGAGAATTCTCAATTCATGTCCTTTGCCCACTTTTTTGGTGGGTTTATTTATTTTTCTAGCTGATTCGTTTGAGTTCCTTGTAGATCTGGATAATATTCCTTTGTTGGATAACTAGTTTGCAAACATTTTCTCCCACTCTATTGGTTGTCTGATTACTCTGCTGATTATTTCTTTTGCTGTGCAGCAGCTCTTTAGTTTAATTAGGTCCCAGCTATTTATCTTTTTTTTTTGTTGCATTTGCTTTTGGATTCTTGGTCATGAACTCTTTGCCTAATGTCTAGAACAGTTTTTCTGATGTTATCTTCTAGAATTTATATTTTGCAAATAAATTGTTTCAACCTTTAGTCTCAGTTATCTACCATGTAAAACAACCATAGTTTGGGGTCAGCATAGGCCCTGTTGGAGAAATCAATTTTCTTGTCTTAAATTTTTTTTTTTTTTTTTTTTTTTTTTTTTTGAGATGGAGTCTCACTCTGTGGCCCAGGCTGGAGTGCAATGGCGCGATCTCGGCTCACTGCAACCTCCGCCTGCTGTGTTCAAGTGAGTCTGCTGCCTCAGCCTCCCAAGTAGCTGGGATTACAGGGGCCCGCCACTACACCCAGCCAATTTTTGTATTTTTAGTAGAGACAGGGTTTTACCATGTTGGTAAGGCTGGTGTCAAACTCCCAACCTCAGGTGATATACCTACCTCAGCCTCCCAAAGTGCTGGGATTATAGGCGTGAGCCACCACGCCCGGCTTAAAATTTAATCCTTGTATTTTTGTCTCTCTGCCCATCCTCAGAAATGTGAAGCTAATGCTCAGGAAACTTTATAATCATATGGTGTTATTTTTACATTAAATTGACCAATAAAGGTTTCATGTGTTTAGTGAGCGGTGGAGATACTAATTCTTAATATTTACGAGCTAGGTTTTTTTTTTTTTTTTTTTTTTTGAGATGGAGTCTTGCTCTGTCGCCAGGCTGGAGTGCAGTAGGAAGATCTCGGCTCACTGCAACCTCTACCTCCTGGGTTCAAACGATTCTCCTGCCTCAGCCTCCTGAGTAGCTGAGATTACAGGTGCCCACCACCACACCCAGCTAATTTTTGTTTTTTTAGTAGAGACGGGGTTTCACCGTGTTGGCCAGGATGGTCTTGATCTCCTGACGTCGTGATCCGCCCACCTCGGCCTCCCAAAGTGCTGGGATTACAGGTGTGAGACACCATGCCTGGCCTCTGAAGTAGTTGTTTTAATATTACCTGATCCAGAGTACATTTGAGGGTGACAGATATTTTCTTTTTGTTTTTTTTCCTTTGGTTCAGCTAATATCCCCCAACGTGGGTTTGGTGGCCTAGTTAATGCCATACAGTTAATTCAGGATGATTTTTTTTTCTTTTTTTTTTTTTTTTTTTTTTTTTTGAGACTGAGTCTCGCTTTGTTGCCCAGGCTGGAGTACTGTGGTGTGATCTCGGCTCACTGCAGCCTCTACCTCGCAGGTTCAAGCAATTCTCCCGTCTCAGCCTCTTGAGTAGCTGGGACCACAGGCATGCACCACATACCCGGCTAAGTTTTGTATTTTTAGTAGAGACAGGTTTTCACCATATTGGTCAGGCTGGTCTCGAACTCCTGATCTCAGGTGTTCCACCTGCCTCAGCCTCCCAAAGTGCTGGAATTACAAGTGTGAGTCACTGCACCCAGCCTAATTCAGGATTTTTATTTCATTATCCTTTAATGATATATAATGACAGTTACTTATTTTTCTTATATATTTGAAGCAGTGTACTACCATTACTTCAACAAAAGAATACTACTCTTGACAGTTTTATATAATGCCCTTAATTTTCACATCCTGACAGACTATTAAAATTGTTTCCTTCATGTGAAGAATAAGATAGAATGACACCCATATTCTTCAGTCAGTTCAATGCCTATACATCTATTTAATGAACTTATATAGGAATTCTCCCTAATGTTTTCATATTTAAATGTTCCTAAAGTATGTCAACTTGGAACATTTTTGGGTTTTTAAAGGTAGGTAACTAAAGAAGGTGGCTTTTTTATGGAAACCTGTAGATCATTGGCTGAGATGCCAATATAAGTCCCCTTTTATAATTTGGTATTTGAATATGGTAAGTGCTGATTGAAGGAGTTAATGTGAAAGGGATAGGAAGGTGAGAATTACAGAAACAGTAAATGTTTCAAAGGAAATGGGTTGAGCTGAAATAAGACTCGTGTGTTAGCTTGGCATTTTACTGGGTATTGGTGTTTCTCGAATGGGTAGATAAATAAAATGGAAGATGCTATAGAATGAGAAAATGCCTACTTATAGCACAGGCTGGAAAATTTAAAAGAAAGAAAAAAAGCTGGTTTTATTCATCATCACTTAACAGAATTTTTTTCTATCCAAACTGATACTGCAGTTGTTTTCTCCAGATGGCTCAGTTCACCAATTCATTCAGCATGTTTCCCATCTTATTATACTTGACATGAAACTTCTGAGTGAAGTAGCAATTCCACTGTCTTCTACCATACTCTTCTTTAGGAACTACTTCATTTCCAGGTGTCTCATTTGATCATCTATCCTATGTAAACTCAGGAATTTTACTGTAATTTTTTTAATGCCAGGATATTTAGGCAGAAGGAATACATGATGACATGATCATCTATATGTACCTCCTTGTAGAAACCACTTTTGAAATCTGAAATGCCCTCTGTCTTTTATTAATATAGAATGCACAGATCATTTGTTTCATATAATTAAGATATCGTGAACTTTCTATATTTTGGAAATACTTGCTGAGTTTGATTGCTAGCTATTAAATTAATTTTGTATATGCCTTATGTTTCTAAAATACTCGTAATGTTTCTTTAGTGACACTTTAACAGTATATTTTTGTTCAGTCGTGTGAAGATAATGAAAGTTTAGGGCTGTGCATGTTGACTTATGCCTGTAATCCCAGCACTTTGGGAGGCCTGAGGTGGGCAGATCGCTTGAGCCCAGGTTTGAGACCAGCCTGGGCAACATAGTGAGACCACCCCCACCACCCTGTCTCTTAAAGAAAAAAGAAAGTTGATTATTATTTCTCCATACTTGCTCTGCCCTATTTCCTTTATCATGCTTAATAGCTCTCACCTCTTTCAACTGGCATTTTGAAAATTTTAATTTTGAGTGGTTTGATTTGAGAGAGAGAGTGGAGGAAGGCATCTCAGTCATGTGACTCAGCTTTCTTAGGGGATTGGGAAAGTCCTGTCCTCTCCCCACCGCCAACAGCTTGGAATAATTGGTGGTAGTTATAAAACTGTAAGATTTGGTGTTTATCCTGAGATTCGGCCTAGAACATGGGACCCGGAAGGGAAATAAATTCTTCAAGAAAGGATCTACAGAGTATTGGCATATCATGGAAGCTGCATTTGTAGAATCTTCATAGGAGTTGGTTGGGATGTAAAAGTGGGGAGGCCTAATCTTTGTTTTTTGGTACTTTTTGTTTAGTGGATTTCTCACTGGAGTAACAGAACACCACACAGCAACAGCAGCATCACTAAGTTTAGGGGCAGATTCACAATTAAGGTCATTTTTCATTGATACCATATTTAACATTTAAAATGCTTCACTGAGGCAACTCTTAATATACATTGTTTTTGGATAAACCATCAGGCAGATACCAAAAAATTATTAGCACACTATTCTGGTCATCTTAAGAACAACATTCTTTTTTAGTATTAGTTACACTCTGTATTTCTTCCTTCAGTATAACTGTTGGTTCTTTATACAGATTTTGCTTGGCTTTTTATGGTTGACAGTAGATTGGATTATGATTGAGGAAACTGCAAGCCAGTTTGTTTTCTTTGATTTAAATCTTTCTTTTCCTTTCAGTCATTTACAGTAGAACTCAGTTTTACCTGAGTGTGACATCACTATTCCTTTTGGCAGAGGATGGTCATTACTGTTTGTTTTCTGTTTTTTCTCACTTGTAGTAAAAAATAATCCTTTCCCTGTTCTTTTTTCTTTCTACTACTCATCAACTTGTACTTTACCAATTTCCTAGGTAATACTTTTTGATATGAGGCAATCTCCTAATTGATGTATCTGGCCACTTGATAATGTTTTGTCTATTTCACTCTGCCTGCCCAATTTTGGTTTTCTGTTTGATATTTATTTCTGCCCTGAGTTCTATAACATGCCTTTAAGTGTGAATTACTAAATGGCCAAAATACTTGAATACCTCCAAAATACATGTTTGAAGAATACATGACCGCTCATATATGTGCAGTAATACTGTTGTTTCTTTCTCTTTGAAACTGAGGAGTTAGGGTGATTACAAGGGTCCCTGTGTTACAGTTTTCTCTCTTCTAGTATATTTTAACTACAGAAATCATTTCTAATTAAAAAGTGATTTTTGGGTACTAACTTACAACAACTTAAGGTCGTTATATTTGGTCTTCGGCCGGGCCCGGTGGCTCACTCCTATAATCCCAGTACTTCGGGATGCTGAGGCAGGCGGATCACCTGAGATCAGGAGTTCAAGACTAGCCTGGCCAACATGGTGAAACCCCGTCTCTACTAAAAATGCAAAAAAAAAAAAAAAAAAAAAAAAGAAAGAAAGAAATTATCTGGGTGTGATGGCTCATGCCTGTAATCCTAGCTACTCGGGAGGCTGAGGCAGGAGATTCGCTTGAACCCAGGAGGAAGAGGTTGCAGTGAGCAGAAATCATTGCAACTCCAGCCTGGGCAACAGAGTAACACTCTTGTCTATATAGATATATTTATGTAAATATATAATATATATCTATATAGATATATTTATGTACATATTTTGGAGACGAGTATATGTGTATGTATATATACATTTATATATATATTTTGGAGATGAGTATATGTGTATGTATGTGTGTGTGTATATATATACACATATATATATATTTGGTCTTCAAAGACAGCTTATGAAGCAGTCACTATATTGTCACATTTTTTAAAAAAGGTTATGTTTGGCCAGGCGCAGTGGCCCACGCCTGTAATCCTAGCACTTTGGGAGGCCGAGGTGGGCAGATCACCTGAGGTTGGGAGTTCGAGACCAGCCTCGCCAACATAGTGAAACCCCATCTCTACTAAAAATACAAAAAATTAGCCAGGTGTGGTGGCGGACATCTGTAATCCCAGCCTCTCTGGCGGCTAAGGCAGGAGAATCTCTTGAACCAGGGAGGCGGAGGTTGCAGTGAGTCGAGATGGCACCACTGTACTCCAGCCTGGGCAGCAGAGTGAGACTGTCTCAAAAAAAAAAGGTTATGTTTTAAAAAGATATTCTACAGTGCACATTTTTGCAGTATCCCCCTTTATAAAATGTGTATCATCCTCACCTTGTATTAGTTATTTGTGTACATATCAGTCTTACTCTAATATCAATGCAAATTGCTCACTAGATAGAAATACCTTAGAAATTAAATTGGCTCATATTCTGATCATTTTGTGTACATGGATTAGATGCAAACTAGGACCAGTTTTTAAAAATATCTAGTCAGTTGCATACCTATGCTTTTGTAAAGTATAATAGAAATGAAGAGTTGGAAGACTAGGTAGGATACAGCTACAGGAAGAAAGATGAGCAGGAGCTGTGAGATAAATGGTTGCTCTTCGGATGGAAGGTGCAAGGTAATGAATGTATCCTAGAGATCTTACAGATTTGTCAACTGACTTGAGGTGGGAAGAGATTCCCCATTTATGGGCTCAGGCCACCTTTTGTTTTTGTTTTTTTGAGACGGAGTCTTGACCTCAGGTGATGCGCCCACCCTGGCCTCCCAAAGTGCTGGGATTATCCGTGTGAGCCACCACGACCAGCCTTATACCACTTTACTGTGTTAAAAAAGGGAATAAAGAAAGTAGCACCTGGTTTTGGGTTTAGGAGGTGAAAAGGCTCTGAATGGAGGTAAGTCATTTGGGAGTAAATTGATTTGGAGGTACCCGAGGGATATCAGATATTCATGTAGACAGTTATAAATCTGGAGCCAAAGCAAAAATAAGAGCTGGAACTAAGATTTTGAACATCTTCAGTGTACAATGTGTTTTGTCTTCTTTTTTTTTTTTTTTTTTTTGTTAAGGAAATTTTTAGAGACCGGCTGGTAAACTTCAAAAAAGGAGTCTCTTTTTTGAGTGAAGATTGCCGGGATTTGTTAGCTATTAGCAAGTCATTGGTATGCAACAGAGTCCTTCCTGGAAATAGTTGTAATAACCCTGCATTACAAAGAGAATCAGAACTGAATTTGAGGGCTTTGGGAGAACCTCAGTCAGATCATCTTGGCCAGGAACATGGCTCACAAGCCCTACCAAAACTCAGCCATTTTCAGTTCTGTATCTTATTTTAGAGACTACATTTTTAAAGTAAGTACCATGACATCCTAAGGCATTTCCCTATTCTTACCCATAGACTATTCATTTTAGGAATCAAGTTTGTTGGTTTTAAATTATACTGTTACTTTTAAATTTAAATTTTATTTTTTTGAGACAGAATCTCATTCTGTTGCCCAGGTTGGAGTGCAGTGGCATGATCTTGGGTCACTGCAACCTTCGATTCCTGTGCCACCGCAGGCATGCACCACTGCACCCAGCTAATTTTTGTAATTTTAGTAGAAACTGGGTTTTGCCATATTGGCCAGGTTGGTTTCAAACTCCTAGCCTCAAGTGATCTGCCCGCCTCAGCCTCCCAAAATGCTGAGATTATAGATGTGAGCCACCATGACCCGCCCTAAATCATAATTTTAGAACTGTGGCAATCTGTAACAATAAGAAAAAGATTATTTTCTTTTGACATGCAAGAGTACCTGGCACACCTTTCATTTTCTTGCTTAAATGGTAAGTACAACCCTGTTTTATAAGGGCTCTGTAAAAATAACTTTAGTGGTTTTCTCAACCTGAAGTAACTCTTTTCTTACATTCCTCATCTATATCTTTTTGGACTATGTTACAGAGTTGTCTTTTCTGTGCGTTCTCAGAGCAGGCTAAACTTTTAAAACTCCTTTTAGCACATTAATTCCAGTGAACATTGTATTCCGGTGAATACCCGTAGAGGAGTGCCTGACATAGATAAAAGCTGGTAAAAGCTGGTTGCCAGAGTGTCAGTCCTAAAATGCTGTGTGTCTACCTTAATTGGATATAGACAGCAGTATCAACTATACATACCTTGTTTATATATTCTGAAATAAAGGTTTCTGGGACAAGCACATAATTTTAAAACTTCAAAATAGAATAGTGTGATTTAACTCTGTATATTAGAATAACTTGCAGAAGTTTTTTCTGGTTTATAGGATGTTACTCCCAACTCACTGAATCAGAACATTCTAGATTGTTACTAGAATCCAAAGATTGCTCCAAATTAATAACTTATACAGGCATTGATTGACTTATGACCTATGCAACTTACGACCATTCGACTTTACGACCACAATCGCTAGCCACGACTGCTCCGCATCTGGCAGCGCAAACATTGCCCAGCTGGGTGTACGATAGTGCAGACCAGCTTCCGGCAGCACTACCATCTCCGCGTGCATATAGCCTACTCACCTTACGACCAAATCGTGTTAACGACCGGTCTGTCAGAACCAATCGTGGTCGTAAGTCGAGCACTAGCTGTAACTCAATGCCCAATTTATCAATTGCAAAGCGTTATCCCATTGCTTGTTTTCGGTATTGGGAATACAGTTGAAGGTTTCTACAAGTGAAAAGATTCATGAGATAATCAGACTATATACAGCTAGAAATAAAACAATTTAAAGGGAAATAAAATCTTGAAACTCAAGTTTTATGTGTTAATTACATGAATATAGATTTCTCCTCCCCAATAGAAATCAAGTCCCATTGGCTGTATTAGGCAAAATACTATAACATTATTTTGAAATATTGAACACATTGAAGGCTTTTAAAACAAAAGGTGACTTTGGTGATAAGGATGTCAACAGAAATGGTAATGAATCAAACCTTGCGTTAAATTGGACCAGAAGTGCTCCATAAAAAGAAAATCTCTATAACATTAAAAAAAAGTCATAAGTAAATCTTCTTGCTTGGAAACTAATTTTCTGTAGACTGCTTTCTGCCTTCAGGTTTGTATAGTCTTTGAACTGCGGAGGCCTCTTCTGCATAATAATTATTTCACACAGCAATAGCCAGTTTTCAGCACTGCAATATTTCAGTGTGAGGCACAGATGTTCCCTAGCTGCCTCTGTTGGTTGCAGGGAAGGGTGCTAGATATTTTACCATGGTATTTTCATGTTTGTGGGCTGGTTATCATAATTCATAGTCTTTTCTACTGGTGTATATGTTAATAGGTACATCTATTTAGCATCTGTTTTAGGTCCTGTAAATGAAGCTTTGTGGTTATGTTATCCCCACCCCATCCCTCATCTCTCTTGAGAGTGCTGAATGTTTTTCAGTGTTTTTCTTTTTGTGGATTGTTTTGTGTGGCTTAGTTTCTTATAAACATTTAGCAATTATTCAGTAAGTTCTTTCACTCTCATAATGCATGATTTTGAATGTGTATTTGTTTTTTGTTGTTGTTTTTGAGATGGATTGTTGTTTTGGTCCCCACAGGCGCCCGCCACCATGCTGGCTAATTTTTGTATTTTTAGTAGAGATGGTTTTCACCAAGTTGGCCAAGCTGGTCTCGAACTCGTAATCTCAGGTGATCTGCCTGCCTCAGCCTCCCAAAGTGCTGGGAATGTAGGCATGAGCCACCGCACCTGACTGAATCCGTATTCTTTCGCTAATTTTCCTCTATCTTTGCTGTTTGGAAATGTTTGATATTTCATAGTGTTGTGGGTTTGAAATGGTATATCAGTAACTTGATTGCTGCTTTTAAGATTGTTCAATAGTTACACAAAAATGGTCAATAAATATTGTTGCCAGGTTTCATTGCAGAATCTTGAATTACTGATAAATGAAATGTAGGCTGGGCTATTTGAATTTTACATCTCTATTCTTTGTGGGGTTTCAGTGAAATAATAAAACTAAAATATTGCCATATCGAAGGCTGTTTCTTCTCATTTCAGTTTGTATCCTTTGATGGCTCAGTTAGGAATGGTGGTCTGTGTTCTTCTATCTAAATATTAATTTATGCTTACAGGATAAATTAGACTTAGAAATGTAGTACAGTCTGAATGTGTGACTACTCTTCTGCTCTTTTTGTCTAGAGAAAAGCAATTTATTATAAAGCGTGCTTTTTTGCTTTCATAGTACTCACATTTTAAAATAGTCTGTTTTCTATTGCTGTGGTAGCACACTAAAGGGATGTTTGAAGACATAGTCTGCTTAGTAGGCCGAGGGAAAATGAATGCAGTTTCCAAAGTGTTCAAATATTAGATTTTTTTCATTCAGTCAACCATGGCAAATTATTTTTCACTTTTGTTTTGTTGACCATTTCATTCCTCATGTCTGCATTGTCTTTAGGGCATTATAGGCTCTTGATAAATACTTGCTGGATAAAGTAAACATTTAATATTTAAGAGTCACAGTCATTTTGTTAGTAATTTACCCATTCAGAATATGTAATCAGCTTTAAGTTTTAAGAAAACCACAAGTGTTGGGCAGCCTAATTATGCATGCACATCAGAGACTTTTTTTTTTTTTTTTTTTAATGGAGTCTCTTGTCGCCCAGGCTGGAGTGGAGTGGCATGCTCTCAGCTCACTGCAACCTCTACCTCTTGGGTTCAAATAGTTCTGCTGTCTCAGCCTCCAAAGTAGCTGGGACTGCAGGTGCATGCCACCACACCCGGCTAATTTTTGTATTTTTAACTAGAGATGGTGTTTCACCATATTGGTCACATCAGATGATCCACCCAGCTTGGCCTCCCGAAGTGCTGGGATTACAGGCATGAGCCACTGTGCTCCGCCAAGAAACATTCTTGAGTGAATATATTAATAATAGCTAGTGTTCATACCAAATGATATCTTCTAGTTTTTCATTCCTTATGACTTTGGGTAGCCAACATTAGTTGCTTCTTATTAATTGAGGGTTCTAGTTGACCCAAGTACATTTTGATTGATTCTTTGTTGAATACAGTACTTAGTGCTTGCTGATCATTATTTCTCTTGATAAAAGTTCTTTGAGGACTTACATCTAGAAGTTGTCATTATGAATATCAATTAGCAGTTTCTCCAGCAGTTATAAAACAATATGACTCTTTAATCTTTAAATTTTCGGATTGTGGATAGGAATGAATTTATCATGGTCTTTTTTTTTTTTTTTAATGCTTTCCACTTTGTTAATTACTTTTTATGCTAAAAATTTGTGGAGGCCCAGAAAATTTGAGTATACATTTGTGGGAATATCATTTAGAAGAGTTTCAAGAGACTTACTCATCTTTTTAAACTTAGATTTCATACCAGCTCAAGTACTTGTTTGTCTTATGCCTGGTTTAATGTTGATAAACTAGATGTTAAATGTCACCCAGTGTTCTTGATAATATGCATTCTTAAAAATTAGTGTTATGCACTGATGTTAATGTGCTTTCATGATACTATAAATGGATACTAAGTTCGTGGCTTAATATTGACGGGAAATTATGCAGATTCTATACATACAATGTCACATTGTAAAAGGACAGTTATATTTGGTAGATGAACTTGGACATAGGCTATTTTAAAAGACAGTTAAGTACAGTGATTATTGAAAGATCAGTAAAGACATAAAGTTTTACACTCTGACAATTCTCATAGTGACTTTTTTGTTTCAGAAGTTCATGTCTCATTTTGAGATAAGCAGTGGTGTTCTGACAATACCAACAGACTTCTACTTGGATTTTTAAAAATAATTATATATTCTCTATTTAAATTGTTGTATACTACTTCCTGTTTACTTGAAGACTTCAAAGTCTTCACCTTTGTCATATACATAAAAATATACATAGGATAACTTGGTAAAATTAACTCTTCTTCAACTTCTCCATTCTCAGCTGTCTCAAGAAAATAACCCCACAGCATGTCAGTTATCAGCAGTAAATATTCAAAGTGTTTCTAGTTGGTAGGCCACTGTATTTTTTTTTTTTTTTTTTTGCATAGCATGTATTCATTATTATGTGTTAGACCTTACATACCTGGAAACTATCTTAAGATGCTTTTGTGTGACTCTAAATTTAGTGCATTAATTTTCTCACTCTCCTCTTGCAGCATTTTCAGTTAGCTTTGGTTGACTGTAATCCCTGCACTTTGTCCAATGCTGAAAGTAAGTATTATTAAGTACCATAGTTTTCTACATGTATTCAGAACACTTCATGGCAAATAATAATGTTAGTGATAAATTCTGTACAATTGTTTCTTTTAGAATTGTTTAATGTAACTGTATTGGTTGCCATGGCTACTTACATATATGCAACCTGCAAGACCAGATACTGTGAACAGCCCGTGTATAAAATAGGCCAGTGAAGTAGGTTGTTGAATTAAAATTATCTGCACTAATGAAAAAGATTGATTTTTTTTCTGTTGCGTATTATATTGTAGATGACTCGGTAGGATTAAAAACAGATTTTGCTGGTCTTTTAGGAAACATGAGTATATAAAGATTCTTATCTGATAGCTTACTGATTCCTCCTATGTGGGATTAAAATTATTGGTAATTATGAAGACATATTTGTGACTTTTATTATGGTTTTGTGTATCCTATAAAAAGTTTGAGATGGCATTTTTCAATTAATTAGAAAAGAATGCATTTAAGCCATGTTCTAACGAAGTATTTTTTTCCAAAGTTATTTTCTGCTTCTATATAGATGTCTTTTCAAAAGCATTTCTAAAACTAAGACTACTTTTCACTAATATCTCTCTATAGTACTCTTTTTTAAGTGATTTACAGGAGGCTAAGGCAGGAAGATCACTTAAGTGCAGGAGTTCGAAGATGCAGTTGAGCTACTGTGGCACCACTGCGCTCCAGCCTAAGTGGCAGAGAAAGATCCCTGACTCAAAATGAAACAAAAAGCAAAAAAAAGTAACTTACAGCAAAAACTGACTTTCTGAAACCTGGAATCCTTTGTTTATCAATTACATATGTTTATCAATAATTATATATTTTGGTGTATTTATTTAGTATACTCTAAAGTATCCAGTAAAAAGGTTTAAGAATATTCATAGAAGCTGAATTTCTTAAAAACTTTCTTAAAAAATAAAATTTTTAATTGGTATGAGCAATTAATGACAATTTCAGTCATACAAAGGATTCTAGGTTTTAGAAAGTCAGTATTTTGCTGTAAGTTACTTTTTTGTTTTTAGTTTTCGTTTCATTTTGAGACAGGGTCTTTTTCTGCCACTTAGACTGGAGTGTAGTGGGGCCATAGTAGCTCAACTGTAGCCTTGAACTGCTGCACTTAAGTGATCTTCCTGCTGTTGCCTCTTGTAAATCACTTAAGAAAGAAAAGAGTACAGAGAGATATTAGTGAAAATTAGTCTTAGTCTTTAGAAATGCCCTGGGAAATTGTTGAATCAGCAAAAATGCTATAGAATTTTCAATATAACATGGATTAAGAAATAGTATGGATTAAATCATAATCTAAGCCAGATGAATTATGTCTTACTTTTACTACAGGTAATTTCCTGAGAAAATGTAAAGGATTTTTATCTTCTTAAATGAAATTCAGGATCCAGTACTGATTAGTGTGTTTGTAGAATAAATGGTGGAAAAATAACAAATACAGCAATATTTTCTAGTTTCTAAGATAAGGTTTGATTTGAAAAAATTGACTCATTGGTTTAGTAGTTTATAAAGTTTTAATTTATAACTTTTTCTTAATTATTCAGGTTATGTAAACCGTCTAGAATATATAGTTGCTTAAAATTCTTTTCAAATTAGTTTATGAGAATAAGGAAACAGCTGACTATCCTTTAATTCATTATGGTCTAGTACCTAAAAGGTAACTTTGATAAGTCAGTTTGAATGATAACTTTTTACGGATGTCTCATAAATATCAAACTAAATATTTTGGCAAATTCTCATTTTATTCTACTCTGTTGAGTTTAAATCTCAGTTGTAGATCATTACTCTTGACGGAAAAATGTCTGCATAGGTAGGATGAGTGCCACATGGCAGAAAACTGTCGAATTTGAAATAGAACCATCCTGAGTATTCTTTCAAGTCGGCTATGCCTCTTTTTCTGTTTAGTATTGAGAAGGGAAACGGGAAATAGGATGACCATTATTCATTTAGCCCAGGACTGAGGAATTTCCTGGGATTTTCAGTGCTAAAAGGTGGTTGGTCACTCAAACGGGAGAGCATGTTCTCTGTTTAGACTTTTGGCTATTGCTGTTCAGTTGATTTGACCTGATTACTGGATAACTACGATATTGCCTGATGTCACAACAAATGTAGGTACCTACTTTGAGCCAGTATTACTCTTTTCAACACTAGCCTCTTTATTGTCTTTGTAAAACATAGTTCTCTTTGAATTTTTTATGTCAACATTGATTTGTACTTTAGTTTTAACATTTTTAAATTAAATATTGACTTTGCTCTTTTTTGACTTGGAATTCAGTTTTTAAATACTGCGTTTTGAAATGTATAAATTATAAAGGTTTTCTCTATTTGTTTAATATTGCCCTTTTGAACTTTGTAAAACGTATATTCACTTGCTATAGATTTAATGCTAATTTTAATAACAACATTGACAGAAATTTCATTTTATAATGACCAACAATGAATACATGTGGTTTCTTAGGATTGTGTTGCTTAGTGTATTTGCTTATATATTCTGTTTTAGTAAAAGCAAATAAAAGTTATATTTTCTATTAAATCTATATAATGTAGACTGTGATAATGTTTGATGTTTTGTTATTCTTAATTTGCCCCAAATTCTGCTGTATTATTACTGATTTTTTTTATTTTTCATCATCCTTTGCAGTTCAGTTTCACATTGCCCACTTATATGAAACCCAGGTAAGTATTTCAACTTTATTTAAAACAAAAGCAAACAAAAAATCATCACTCCTATCATACTTTACTGAAATCAGAAATGTACAGATAATTTAATGGCATTCTGGGCATTACTTCTTAGGTAAACTTTATATTTTATGCTCATTAAATATGATCAAGATGCTGCTTAGTAAAATATTTATTCCACAGAGTGCTTGCTGTGTACAAATAAATTACAGTTAATATTTTCATTTAAACTTAATTCATTTGCAGCCAGGCGCAGTAGCTTATGTCTGTAATTCCAGTGTTTTGGGAGGCCAAGGTGGGCAGATCACTTGAGGCCAGGAGTTCAAGACCAGCCTGGCCAACATGCTGAAACCCTGTCTTTACTAAAAATACAAAAAATTAGCCAGGCATGGTGGCAAGCACCTATAATCCCAGCTACTCAGGAGGTTGAGGCACAAGAATTGCTTGAACCCTGGAGGTGGAGGTTGCAGTGAGCCGAGATAACGCCACTGCACTCCAGCCTGGGCAACAGAGTAAGACTGGCTTAAGAAAAAAAGAAACAGCTAAACTTGATCTAGATCATTTGCAAGCTGAAATGTCTATATTTAAGATTCCTCTTATTCTTAATGCCAAATGTTGTTCTTTCTTTTCAAAATGTTTATAGATAGTTGTTGTAATGCGTTGTTTTTTAAAAAAAATTCTTTTGCTTTTTCTTAAGACTAAAATAACTCTTCTACATGTCACTATTGGAAAGGCATAAAGAGTCACCTCTTGATGTCCTTGCCATTAATTTCATAGCTCCTTTACTTTAGAAAACTTTTAAATTTTAGAACATCTTGGTTTTGTTTGTGTTGATTGATACACAGTCAAGATTGGTACATCTTGATTTTGCTTAGTTGTATGATGAAAGTTTACAACATTGGGGGAGTTGGGGGCAAGAGGAGAGAGAGCATTAGGGCAAACACCTAATGCATGCAGGACTTAAAAGTTAGATGATGGGTTGATAGGTGTAGCAAACCACCGTGGCATATATATACCTATGTAGCAAAATTGCACATTGTGCACATGCATCCCAGAACTTAAAAAAAAAAAGTAGCTGGGCGCAGTGGCTCATGCCTGTAATCCCAGACTTTGGTAGGCCGAGGCAGGTGGGTCACCTGAGGTCGGGAGTTCAAGACCAGCCTGACCAACATGGAGAAAACCTGTCTCTACTAAACATACAAAATTAGCTGGATGTGGTGGCACATACCTGTAATCCCAGCTACTCAGGAGGCTGAGGCAGGAGAATGACTTGAACCCGGGAGGTGGAGGTTGCGGTGAGCTGAGATCACGCCGTTGTTCTCCAGCCTGGGCAACAAGAGCGAAACTCTGTCTTTAAAAAAAAAAAAAAAAAAAAAAAAAAAGTATACCACATTGATTTTAAACAGTGATATGGAAAATCAAGAATAAATTTAGCCTCAAAATTAGGCCATTGTAGTTTACATAAATTTTTAACAGCTTTTTAGGAAACAAATACTGTTTTTTATATGTCTACATAATTTATAAGGTCTGTTTTGATGTATTGGCCCAAGTATTACAATAAGGCATATATGTGCCATGTGGAGTTCATACCCACCAGATGCAACATCCTACTACATCTCATTATTTATATTGTTGTAGGATGTAATTGGATAGTTTGAGATCATTTTTACTGGTGGTTCCCAAACCTAGCTCTATGGCAGAATTATCTGGGAAGCTTTAGAAGTGGGGAACTTTAAAAAATTAACATCACATTTCTGGGTACATCAACCCCTCCATCCCCCCTCTACCCCATACTCCCTGAATCATAAATGATGCACACTCAGGTTGAGTTCTGATTTTGTTTTCCTCCAGTTTTTCTGGTTCTCGATGAGATCACTGGTCTGTCATTAGCTAAAGCAGAAGGGTTATTTATTTATTTATTTATTTGAGACAGTCTCACCTCTGTCACCCAGGCTGGAATGCAGTGGCGCAATCTCAACTTACTGCAACCCCTGCCTCCCAGGTTCAAGTGATTCTCCTGCCTCAGCCTCCTAAGTAGCTAGGACTACAGGTGCCCACCAGCATACCTGGCTAATCATATATATATAATTTTTTTTTTTTTTTAAGTAGAGACAGGGTTTCACCATGTTGGCCAGGCTGGTCTCAAACTCCTGACTTCAGGTGATCCACCCACCTTGGCCTCCCAAAGTGTTAACCTTTATTTTTAATGAGTATTTTTGCTGGAGATGGAATTCCGTCTATCTGACTGCTTTGAAATTCACAAGACCTTGTGTTTTGACTTTCATTGTTTCTGATGTGTGCTTGTCTGTTGGTCTTATTGTTTACAACCCTGTAAAGGTAATGTGGGGACAGGGCCCTTCTCCCATTGATTCTTTCATCTAATAAATTTTAATACTGATTCAGATTAAACAAAACAAAAAGAATAAATTCATGGCAAACAGTATATAATTATTAGGTGACAGGAAGATGACACTATAAGCATATGAAAGGATTTAAAAAAAAAAAAAAACTCCAGTGATTGTAATACAAATTTTCATTTTCAAGTGAAAAATTAAGAGAAGCAAGATGGCCTGCTTACCTACCTATTAAAAGTTTTTATAATTCTACCAATTTTAACCAATAGACCCTGTTTATGAATACGGATTTAGGAAATTTAAGTGACATGTATTTAATGGCTACTGCTAGGTAAACAATAGTTGAAAGGAAGTTTCTCTAATTCTCTACATAGGAAGAAGTAAGTCTTCCCCACTAATAAATGAAGGAGGGTCATTTCATAATCCCCGAGGGACCTTCCCCACATTACCTTCACAGGACTAAATACTAACATCATAATTAGAATTGTACAGTTATGGAATACGACTTTACCTAGAATGGTATTAAAGAAATGTTAGCAAGTGCAATGGCTTTGTGGTATTGAGCTTCTAATGTTTGAAAGGCAAAAAAAAAAAAAAAGAGATCTTGTTCAGGCACGGTGGCTGACGCCTGTAATCCCGGCACTTTGGGAGGGCAGGGTAGGTGGATTGCTTGAGCTCAGTAGTTCAAGGCCAGCCTGGACAACATGGTAAAACCCCATCTCTACCAAAAATATAAAAATTAACAGAATGTGGTGGAACACGCCTGTAGTCACAGCTGCTTGGGAGGCTGAGGTGGGAGGATCTCTTGAGCCTGGGAGGTGGAGGTAGCAGTGATCCGAGATCTCGCTGCTGCACTCCAGCCTGGGTGACAAAGCGAGACTCCATCTCAAACAAAAAGAAAAAAATAAAAAGGTGGTGGCTGACATCTGTAATTCCAGCACTTTGGGAGGCCGAGGTGGGTGGATCACGAGGTCAGGAGTTCGAGACCAGCCTGGCCAATGTGGCAAAACCCTGTCTCTACTAAAAATACAAAAATTAGCCATGTGTGGTGGTGGGCGCCTATAATCCCAGCTACTAGGGAGGCTGAGGCAGGAGAATCACTTGAACCCAAGAGGCGGAGGTTACAGTGGGCCCAGATTGTGCCATTGCACTCAAGCCTGGGTGACAAGGACAATACTCCATCTCAAAAAAAAAAAAAGATGTCTTTTGTAGAGATATAAGTACAGGATTTAACAACAAAAAAAACTTTTGTTAAATTTAATAATAGTCATTTTGGTTTGTTTAATTTTAATGAGATCTCATCCCCTAACTCCTATATTTTTACCTTTTATGATCTTATAGACAAAACTGTTAACATTGTAGTAGATTAAAAAAAATACATTGGTTGGGTGTGGTGACTCACACTTGTAATCCCCAGCCCTTTGGGAGGCCGAGGTGGGTGGATCACTTGAGGCCCAGAGTTCAAGACTAGCCTGGGCAACATGATGAAACCCTGTTTCTACTAAAATAAAAAATTTAGATGCATGTGGTAGCATTCACCTGTAATCCCAGCTACTTGGGTGGCTGAGGTAGGAGAATTGCTTGAACCTGGGAGATGGAGGTTGCATTGAGCTGAGATGGCGCCATTGCACACCAGCCTGGGTGACAGAACAAGATTCTGTTTAGAAAGAAAAAAAGATTCTCATAAGTTGTATATTGTATATGTATATTGTCATACCATCTGTAAATAAAGATAACTTGCTTCTCTGTACATGTGTCACACAGTGATGTTTTGATTAATGAAGGGTCACATATATGATGGTGGTCCCATAGGATTATGATAATGCATTTTTACTGTAGTTTTTCTATTTTTTTAACTGTATCTTTTCTGTGTTTAGATATTTACTATTGTAATTGTCTATGGTATTTAGTATAGTAACATACTGTACAGATTTGTAGCCAGAAGCAAGAGGCTATGCCATATAGCTTAGCTGTGTAGTAGGCAATACTGTTTAGGTTTGTGTAAGTATACTCTGTGCCGTTTACACAATGATGAAATCGTTAAGCGATGCATAACTATATAATGTCGTATCTCCAAATAAATTATCAATTATTCTTGAACATTTATATTGATGCATTAATTTACTTTCCTTGTTTTATTAGCTGGGACCTCCAAATCATTTTTTTTTTTTCCTACAGTAATAATACTAACTAGGCTTCTTTTCTTTTTCTTCAGCTTAGTGAAATAATTTGAGCTGTTAACCGTCTTAATTCTTATAGTCTTTAAAGTTTAAAGATAGAGGATTTCTCCCTTCCCATTATGTTACTAAAATGTTAGTTATTTTTGAATAAATAATCCAAAATGAAAAGTTTTAAAAGAACACACAATGAATTATCCTCTTCCTTCCACTTCCCCAGGCACTGACTCCCCTCTGTAAAGCCATCAATATTACCAGTGGTTTTTAAATCCTTCCAGAGAAACTTGGTGTATATATAAGCAAGTCCACATATGTTTACATGCATATTTCTTGTATTTAATTTTATTCAAATGATAGTCAATATGTTCTCTTCTGACCTTGCTTTAATTTTTAACTTAATATATCTTGGAAATCATTCCATATCAGTACGTGTAGAGCTGCATCATATCCCTTTACATATAGATGTACTGTTGACTAATTTGACCACTCCCCTTTGAGGAATAAGTATAAACAATGTTTTTATGAATAACACTGTTTATAAGAATTTTTTCATTTTTAGCACTTTTCTGTCAAGCATTATTACCAAAACATTAGTCTTATCTGTTATTATACTATAGCAAAATAATATAGATAAGTACTATAATACTTATCTATATTAAACATCTATAATATAGATAAGTATTTTACACAGATCCAAGAATTCTAAATAAACAAAAAAATTCCAGCTGATAGGTAAGTATATGATAAATATGTAGGGTTTATTTCATGAATATATTGGGTTTTACCATTTTAAGCAGTTTTAAGTGTACAGCTCACTGACATTAAGTATATTTGCATTGCTCTGCAGCTGTCACCACCATTCATCACTAAAACTATTTCATCATCCCAAAGTATCCATTAGGTAATAATTCCTCATTACCACCTTCACTGGGCTCCTAGCAGCCGCTGCTCTACTTTCTGTCTCTATGAGTTGACCACTCTAGGTATCTCATAAAAGTGAAATCAGCTAGGCGCAGTGGTTCATGCCTGTAATCTCAGCACTTTGGGAGGCCGAGGGGTGGATCATTTGAAGTCAAGAGTTTGAGACCAGCCTGGCCAACATCATGAAATCTCACTTCTACCAAAAATACAAAACTTAGCTGGGTGTTGTGGCAGGCACCTGTAGTCCCAGCTACTCGGGAGGCTGAGGCAGGAAAATTGCTTGAACCTGGGAGGTGGAGGTTGCAGTGAGCCAAAATCACGCCACTGTACTCCAGCCTGGGTGACGGAGTGAGACTCTGTCTCAAGAAAAAAAAAAAGTGGAGAGGCCGGGCGCGGTGGCTCAAGCCTGTAATCCCAGCACTTTGGGAGGCCGAGGCGGGTGGATCACGAGGTCAAGAGCTCGAGACCATCCTGGTCAACATGGTGAAACCCTGTCTGTACTAAAAATACAAAAAATTAGCCGGGCATGGTGGTGCGTGCCTGTAATGCCAGCTACTCAGGAGGCTGAGGCAGGAGAATTGCCTGAACCTAGGAGGCGGAGGTTGCGGTGAGCCGAGATCGTGCCATTGCACTCCAGCCTGGGTAACATGAGTGAAACTCCGTCTCAAAAAAAAAAAAAAGCGGAATCATACAGTATTTGTGCTTTTGCCTCTGACCACTTACCATAATGTCTTTAAGGTTCATACATATTGTAGTGTCAGAATTCCACTCCTTTTTAAGACCAAGTAATATTCCATTATATGGATATACCGCATTTTGTTTATCTGTTTCATCTGTTGATAGACACTGGGATTGTTTCCAGTTTTTGTCTCTTGTGAATAGTGCTGCTTGTCCATGGGTGTGTATGTAAGTTGTTAAGAGTTCCTGCTTTTAGTTCTTTTTTGCAACGTACCCAGAAGTGGTGTTGCTGGATCATATGGTAATTCTGTTTAATTTTTTGAAAAAGTCATACAGTTTTTCCTCATTTCGTTTTGAAGCAAGTATTGCATCTGAACCTAATAAAAGACAGTATAATAAGAGAATCAGCATACAGGCTGATATGAATATTGGTATAAAAATGCTGATAAAATGTTAGGAAACAGAATATCTTATTTCGTTAAAAAAATACGACAGTATACTATGACCAAGTATTATTCATTTCAGGAATGCCAGAAATCTTAGAAAATTTAAGGAAATCTAGGAATCTTAGGAAATCTATTAATGTTGTAGTAATAGAATCTTAGGAAATCTATTAATGTAATAATAGAGCTTAAAGGTAAAGTCAAATCATTATCACCATAGATTCTGAAAAAAATCTTTGACAAATTCAATACCCATTTCTAGTAAAAACACTCTAAACATAGGAATTGCAGATTACTTTCTTATCGTAATAAGATATGTATGCTTTAGTTTTAAAGTCAGAATTTTACTTAAGGCAAAATTCTAGAGATCTTTTCACTAGAATCAGGAGCAAGGTGAAGATGCCTGCTATTCCATTAGTACTTGGTATTATACTATAGGTATTAGCCAGTATAGTTAGATAAGAGTTAAGTCAATTACAGGCACAGATTAACATACAGAAATTAGTAAGTTTCAACAACAATAGTCAGAACATAACAGGAAAAAATTATATTTATAGTGTTCAGCAAAGTAGATTAAATACTTAGGAATAAACTTAAGAGAGATACTGACTCAACAGTATAAAGATGTTGATTCTTCTTAGTATAACGAACATCAGTGCAAAAATACCAACAAACTTTTGGTAGGAGTTAGCTAAGTTGATATGGAAAACATGTTAGAACTCCTAAGATAAAACAGGGATGGGAGGATTGTGTGGATTATACTAACCCAGTAAAACTTGTATAGTTAAAAATGTGGTAATGACATGTGAATAGACAAATAGGTCAGTGAAATATCCGAGAAAGCCCAGGAATAGACCCAAGTACATGTAGAAACTGAGTATATGATAAAGGTATTATTCTTAAATTCTTGGGGCCTGTAATGTCCATCCCATAAATAGAATGTTCTTGGCCCTTCCTTCTGTAAATCTATTCCAGCAGTCTCTTTTGTTGGTGGTGGTGGTGGTGGTGGTGGTGGTGATGGGTTGGATTGTCTAGTCCATTTATATTTAATTTGATTATTGATATGGTTGGATAAAGTTAGCTGTCATTCTTACTGTTTCCTTTGCATTCTATTGTTTTTCTCTGGTGGTTTTTGAAAGGTTTTTCTGTTTATATTTGGTTTTCAATAATTTGACTTCAATGTGCTCCGATATTGGTTTTTCCTTTATACTACGTGTAGTTTTTTAAGTCTGGAGTTTGATATCTTTTATCAGTTTTGGAAAATTCTCAGCCATTGAGTTTTCAAATATATTTTCTGCTCCACTGTTTTTCTCTTCTTCTTGGACTCCAATTAATGTATGGTAGACTATATGCTATTGCCTGAAACTTCTTAGATGCCTTTTTTTTTTTTTTTAACTTTTGTCTTTTTTGTTTGTATTGCTTCAATCTGTATGCTTTCCAGTGACTTGTTTTCAAATACACTTATTTCTTTTTTTTTTTAAATATATTTTCCAATCTGCTATTCAATTTATATACTGATTTTCTTTTTAAAATTTCAGATTAACATTTTTCAGTTCTGGAATTTCCTTTTGTTTCTCTTTCTGGAATATGATTTTTTTGTACATCAATTCATGAGGAGTATGTTTTTCTTTTTGTGAACATTGTTAAAATACTTGCTTTTTTGCGGGGGGCGGGGGGGGGCCAGAATCTGGCTCTGTTGCCCAGGCTGGCATGCAGTGGCACAACCTCTGCCTCCTGGGTTCAAGCGATTCTTATGCCTCAGCCTGCCAAGTAGCTGGGACTACAGGCACGTGCCACCACACCCTACCTAAATATCTGCTTTAAAATTATCTGCAGGGCTAGACATGGTTGCTCACACCTGTAATTTCAGCACTTTGAGAGGCCAAGATCACCTACAGTCAGGAGTTCCAGACCAGCCTGGCCAACATGGCCAGATACCATCTCTACCAAAAATACAAAAAAATTAGCTGGGCGTGGTGACTCACCTGTAATCCCAGCTACTTGGGAGACTGGGGCAGGTGAATCGCTGGAACCCAGGAGACAGAGGTTGCGGTGAGCCGAGATTGCGCCACTGCACTCCAGTCTGGGCAGCAGAGTGAAACTGCATCTCAAAAAATAAAATAATCTACAAATTTCAACACCTGAGTAATTGCACAGTGGGTTTTTATTAATTTCTTTACTTTTGAATATGGGTAATTCCTGATCTTTGTAAGTTTTGTAATTTTTAGCCTGCATGTCATTAATAATACATTGTAGAGATTGCCTATATTTTCCTGAAGATTGATACATTTTTCCTTTATCAGCCAGTAAACTCATACCCTAAACTTTGTTACCCTTGTAGTGGCAGCAACTGAAATCTCTTTAGTTCTTTTAGGCTGCTTGACATCTGTTCTGTTCATGCATAATTCAGCAGTCAGTCAGAGGTTTGGGCAGAGTTTATGTGTGGAATTTGGTGTTTCCACACTCTGTCTCCTTCCTGGGATTTTTCCCCTCACTTCCAACTCTTACGCAGCCTCAAAATCTGTCTTGTGATTCTTCAGGCTAGTAAGATGGCAATTTCTATTTGAGTTCTAGCCAGCCAAGTGCCAGTTGAAGCCTGCCTTCAGGTGAAAATCCAAGAAAAAGGGGGTTACTCATCTAATGCCATTTCCTTCCTTTAAGTATGAACTTTTCCTCTGGTTTTGCCTGTTTTTGGTCTCTCTCCAGTGCTGTCTGGTAGTTGACTTTTGTATTTTATCCAGAATGTAAAGCTGTGTGTTGAATGCCACTCCAAATATTATCACAGGCAAAACTTCTACTCAACACTATTAAAGATAAACTCATGTTACTTTTTTACACATTATTTATCATTGTTATTTAATGTTCTACTCTAAGCATCTATCCTGTTTTATTTCTACTTGCCTAGTGACATAAACTTAGGTTGCCCCCCAACTTCTCCATACTATAAGCAGTACTGTTGAGAACATTACCTGTGGAAAGGTTTCTTTAGCATACATATTCAAGAGTAAGATTGCTGAATTGTAGCATATCTGTATTCCTAATTTTATGAGTAAATCCCCTTCCAGCAGGACATGAGTGCTGTCCTTTACTGACATCCCTACCATACTTGGAATTACTCAACTTTGTTTGTTAGTCTTAAAGGCAGAAGGTGGTATGTCATTTAAACTTGTGTGTTCTGATTTCTAGAGGAGTATAGTTACTCACATTTTTTTTTTTCACCTTTTACTTGTTGGGTTACTTATGTCCATTGCCTGTTTTTCTGCCTATGCTTTTTGAGTCAGATCTTTACTCTTCCTTATGATTTGTGGTTTTTTGGGTTGTGTCTAATAAATATTCTCCCATCTCAAGGAAATGTTCTCCTATGTTTTATTCTCTTCACTTTATACTTTTACGTTTCGTATTCAGGTCTTTAGTGCAGTTGCTGGTTTTGTTGTATATGGTATGAGGTAGAAATCTAACTTTATATTTCCAAATATGCTGCCATTTTTTCAAGTATGTCATTTGTTTTTATTACAGTGCTGGGAGTATATTTTAACATTTGTTAAGATAATTTATGAAAGTGGTTTTTCTAAAATTTAAATCTGATCACCTTACTTGAAATCATTCAATGGTTCTCTATTGTTTTAGGATACAGTCAGTTGTCTTTAAATGGATTAGGAAGGTCTTTGTGTAGTAGTCATCTTAGCATTTTCTGTCCAGCCTGCTAGTACTCTAAATATGCAATCAGTCTTTCTCTGAGATGTATTATAATGTTATCATACATAGCACAATATGCTTAATTTGTTTTTTGTGTATGTGTTTTTCACTACTGTGTAGTCTTAGCAGTTCCTGTTATGTATTAGGTGTTCAACAAATATTTATCAGTTGAAGGAATTGAATAACTTGGCCCTTATCCTTGGCCTAACTGTTTAGTTGACTTTTTAGACTAGATGAGTGTTTTGGGGGAACTAGTTTAGCTAATAAGTGAAAGTTAATTTAATAACTCCTGATCATCTCAATGGACAGTTCTCTAAAATCTTCCTTATGTTAGCATTGTATGTGTGTGTATGTGTGTGTGTGTGTGTGTGTGTGTGTGTGTAGCTCCTTATTTCCATCATTAGGACAACCCAGTAGGTAGCAAGATTGGACATTAACTCTTGTTTTATTGCATCAGTTGTTTATTGATGTTGAATCAATGACTTGCCTGTGGTTTATACAACTAGTTTTGTATTTCTGCCTACTTGTTTTGGGAAATATATGTTTGCTCAGGCAGTTATGTACTGGTAATGATATGAATAAAAGCCACTTCAATCCATTGTTCTGCCAAGTATGTTTTAAAGATAATATTTATGAGACTTTCTTTTGTCAGGTTTTTCCTTTTGTTTTGGAGGAGTTGTCTTAAGGTTTATAACTATAGTTATAACCTTATAACTAGTTTCAGTCATATTAGTACTCTTGAGAATTGTGGCTATGTGGTTGCATTTAGACATTTGCCTGTGAAATCCTGTCTTACAAACATTGTTAGGCTGTAACTATGAGAGTTTTTATGTCTTCAAAATCATATGTGCTATAAATATTTTCATAGGATATTTTATATATACCAGAAACTGTATCTTTAAAACTTAAATTTTTAACTACTTCAGCACTTTAGATTTTGTCTACAGCAGTTTTGACATGTGCTCTATTTATTGAGTTGCTTGGGAGCTTGGTGTTTCTGGGCAGACAGATTATGCACTTGGAGGTAGAATACTTCTCTTGATCCATTAATGTTATTAAATAAAGTTGAGACCACTTATGTTATTAAGTTTGAGATGATGTTATTGGCATTTGGAAAATTCTTAAAAGGTCCTATTTTAATGATACTTCATTATAATGAATGTCAGTTTTACTGGTATTAGGTACTCTGGAACAAGGCTTGTTACTCAACTGTCTAGTGTTAAAGAAACATTCAGTAATGGAATCAGCACTTTCAGTTTTTCAAAATATGCTAAAACATCAGTATTGTATAATTCTTAATATAATGAAGTAGTTCTTTAAATATTATGTTAATTTTTCTCTAAATCTCTTTTTCTGCTCTTTAGAGGAAATATCATTCTGCAAAGGAAGCTTATGAACAACTTTTGCAGACAGAAAACCTTTCCGCACAAGTAAAAGCAACTGTTTTACAACAGTTAGGTATGTAATAGATACATTTAGTGTATTATAAGTGCTTTTCTTTATGTTTTTTACATGTTAGGTATGGCAAATATGGAACTTATCTATTCTATTCCTTTTCCTTCCCTTGCTCAGAGTTCATAAAATTATTCTGAATCCAGCATATTTCTGTCTTCTGCCCAGCATTGTTCTTCCCACATTCTGTCTCAATATAATTCTTTAGTACAGCCGGTCCATTTAAATTATCAAAATTACTCCCCAGTATTTAACCCAAGAAAGATCGAATACTTCCTTTGTGCCAGATATGTGCTTAAGCACTTAATGAAGTTGTGATTTACCTAATGTCACTTAATGGTTGGTGACCTTGCTTTCATAGCTTTATCAGTTATGACTATAAAACAGTTTATCTATAAATTGTAGAACATCTGACACTGTAAGTATGCACTTCTATTCTAATGTGTAACATGAAGGAATCTATTCATTTGGATATCAGGTGTAACTATCACCAAAAAGGTTGTGAAGGAACTCCCCAGCGTTTAATTTTGTTGCTTAAGTCATGTTTCTTGTTTGAATTTGATAATTGGGTTGTTTTTACAGTTTTGTTTTTGGTCTGGGCAAGTCATTTATTAATTTTTAACCAACATTGTAGTAATATGAAGATTTTATAGTGTACTATTTTTATATAGTTTTAGTCACTTAAACTTAGATTTTATCATTATCTTTAGATAATATACATAAAAATAATTATAAATCACTGAATAAAAACAAATATTTTGACACTCTTAAAATTCTTAAAACTGTAGGCAACTCAAGTAAAATCCTAATGGATAAAATTAGAAACAAAACTAAGGTTTTATTATGAAGGCAGTGTTTGTTTTTTTCAATCGTCAAATACTTTATAGTTGGTTAGTTTGTTTGCTTATTTATTTTAGACAGAGTCTCGCTCTATCCCCCTGTCTGGAATACAGTGGTGTGATCATAGCTCACTGCACCCTCAAACTCCTGGGCTCAGGTGATCCTCCTACCTCAGCCTCCTGAGTAGCTAGGGCTATAGGCACATGCCATCACACCTGGCTAATTTAAAAAAGTTTCTTTTGTAGAGACAAGATCTCTCTCTGTGTTACCCAGGCTGGTCTCAAACTCCTGGCATCAAGCGATCCTTCTGCCTCAGCCTCCCAAAATTCTGGGATTACAGGTGTGAGCCACTGTGCTTGGCCTATAGTTTTTATCTTATAGAGTGTGAATATATGTAGCCAGTGCCAGTGAGGTAGGAGTGTTCGTATGTTTTTTAATCTGAACTATTGTTGATTCTATAGCCTTATATTTATTTCTTGGAAATAAACATTTTGTTAATGGAATGTCTTAGAGATTTGTAATTGGCTGGGTGCGGTAGCTCATGCCTGTAATCCCAGCACTTTGGGAGGCTGAGTTGGGCAGATCATAAGGTCAAGAGATCGAGACCATTCTGGCCAAATTGCTGAAACCCTGTCTCTACTAAAAATGCAAAAATTAGCTGGGTGTGGTGACATGTGCCTGTAGTCACAGCTACTCAGGAGGCCGAGGCAGGAGAATTACTTGAACCTGAGAGGCAGAGGTTGCAGTGAGCTGAGATTGTACCACTGCACTCCAGCCTGGTGAAAGAGCAGGACTCCGGCTCAAAAAAAAAAAAAAAACACGCACATAAGCACATTAATTTATTTTTACATGGAATAGTAAATAAGACTTAACATCTTTATATTCTTTGTTTCATAACTTGGATGTTTTTAAATATCAAAATCAGAAAAGTCTATGATTTATAATCTGTTAAATCAGTACTAAAAATTGTTTTAATTTGTCTTGAATGAAAGCTCTTCGAAGCTTTTACAGGACCTTACTGTGAGAAACTGACTTTCTTACAGCCAGAATTGGCAGTTCTAAGTTGTGGAAATGTGTACTCCAAATTAAATTAATATATTGACGGAAAAGAGTACTTTTTTTGTTTGTTTTCTGCTTGGTATTCTTAAACATAGAAGAACAATTAAATCACTTATGTAAATATTTTTAAATTATTTATTATAGGTTGGATGCATCACACTGTAGATCTTCTGGGAGATAAAGCCACCAAGGAAAGCTATGCTATTCAGTATCTCCAGAAGTCCTTGGAAGCAGATCCTAATTCTGGCCAGTCCTGGTATTTCCTCGGAAGGTGAGACTTAACAGACATTATGTTTGCTTTTATCTATTCCAGCTAAGAGATTTGAATTAAAATCTAAAATGTTAGTTTACATATCTAACCTGATCAGTATGTTTTCTCTTCTAAATACATTATTACCAAGATTCTTCGAAGTTAAACAATAAAATTAAGTTTCCAAATGTGGTAGTTTTTTCATAGCATAATCTGGTCTAGCAGGACATTTCTTATTTTGGTATTGGATTTTTATTTGATTTGAATTATTGCTAGTTTTTTTAAAAAGTCTTATCCAATAGTAATTTTTATTTTTACTTTTTGTTTTTTGTTTTTGTTTTTGTTTTTGAGATGGAGTCTTGCTCTGTTGCCCAGGCTGGAGTACAGTTATGCAGCCTTGCCTCACTGCAACCTCCGCCTACTGGGTTCAAGCAATTCTCCTGCCTCAGCCTCCCAAGTAGCTGGGACTGCAGATGCACGCTACCACGCCAAGTTAATTTTTTGTATTTTTAGTAGAGACGGGGTTTTACCATATTGGCCAGGCTGGTCTTGAACTCCTGACCTCATGATCCACCCGCCTCAGGCCCCAAAGTGCTGGGATTACAGATGTGTGCCACTGCGCCCGGCTCCAGTAGTAATTTTAAATGAAGTATTTAAATGCCTTTCCTTCAGACTTATAATATTTTTTCTATATGTCTGCTTTATCAGAGGATTAATTTCTCATCTGCCTGATGACTACTGGTAGTCAACGGAAGCTTTATAATTTATAATTTTGATTAATGATATTTACGTTAGAATTGACAGAATAAATCTCAAATTACAGTTATTCTTGAAATCTTACAGTGAGAAAGTAAATACAGTATTAGATTTGTTGGAATGGAGAAGTGTTGTATAATGAAAATAGTTTTCTGTAAGTTTATAAACTTTCCTGCATACTGTTTATACATTGAATGTCTGGATTATGCTTAGTGATCTGAACTATACCTCATGCATAAATATCTGATAGATTATAGTTTTAGACTATCATCAGATTGTATTTTGATTCCTAATCACTTTTAGCTTTCATGACATTGTGAAAAGATCAGTGTACTAGGAGCCAAGAGACTTGGATTCAAGTTCTGATTCAGCTACTGTTTTTGGAATTGTGGATGGTTTAGTTAAACCTCTAAAAGCCTCAATTTTTGTTTAACATATTAGATAATTGTATTAGATCAGTGGTCCTCAGGGGCAGGCTGTTTTGCCGCCCCTGCCAAGGACATTTCACAATGTTTAGAGACATTTATTTCTGTCATCCCAGCTGTGGGGTGTGCTACTTTCGTATAATGGGTAGAGACCAGGGATGCTGCTAAACATGCTGCAATGCATGGGACAGTCCTCTACAACAAAGAAGTGCTGGCTCCAAATGTCAGTAATGCTGCAGTTGAGAAACCCTGGGTTAGAAGATCTGTTAGGTACCTTTCTGCTCTAAAGGTTCCAGTTTTATGACTTTTTTTGAAGTTACCCTGTTTTAATTTTAAGTTTTGTTCTATTATTTTTTACATAGAATATTTGATTGTAAGTAAATTTGCCATATAATCACATTAAATTTTAGTTATATGGCTTCATTTTTCCTTTAAGCAAAGTATGCTTGTATGAAACAAAGTAATAGTAAGATGTTTCCTTCTATAAAAATATTCGATTACTCATATTATGCTTAGAAGGTTAAGAAACAAAATTTTTTAAAAATATTTGATTAACTCATTATTAACATACAATAAGAGTTGACTGGAAAGCTACCTATTTTGGGGTGAGGATTTCCTAATCCCTCCCCAGGCTTGTAAAAGAGCCTCATTTGGGTTGTTTCTACGTGAAGCTTGAAGGTCCAAACTTCTGTGTTTGGATTTTATTATTTTTGTATCTTTTTTGCCTGACCAAAGTAGCTATTTGATAAATGGATGAAATGAACTAACTAAACTCCATTTGCTTTTGGAGCTAGCATTAATCCTATTAGTGTTGTGGAGTATGAGGCTTCATATGGTGACTGTAAAGGAGGTCTGGAACTGGGAAACGGGGTGCCTGTCTCTTGCTTTCAGGTTTATATATGAAAATTTCTTTTTAGCATAGATTAAAAAAAATGTATACTAGAAAGTATTTTCCTTCTGACCTAAGATAGTTTAATACAGTAGTATAGATGTCTTTTTAGTATAGGATTTTACATTTAAATTCTAGTTATATAAAATTAATGTATAATAAACCATATGTAGAATTAACTATTGTAGGCATGCTGTAGTTTTCAGCTTCAATGAGCAGTATTTCATCATCAGTATTTCAGTGAGCAGTACTTCAGTCGTTTTTTTTCCAGTTAGCTAATTTTACATTGTAAAACATTACGAAACATCACAATGCTTTTAATTTAATCTTTTTGGATAAATTTTTCCAAATATACAATACACTTTTCCTGACTAATTAAAGGATGCTTATCACAATTTAACTTGGTTTTGAGTTCAAGATAATCATTTGAGACATATTATTTTCCATCTGTAATAATACAATTCTGAGTCCTTTAGTAGACTTTTCTTACTCTCTTTCACTGCCTTGTAATGCGTTGCCTCTAATCTGTTTATCGTAAGAAAAATTTTACGAATAAATTATATTTTAGAAGTTTCTAAAGCTCCAAATGAAGACCTCAGTTGTCAGTAAGAAACTTTGGGATTTGATGACCCTGGTATTTCTGAGGCTTTCTGCTACTTAACCTCTGCATTCAGGTCTTTTTGTTGAAGATGGACTTTGCTTGTCATTTGGCACGTGTATATGAAAGTAAAATTGTGATGTGGTATTGTGTTATGCTAGCACCAGTCATTGACTGTGTTATCACAGAACTATAGAATGTTACCACTGGAAGGGACCAGGGAGGTCACCTAGTTAACCTTGTAAATTCTGCCACTTCACAGATTTAGAAAGTGGGTTCAAAATCACAAGTAATTAGTATGAGAGCAGGGATTAGACCCTAGATTCATGCTGGGGTTTTTTAATTACACAAGACTGTCTCAGAGGAACCTATTTTTATTAGAGGAAAAATGGCTGATGATGGGACTGGGACATCTGTATCTGGGCACGTTGGTTTCCTACTTTGACTTTGTAGGAATGGAATGTTAAAACATTAGTTTTGGGAAGAACTGCTTATTTCTCCCAGCTGTTAGGCAAATTCATCTATAAATCTGAGATGGCTTTAATTTCACAACAGCTACAAAAAGAGCATGTTTTCTACTATCTGTTAAGTATTCCCTTTCACTCTTGTGTCTGTCCCTGTTTGGCATTGTTGCTGATCTCTTCTCATGAATTTTTCCTTCATAAAACAGTTTGTAGATGCACTCTGAAACTGCCTTCTCTGTCTCAATCACTGACATTTCTTATCTCTCTCAATCCACAAGATTAGTGATTCCTTAGGCTTATTTTTACATCTCCCTTGTAGGTGTCCTGTGTTTTTACAGCCTCTCTTTCATATGGATGAATTCCAAATCTAGATTTCAATACTTAAAGGTATCTTAAACTCCAGGACCACATCTCCTATTCGTTACTTAACATTTCCCATTTTAATGTCCTAACATCGTGTCAAAGTCAGCATATTTCAAACCATATTCACCGTGTTCTTCCCCAAACCAACTCCTTCTCCTTTCACTTTTGCCAAAAGATCACCATTTCTTTTCTATTTAATCAATCTTAAATACTAAGTTACATTTCTCCACCCCGTGAACATCTAATCAATTAATCATAAAGTCTTTATCAATCTTTTGGTTTCTTGTTTCTCTCGTCTTTTTTTTTTTTTTTTTTTTTTTTTTCTGCTTCCAGTACTTTCACTCCAATTTTGGCCTGTTCCAAACCAGTGAATGTAGCCACCTTCGTTTTTACTGTCTGCAACTTATTTTCTTTTCAGTCTGGCCTACACATTGTTAGAAAATTAATATTCCTATAAAGTGCTTTCATCATGCTATTCTGCTTGTTAGAAAAGCAAACTTCAGGGTATTCTTTGGCTGGATTTAAAATTCTCTACTGTTTCATATCTGTGCTTTCCTGTATATACATTAGGTTTTGCTCATGCTGTTCAAATCCATTTAAAATCCCTTTTCTCATCTTCTCTGCCTGAATCGGTGGTTCCCAGAATTTTAGGTTACGTAAATCAGTACAATTTCAAAGAATAATTATGAGGATAGAAATATGGTGTTTGAGCAAGTAAAGACATTAAATTTTTTTTTTTTTTTTTTTTTACAATTTACTATCAGTCAATAGTATTCAAAATAAAAGAATTACACCATAAATATTAATTGTTGGAAAAACTTTATGTATGTGTATGTTGTCTTTTCAATTTGTTTGCTGGCAAACATGCCATATTCTGGCTGGGAATTAGGAATCACTAAATAATATGCATCTTTACATATTCAAATCTCTTACTCTTACTCTTCCCCTTTTTTGCCTTTCCTAAATCTTGCAGTATATGGTCATCTCTTCTTATCCTAAATTCTCAGACCAATTATTGTCTCTCTACTGGCCATTTGATATGATACCATGACATTTTTAATGTATCTTCATTTGTGAACTAAATTGTAAGCTTCATGAAAATAGGGACTGGGTTTTTGTTTTTTTCTTTTTCCTTTAGTGCCCAGAATAAGAAGATAATTTCTTTATCTGCAGTTTCCGCTGTTATCCGTGTATCCGTCAAGTATATTCGCATTAAGAAAATCGCAGTTCTTGAATCTTTAATCTTACATTGCTACCTTTAGTCATAAAATATTGCTCTTTAAACTATTTTTGATACTTAGTTTGAGATTATGTCTTACGTGTGCATTTTTTATGAATTAAAGAATTATTGCCCTCAGTGTTGTTACTTGGGAAAGGGAAATTGAAATCTGAGCCAGCAATCTTAAGATTTTTGTTTTTAACTCTGTATTTTGACGGTATAGGAACTAGAGGTCAAGCTATATAAGAAGAGTGGCATGTGTGTTTGCGTGTGCTCGTGTGCATGCAGCTCTCAGTATTATAATACTGAAGTGATATGTCCCCTAATTATTTTAATAGAGTTCATTAATGCAGCATGCTTTTTAGCACCTATAAGACAGACTATAGCATGGTTTGTTGAAGGGCTAATTATATTCATTATAGTTACCAAGTATATACACACACATACACATACAATATATTAGCTTATGAGGGTTTTTAAAAAACTTGCTGTGGGCCGGGCGCGGTGGCTCAAGCCTGTAATCCCAGCACTGTGGGAGGCCGAGGCGGGTGGATCACGAGGTCAAGAGATCAAGACCATCCTGGTCAACATGGTGAAACCCTGTCTCTACTAAAAATACAAAAAATTAGCTGGGCATGGTGGCGCGTGCCTGTAATCCCAGCAACTCAGGATGCTGGGGCAGGAGAATTGCCTGAACCCAGGAGGCGGAGGTTGCGGTGAGCCGAGATCGCGCCATTGCACTCCAGCCTGGGTAACGAAAGCGAAACTCCGCCTCAAAAAAAAAAAAAAAAAAAAAAAAAAAAAAAAAAAAAAAAAAACTTCCTGTGATAGATAGTCCATCCTTTCAGCAGATTAATTTGTTTCAGTATTAATGGAATTCTCTCGACTTCTCCCCCCTCCCCCCTCAGGTGCTATTCAAGTATTGGGAAAGTTCAGGATGCCTTTATATCTTACCGGCAGTCTATTGATAAATCAGAAGCAAGTGCAGATACATGGTGTTCAATAGGGTAAGCCTTTATATTAAAACATTAGTAATTTAATTGATATACAAAGATGTTTGCATCACATATATTATACTTCATAGTTTAAATCATATTATAAAACCAAGCAATTCTTCTAGTTGACATACTTTTTCTTAATTTCCTCTTTCCAGTGTGCTGTATCAGCAGCAAAATCAGCCCATGGATGCTTTACAGGCTTATATTTGTGCTGTACAATTGGACCATGGCCATTCTGCAGCCTGGATGGACCTAGGCACTCTCTATGAATCCTGCAACCAGCCTCAGGATGCCATTAAATGCTACTTAAATGCAACTAGAAGCAAAAGTTGTAGTAATACCTCTGCACTTGCAGCACGCATTAAGTATTTACAGGTAAAATTTTTAAATAGCAGTTTTTTAAATCCACATATTTCCCCAGAACACTCAGGCAGAAGGAGGGTGGCTGGAAAGTTTGTCTAGTTGTGTTTTGATGTCTATAATCTGTTTCCATATTTTGTAAACATACCATAGCTTGTAATATTATTTTACTTTTCATTTTAAGTAGGATATGCAGTATTTTAAAAGATGCTCTTTTGCACGTTTACTCTGTTGATGCATATTAATTTACATAATTTTTTTCTATGTACTGTCTACATTTTTAAGTTGTCATAGCATTTTAGAGAAAACACAAACAGTCTTTCACTCTTGCTTGGAGTTTCATGAGAAGACAGCTATGAGAACTCTGAAAACAGAGCTCAGCTTTGTTTTGATTCTCACAAAGGTTTATATTCCGGTAACCCTCTTTATACTTAGTGTCTTCTAAAGCCCCAAATTAAGAATCTGTTTTCTTTTAAAAACAATTAGCTATAGCATTTAGGAAGATTTAGTGGACTTGCTCTTACTCAAGTAGGCTTGTGTTAAATTTGCTTTTTACATAATTTTTCCTAGGCTCAGTTGTGTAACCTTCCACAAGGTAGTCTACAGAATAAAACTAAATTACTTCCTAGTATTGAGGAGGCGTGGAGCCTACCAATTCCCGCAGAGCTTACCTCCAGGCAGGGTGCCATGAACACAGCACAGCAGGTGAGAAGTTGGGTTATGTTCTGCAGGTGCCCAGCTTTAAGGGTTCTTTTCAATTCTCTAGTGGTCAAGCTTAATTTACTAAGCACAGGAGGCTTTTAGTAATGAAAAGCCTTTTGCTTTAATTGCAAAGGGAATCTAGATCAAAATAAAACTCCCTCTGATATGGGAAAAGATTTTGGGGTACCAGCTTAGAACCTTTGTGCATTTTCATGATTTTGAAGATTTCTTAAAATAATGCTACAGTGGTTTATTTAATTTTTAAGGCAAGTTTTTCAAAGGAAGGTACACATTATTCCATTGACGAATCATTTAATTTTGATTTTCAATCATTGCAATCAGCGATGTCCACATAGCTTTGAAAAGTATGCAGCTTGTGAAGTTTTATAATTTGAAGGAATGAATTAAGAATATATAGAACCCTATTTTTGTCTTCCTTCTGTGATTCTTAGGCATGTAAACCTCATCATCCAAATACTGAACCTGTATTAGGCCTCAGTCAAACACCAATTTCACAGCAATCCTTGCCACTACACATGATTCCTTCTAGCCAAGTAGATGACCTGTCCAGTCCTGCCAAGAGGAAAAGAACATCTAGTCCAACAAAGGTATATGTTTTAGAGAAATAGAAAATCCCAGTCAAAAAAGAAGCTTCAGCTGCCCTGAAATTGTGCAGTTTGAACATTTCCTGTCCTTCATTTTAAATCTGTGGACATCAAAGAGTGAAAGGTTTGAGTTTTTCCATCCCAAACCCTTAGTATCATATTAAATATAGAAAGTAGGGATAAATTTGCATTCATCAAATCATTTTATTCATCTCCCTGCCGTTAAGATCTCAGCACACTTTTCATCATCACTTTTTACTGACATTGAAATAAATTTAATGTTGGATCTAGTGGACAGTGTGGTATTTAGGCTAGCTGTTTGGGCCATAGTTTGAGGGTGGGCCTTTTTGGGTGGCTTATTAAATAGTCAGTAATTTTTAAATATATTATTTCTAAGTTTAATATGCATGTAAAATTATTTTTAAAATAATTGAATGTTGTAACATCTTTTTAACATGTAAATATTCCAATTCATAGTCATTTGGCCTCCTCTAGTCATTATTAACAACTATGGATTTAACCAAATATCCTTTAATTTTTTTTTTTTTTTAAATCAATTTTCCTCAGAATACTTCTGACAATTGGAGTGGTGGACATGCTGTGTCACATCCTCCAGTACAGCAACAAGCTCATTCATGGTGTTTGACACCACAGAAATTACAGGTATGTAAGATGTTTTTGACAGATTGTTTTTTCTATTAAAGAGGAGTAGAGGTAGCAAACTTTCAGTTCTTGAAGTATTAATTCTATTTTCTTTTTGAGACCAGAGTCTTGCTCTGTCACCCAGGCTGGAGTATAGTGGCGTAATCTCAGCTCACTGCAACCTCCGCATCCTGTGTTAAAGTGATTCTTGTGCCTTAGCCTTCAGAGTAGCTGGGATTGCAGGCATGTGCCATCACACCCAGCTAATTTTTGTATTTTGGTAGAGATTGGGTTTCGCCATATTGGCCAGACTGGTCTCGAACTCCTGATCTCAAGTGATCCACCCACCTTGGGCTCCCAAAAGTTCTGGGATTACAGGTGTCAGCCACTGCACCCAGCCCTAAGTATTAATTCTTGTAAGTTAAATGGTAGTACATTCAATTAATCTGAACAAAAGTAAAACAAGCTGGCATTTACCAGAATAATGGAAATCATTCATTCTTGTTTTTAATTTCTTCTTTAAAAATAAATAAATAAATAAACAGGTAATGTATTCACATGGTTCACACTGCATAAAGTATGAATATAGGGTGTATAGGGTAAAGTTTTCTTCTAACTCTGATCCCTACCCATTCAAAATGCAACTGGTATTACTAATTTCTTATCTATCATTCCAGAGGTGTGTTATGCATGTACAAGCAAATATACATCCCCCTCTTTCTCACATGTATTATTATTTTTCTTCTTTTTTGCACAAATGATAGGATTCTTATTTACTGTTGACAACGTATTTTATAGACTTTTCCACATCAGTATGTGAAGAGCTTCCTTGTTCTTTTATGGTTACATCATATTTCTTTATATAGATGTAACACCCTTATTTAAGCAGATCACTAATTTTGAACATTCAGGTTGTCTTCAGACTTTGCCTATTCCAAACAGTGCTGCTTTTAGCATACTTATCAATATATTTTTAAGCTTCAAGAGCTTTCTGTGTGAATACCGAAAAATACTGTATGGATGAGTAAAATTTCATGCCCATCTTTTGCAAAGAATTCATAGTAAACTTTGTTCAGATGAATGCTTAGTTCCTTCTTACATTTCTCAGGCTTATTAAAGGACTTCATCTTGGAGTATATGACTCTTGGTCAGAAAACAGTATGTTTGACCAGATAGTAGTTCTGAGTTTAGTCATTTTAGGGAAAGGTTGCTTAGAATAGTGATCTTATTTCCTAAATATATCTTTGACTATATTCTCTTTTTGTTCTTCTTCTAGCACTTGGAACAGCTCCGCGCAAATAGAAATAATTTAAATCCAGCACAGAAACTGATGCTGGAACAGCTGGAAAGTCAGTTTGTCTTAATGCAGCAACACCAAGTGTGTATAGCATATTTTTCCCTAAAATTTGTTAGCATATTGAGTATTTTTATTGACTCTAATATCATTTTAGAGCATGTTTATGTTCACTTTTACTTTCTACTGGTATTTGACAGAGTTTAGTAATCTCTATATCCTAAAATACTGGTAATTGATGGAGATTTTTAGACAAAAGCAACTACAAATTTAATTTTGAACACAATACTTTGTATTTTATTTATTTACATGATATTTCACATGTATTCTAAGGGTTTGTTTACATTACATTTTTTAGTACTTAACAAGTGATCCTAAACTGAGGCAAAGTCTTTAGGGCTTAGTTTACAGGATCTGGCATAGATGTAACAGAATGAAATTTTGAGATGCCCCTTCTTTTGTGGTTGAGACAAGGACCTGTAAGTTCAGGAGTCATTTTCTATAATTTTCAGCTGCTTCCTTTTGTCATTACTAATGGGATTTCTTTTTTCTTTTTTTTTTTTTTTTAATGATACAGATTTCTGCTTTTCCAAGGAAGCTTATTTTAAAATGAACGAATACAATTTCTTGTTTTAGTATGTATTTTTCAACATAGAGAAATTAAGCGTTTGGGTAAAATCACACATTCCCTAATGAACCATCTTCATATTCTGTCTCCTATAGATTCTCTCCCTATAGATTACATACCAACATTTACTTTTCCCTTGTTCTTTGACAGATGAGACCAACAGGAGTTGCACAGGTACGATCTACTGGAATTCCTAATGGGCCAACAGCTGACTCATCACTGCCTACAAACTCAGTCTCTGGCCAGCAACCACAGCTTGCTCTGACCAGAGTGCCCAGTGTCTCTCAGCCTGGAGTCCGTCCTGCCTGCCCTGGGCAGCCTTTGGCCAATGGACCCTTTTCTGCTGGCCATGTTCCCTGTAGCACATCAAGAACGCTGGGAAGTACAGACAGTATTTTGATAGGCAATAATCATGTAACAGGAAGTGGAAGTAATGGAAACGTGCCTTACCTGCAGCGAAACGCACTCACTCTACCTCATAACCGCACAAACCTGACCAGCAGCGCAGAGGAGCCGTGGAAAAACCAACTGTCTAACTCCACTCAGGTAATAGAAGGACTAGCTGCATTGTTAGTTTTTCACATAATTGTTTTTATTGGGTTTTGTACACTTTCAGGGAAGTGTTTGGGGAACTGGCTTTATGTAAGAATTTTGTAGCACTACAATGTTATTACTAAATTGTGATTCATTATGTACATATGTGAGTATATCTTTGTTCCCTTTGTACAATTTCTACCAACATAGATAACCTGGCAAATTTACAAAGGAAGAAAATAGATCATATAATACCCAAAATACACCGTTAATTTGCAGTGGCATCATAAGCACGTTTATGTAATATTACTTAGTTCATTTCTGCATAAATTGCCTACTTAAGATTAGGCACTACGCTGGGTGTTAGATATTTGCTTTACTGGGAGAAAAAGACCAGTGAAGAAGCATTTACCATAATGACTGTGAAGTGTGGCTTCTATGGGAAAGTTCTATCAGAGTACCTAGGAGAGCACATAACCAAGGTGTTAGAGTCTTCTAGAAACTAGACTTTAGGGGAAGAAAGGGCTGGTGAATTGTGCCTGGAAGACAGGTTATGAAGAGGGGAGGCTGAAGGAGGGAAGGAGAGGCCAAATTTATCTTGAAGTCAAAGTTGATCCACTAAAGTTTTTGAAACAGCAATGAATTGCATGAACATTATTTTTGTCAAGGAAATGGGTCATAATTTATTCTATGTCAGCACATTCGTTAGACATTTTAATTTCTAAGTTTTTACTTCTGAAGGTTTTATGTGCATAGAGCATTTCCCGTATTTCGGATTGTTTCCATGATATAGGTACTCGCTGAGGTGAAACTGAAGGGCCAAAGAGTAAGCCTTAAGAAAATACTTTCAATACATGTAGCCAAATTGCTGGTACTTGTATTAATTTATGAGAAATATTTGACTTAAGGAGAATATTTGGCCGATTGCTGGTTAGTCTTATATTATTGATAAAACCAAAATAAGTTCTTTTTCTAAGATTTGAAAGTTTATTTTTGAAGTAATATCCTTGGTGGGACCCTAATCTAAAGTGGTGAGTACTTTATACTAGAGAAATACTGAGTTACCTACTAGGTTCATGTCGTACTGAGATGTCTTACTTGGTGTAGGTAAATAGACAATAAACAAATAAGCAATACATATATAATGTTTGATGATGGTTGTGGTTAGTACTACGGAAAAAAGCACTAATATATTAGAAGGGGAACAGGAGAATACTAGAGATTGGTGGTAGGAGAGTTGCAGTTAAAAATCAGAAGGGCAGAGAAGCCTTCTCTGAAAAATAACATTTGGATGAGAGTTACAGGAGTGAGCCTTGAAGCTATTTATAGTAAGATTGTTCCAGGTCTAAGGAGCAGCATGAGCAATGGGCCCTAAGATAGGATTGTGCTGTGCACGTTTGAGGAGAATCAAGGTGGCAAGCATGGCAGAATAGGACAGGCAAGGGGTGAGAGAGAGAGAAATGTGCTCCAGCTGGAAACAGGATGGCTAAATCATGTTTAGGATACTGTTTCCTCATGTTTAGGATACCATATCCAAGGATAACTTGAAAGGATACTGGATTTTATTGTGAGTATCCAGGATACTATAGGGGGATTTTGAACAGAAGAGTGATGTAGTCTAACTTTGTTTTTAACTAGGTCCTCTTTGGTATTCTGTGGATAGACTGAAAGAGGCAAAAGTAGAAACGGTATGACCTATTTAGAGCTTATATCTGTAATCCAGGTTAAAAGATGATGATGGCACCCAGAGTGGTAGCAGTACAGCTGGGGAGCCTCCATCTCTGCTATTGATGTATGGTATTAATATCATAGACTCTAAATAAAGAGGCTTTTTTTGGTAACTGTCTTATATAAACCTATTTGAATAATTTTTGAAGTTGAAATGAAAACTAGACAATTGATAGACCTAAATGGTATATCTACCTTTTAGTTTTTGTTCAAGGGAGGAATTTACATTACGGTTTTGAATGAGTTTATTCAGATTGCTTTTGGTAACAAGGGTATAATTTAAGATATGGAAGTAAAATTATATTAATTGTAGGTGATTATTCAGCAAGCACTGTAAAGAATTTGTAGCTTAAAATACCTTGATCTGCAGATAGAGAAGATGTAATAAAATGGTTACTTTGTCACATGTCTGCATATTGTAATCAGTGTATTTGTTAAATAATTAGGCTCTGAATTAAATATTTTCTAGTTGATGAAATTTTAACTCAAATGCCCAGACTTAATTTTGATATAATATGCAGTATTTTTACGTTAAGAGAAATTTTCATGTAACTTACAAATTTCAACCTTCCTTCGTTATAATTGAACTTTGTTACTTATTGAATCATTTACAACTAATTGCACTCCTTTACACACTCATTGATGTATACCAACTTTTCTTTTTGAGACAGAGTCTGGCTCTGTCGCCTAGTCTCAAGTGCAGTGGTGTGATTTTTGGCTCACTGCAACCTCTGCCTCCTGAGTTGAAGTGATTGTCCTGCCTCAGCCTCCCAAGTAGCTGGGATTACAGGTGCCTACCACCATGCCCAGCTAATTTTTCTATTTTAGTAGAGACAGGGGTTTACCATGTTGGCCAGGCTGGTCTCGAATTCCTAACTTCAGGTGATCTGCCTGCCTTGACCTCCCAAAGTGCCAGGATTACAGGCGTGAGCCACTGTGCCTGGCTGATGCATATCAACTTTTAATGTATGTAGTTTTTTAGGTAGATAAGCCTATTGAGTAAAAGCATTGGTTTAAAATTATCGGCTTCAGAAACTGGTTTTAGGGGCATGCTTGCTGATTTTAACTAGATGATTAAATGCACCCTTTCGTATATAAATATCTTGTCATCAGCTGTATTTTTATTCCTTTACGGCTTATTAATGACAAATTAAATTTCTCTAACCTGTTGCTGAAGTAATCTCAACTCAAAATGCAACAGCTTTAAAATTTTTTCTGGAGATGGAGGTCTATTATTGGGAATATAAGATAAAATATGTTAATATATAATTATGATAATCTTGTAAATCCCATACATGTTACTAGGTTTGATCTTAAATTATAATAATTTGGAAACTATTAAACCATTGTTTTATGATTCCAATGTTACTTTAATCAGTGTTGCTGAAAAATTGGCTGTCCTATTTAATTATTTTGTCAGTAAAATGAAATGAAAATATTCTTCTTAAAGAAGTTTCTCTGTGACACCAGAGGCAAATTTCAGGTAAAAATTATATATCTTAGTTCTATTTATCATATTTTCATTCCATTAAATGCCCTGAGTGATCTTCCTCTGGTCTTAAAACTTCTATTAGCTGTTAGTATACTGCTCCCTCAGATTGCTTTAACAGTAGCAGTGTACTTTACTAATTTTTCAAATTAAGTTGATGAAAAATGAAGTTTATCTCAAAGTCATTAGTGCAGACTTAGAATGTTTCCCCCTCCCCCCTTTTTAAAAAAGTAGTAATAAATGACAAGGTTCTGCCCTGTCACCCAGGCTGGAGTGCAGTGGCACTATCTTAGCTCACTGCAGCCTCAAACTCCTGGGCTCAAGAGATCCTCCCACCTCAGCCTGGTATGTGGCTGGACTACAGGCAAACTTAACACCACGCCTAGCTTGTCTGCCACCTTTCCTTTCCTCTTTCCCCTTCCCTCTTTATCCTTTTCTTTTTCTTTGTGGAGACAGAGTCTCATTGTGTTGCCCAGACTAGTCTCAAACTCCTGGCCTCAAGTGATCCTTCTGCCTTGGCCTTCCAAAGTGCTAGAATTACAGACATGAGCCACTACACCAAGCCTATCTAGTCTTTTAAATATGTGTGGATGGATAGATGGGGAAACTTTAGGTTTTTTTAAAATATTTTCATAGGTTTAATAGTTCAGCCCTAATTTTGAGGATAGCTGCTTTAACAATAGGATTTGAATTACAGAAGATTATATGTTAATAATAATTTTAAAGGTTTAATGAACTCACTTTCTATCTTAATCTTTTAACAGATGACACACTGGTGAGAATTGGTTTATGTTGATCCGTGGTCATTGGCTTTTAAATATTAATGATCTATTATTCTATCTGTAATGTCTATCCATGTCTGATTTTAGAGATGAAAATATGTATATTGAAACTTAAAATTTGTAATGCTTCATCTGAAATAGTTTATTCTACACTAATATTGGAGACATTTTAGATAGTAAGAAAGGAAAATTTCTCTAAAGATGTTAAATACTGATTAGCTAAATTACAGGTACTTTTTTATAACTTTAGGACTTGGGTCAAATTATCTTACATAGTTAGATATGTATTTTTAGTGGCTTTTCTTTTTATGTTTGAAATTCTGCATATGCCCTCTGAGTTTGCTTAATATTAGATTTAAACTATTTTTTCTTTCATTTTAGGGGCTTCACAAAGGTCAGAGTTCACATTCGGCAGGTCCTAATGGTGAACGACCTCTCTCTTCCACTGGGCCTTCCCAGCATCTCCAGGCAGCTGGCTCTGGTAATCAGAATCAGAATGGACATCCCACCCTGCCTAGCAATTCAGTAACACAGGGGGCTGCTCTCAATCACCTCTCCTCTCACACTGCTACCTCAGGTGGACAACAAGGCATTACCTTAACCAAAGAGAGCAAGCCTTCAGGAAACATATTGACGGTGCCTGAAACAAGCAGGCACACTGGAGAGACACCTAATAGCACTGCCAGTGTCGAGGGACTTCCTAATCATGTCCACCAGATGACGGCAGATGCTGTTTGCAGTCCTAGCCATGGAGATTCTAAGTCACCAGGTTTACTAAGTTCAGACAATCCTCAGCTCTCTGCCTTGTTGATGGGAAAAGCCAATAACAATGTGGGTACTGGAACCTGTGACAAAGTCAATAACATCCACCCAGCTGTTCATACAAAGACTGATAACTCTGTTGCCTCTTCACCATCTTCAGCCATTTCCACAGCAACACCTTCTCCAAAATCCACTGAGCAGACAACCACAAACAGTGTTACCAGCCTTAACAGCCCTCACAGTGGGCTACACACAATTAATGGAGAAGGGATGGAAGAATCTCAGAGCCCCATGAAAACCGATCTGCTTCTGGTTAACCACAAACCTAGTCCTCAAATCATACCATCGATGTCTGTGTCCATATACCCCAGCTCAGCAGAAGTTCTGAAGGCATGCAGGTTAGTGTGGGAAAGTTCGTCAAAGTGAAAATGTTTGACTTACTGGCATGATCAGAATGCTGAAACATAATTTGGATCTTTTAAGTTATGGAAAGTGAGCAAAACATGGTGTAGTCATTCATCTAAAGTAAGAGTGTGACAGAAGCCTTGTTATGCTTAGATGTTGAGGTCAAATTTATTGATGTATCAGATGTGAAAAGTAATCCCGTAAATTGCTTTTTTTTTTTTTTTTTTTTACATTTTAATTGTACTTTAGGTTCTGGGGTACATGTGCAGATCACGCAGGATTGTTGCATAGGTACACACATGGCAATGTGGTTTGCTGCCTTCATCCCCCCCGTCACCTAAATATGGCATTTCTCCCCATGTTATCCCTCCCTGACCTCCCCCACCTGCCATCCTGCCATCCCTCCCTTGGCCCACCCCCAACAGACCCCAGTGTGTGATCCTCCCCTCCCTGTGTCCATGTGTTATCAGTGTTCATCACCTGCCTATGAGTGAGAACGTGTGGTATTTGATTTTCTGTTCTTGTGTCAGTTTGCTGAGAATTACTGTTTCCAGATTCATCCATGTCCCTATAGAGGACACAAACTCATCATTTTTTATGGCTGCATAGTATTCCATGGTGTATATGTGCCATTTTTCTTGTCCATTCTATCGTCAATGGGCATTTGGGTTGGTTCCAGGTCTTTTCTATTGTAAACAGTGCTGCTGTGAACATAGATGTGCATGTGTCTTTATAATAGAATGATTTCTAATCCTTCATGTATATACCCAGTAATGGGTCAAATGGAATTTCTATTTCTAGGTCCTTGAGGAAGCACCATATTGTCTTCCACAATGGTTGAACTAGTTTACACTCCTACCAACAGTGTAAAAGTGTTCCTGTTTCTCCACATCCTCTCCAGCATCTGTTGTCTCCAGATTTTTTTAATGATTGCTATTCTAACTGGCGTGAGGTGGTATCTCAATGTGGTTTTGATTTGCATTTCTCTAATGACCAGTGATGATGAGCATTTCTTCATATGTTTGTTGGCCTCATGTATGTCTTCTTTTGAAAAGTGTCTGTTAATATCCTTCTCCCACTTTTGGATGGGTTTGTTTTTTTCCTGTAAATCTGTTTTATTTCTTTATAAATTCTGTATATTAGCCCTTTGTCAAATAGGTAGATTGCAAAAATTTTTTCCAATTCTGTTGGTTGCCAGTTCACTCTGATTGTTCCTTTTGCTGTACAGAAGCTCTGGAGGTTAATTAGGTCCTATTTGTCTATTTTGGCTTTTGTTGCCAGTGCTTTTGGTATTTTAGTCATGAAGTCCTTGCCTATGCCTATGTCCTGAATGGTTTTGCCTAGGTTTTCTTCTAGGGTTTTTATGGTGTTAGGTCTTATGTTTAAGTCTTTAATCCATCTGGAGTTAATATTTTTATAACATGTAAGGAAGGGGTCCAGTTTCTGCTTTCTGCACTGCTAGCCAGTTTTCCCAACACCATTTATTAAACAGGGAATCCTTTCCCCATTGCTTGTTTTTGTCAGGTTTGTCAAAGATCAGATGGTTGTAGACGTGTGGCGTTGCCTCCAAGGTCTCTGTTCTGTTCCATTGGTCTATATCTTTGTTTTGGTATCAGTACCATGCTGTTTTGGTTACTGTAGCTTTGTAGTATAGTTTGAAATCAGGTAGCATGATACCTCCAGCTTTGTTCTTTTTGCTTAGAATTGTCTTGGCTATGTGGGCTCTCTTTTGGTTCCATATGAAGTTTAAGGTGGTTTTATCCAGTTCTGTGAAGAAGGTCATTGGTAGCTTTATGAGGATAACGTTGAATCTACAAATTACTTTGGGCAGTATAGCCATTTTCTTGATACTGATTCTTCCTAATCATGAGCATGGAATGTTTCTCCATCTGTTTGTGTCCTCCCTTATTTCATTGAGCAGTGGTTTGTAGTTCTTGAAGAGGACCTTTGCATCCTCTGTTAGTTGTATTTCTAGGTATTTTATTCTCTTTGTAGCAATTGTGAATGGGAGTTCGCTCATAATTTAGCTCTCTGTTAGTCTGTTATTGTGTATAGAAATGCTTGTGATTTCTGCACATTGATTTTGTATCCTGAGACTTTGATGAAGTTGCTTATCAGTTTAAGATTTTGGGCTGAGATGATAGGGTCTTCTGAATATACAATCATGTCTTCTGCAGATAGAGACAATTTGACTTCTTCTTTTCCTAATCGAATACCCTTTATTTTTTTTTTTTTTTTGCTTGCCTAATTGCTCTGGCTAGAACTTCCAATACTATATTGAATAGGAATGGTGACAGAGGGCATCCTTGTCTACTGCTGGATTTCAAAGGTAATGCTTCCAGTTTTTGCCCATTCGGTATGATACTGGCTGTAGGTTTGTGGTAAATAGCTTTTATTATTTTGAGATACAGTCCATCAATACCTAGTTTATTGAGAGTTTTTAGCATAAAGGGCTGTTGAATTTTGTCAAAGGCCTTCTCTGCATCAATTGAGATAATCATGTGGTATTTGTCTTTGGTTCTGTTTATGTGGTGGATTACATTTATAGACTTGCATATGTTGAACCAGCCTTGCATCCCCGGGATGAAGCCTACTTGATTGTGATGAATAAGCTTTTTGATGCGCTGTTGCAATCGGTTTGCCAGTATTTTATTGAAGATTTTTGCATCTGTGTTTATCATGGATATTGGCCTGAAGTTTTCTTTTCTTGTTGAGTCTCTGCCGGGTTTTGGTATCAGGATGATTTTGGTTTCATAAAATGATTACGGAAGGATTCCCTCTTTTTTTGTATTGTTTGGAATAGTTTCAGAAGGAATGGTATCAGCTCGTCGTTGTATGTCTGGTAGAATTCAGCTGTGAACCCATCTGGACCTGGACTTTTTTTGGTTGGTAGGCTATTAATTGCTGCCTCAACTTCAGCCCTTGTTACTGGTCTGTTCAAGCTTTTAACTTCTTCCTGGTTTAGGCTTGGGAGGGTTCAGGTGTCCAGGAATTTATCCATTTCTTCCAGGTTTACTGGTTTATGTGCATAGAGTTGTTTGTAGTAATCTCTGATTGTAGTTTGTATTTCTGTGGAGTCAGTGGTGATATCCCCTTTATCGTTTTTATTGCATCTATTTGATTCTTCTCCTTTTAATTTTTTTTATTAATCTGGCTAGCGGTCTGTCCACTTTGTTGATCTTTTCAAAAAACCAGCTCCTGAATTTATTGACTTTTTGAAGAATTTTTGTGTCTCTATCTCGTTCAGTTCTGCTCTCATCTTAGTTATTTCTTGTCTTCTGCTAGCTTTTGAGGTTTTTTTATCTTGCTCCTCTAGCTCTTTCAATTTTGACAATAGGGTGTCGATTTTAGATCTTTCCTCACTTCTCTGGTCGGCATTTATTGCTGTAAATTTCCCTGTAGACACTGCTTTAAATGTGTCCCGGAGATTCTGGTGTGTTGTGTCTTCATTCTCGTTGGTTTCAAAGAACATCTTTAGTTCTGCCTTCATTTCATTGTTTATCCAGTCGACATTCAGGAGCCAGTTGTTCAGTTTCCATGAAGTTGTGCGGTTCTGAGTTAGTTTCTTAATTCTGAGTTCTAATTTGATTGCCCTGTGGTCTGAGAGACTGTTATGATTTCCATTCTTTTGCATTTGCTGAGGAGTGATTTACTTCCAATTATGTGGTCGATTTTATAGTAGGTGCCATGCGGTGCTGAGAAGATTGTATATTCTGTGGATTTGGTGTGGAGAGTTCTGTAGATGTCTGTCCGCTTGCTCCAGATCTGAGTTCAAGTCCTGGATATCCTTGTAATTTTCTGTCTCGTTAATCTGTCTAATAGTGACAGTGGAGTGTTAAAGTCTCCCACTATTATTGTGTGGGAGTCTTAAGTCTCTTTGTAAGTCATTAAGAACTTGCTCTGTGTACCTGAGTGCTCCTGTATTGGGTGCATATATATTTAGGATCATTAGTTCTTCTTGATGGCATTGATCCTTTTACCATTATGTAATGCCCTTCTTTGTCTCTTTTGATCTTTCTTGGTTTAAAGTCCATTTTATCAGGGACTAGGATTGCAACTCCTGCTTTTTTTTGCTTTCCATTTGCCTGACAAATCTTCCTCCATCCCTTTATTTTTAGCTTATGTGTGTCCTTGCACGTGAGATGGGTTTCCCGAATACAGCACACCGATGGGTTTAGACTTTTTATCCAATTTGCCAGTCTTTTGATTGGGGTGTTTAGTCTGTTTGCATTTAAGGTTAATATTGTCATGTGTGAATTTGATCCTTCCATTTTGATGCTAGCTGGATGTTTTGCCTCTGAGTTGACACATTTTCTTCATTGTGTCGATGGTCTTTACCATTTGCTATGTTTTTTGGAGTGGCTGGTACTGGTTGTTCCTTTCCTTGTTTAGTGCTTCTTTCAGGAGCTCTTGTAAGGCAGGCCTGGTGGTGACGAAATCTCTGAGCAATTGCTTATCCATAAAGGATTTTCTTTCTCCTTCTCTTATGAAGCTTAGTTTGGCTGGATATGAAATTCTAGGTTGAAAGTTCTTTTCTTTAAGGATGTTGAATATTGGCCCCTACTCTCTTCTGGCTTGTAGGGTTTCTGCCGAAAGATCTGCTGTGAGTGTGATAGGCTTCTCTTTTGGGGGTAACCTGACCTTTGTCTCTTGCTGCCCTTAGCACTTTTTCCTTCATTTCAACCTGGATAAATCTGATGATTATGTGTCTTGGGTTTGCTCTTCTTCAGTAATATCTTTATGGTGTTCTCTGTATATCCTAGACTTGAATGTTAGCCCGCCTTGCTAGGTTGGGGAAGTTTTGGATAGTATCCTGAAGAGGGTTTTCCAGCTTGGATTCATGCTCTCCGTCACATTCAGGTACACCTACCACACGTAGATTAGGTCTTTACACATAATCCCATATTTCTTGGAGCCTTCGTTCATTTCTTTTCACTCTTTTTTCTCTATTCTTGCCTTCTAGTTTTATTTCATTGAGTTGATCTTCAGTCTCTGATATCTTTTCTTCTACTTGGTCGATTCGGCTATTGAAACTTTTGTATGCTTTGCGAAGTTCTTGTGCTGTGTTTTTCAGCTCCATCAAGTCATTTATATTCTTTTCTAAGTTGTTTATTCTAGTTAACATCTCATCTAACCTTTTTTCTAGGTTCTTAGTTTCTTTGCATTGGGTTAGCACATGTTCTTTTAGCTCTGAGAAGTTTGTCATTACTTCTGAAGCCTGTTTCTGTCAATTCATCAGATTCATTCTCCATTCATCTTTGATCTTTAGCTGGTGAGGAGTTGTGATCCGTTGGAGGAGGAGAGGTGTTCTAGTTGTTGGTGTTTTCATCCTTTTTGCGCTGGTTTCTTCCCATCTTAGTGGCTTTATCTACCTGTGGTCTTTGTAGTTGGTGACTTTCGGATGGGGTCTCTGAGTGGACGTTGATGTTGAAGCTGTTTCTTCCTGCTTCTTAGTTTTCCTTCTAACAGTCAGACCCCTCTGCTGCAGGACTGCTGAAGGTCCACTCCAGACCCCGCTTGCCTGGGATCACCCGCGGGGCCTGCAGAACAGCTAGGGTTGCCACCAGTTTCTTCCTCTGCTATCCTCGTCCCAGAAGGGTACCCACCAGAAGTTGGCCTGAGCTCTCCTTTATGAGGTGTCTCTTAGAGCATATGGTGGTCGGGGAGTTGCTTGAGGAGACCGTCTGTCCCTTATAGGAGTTCAGGTACTGGGAGCTCCATTGCTGCGTGCACAGTTGCGGGGATAGTACCTTTAAATCTGCTGCAGCTGAACTCATAACCGCCTCTTTTCCCAGGTGCTCTGTCCTAGGAAGGTAGGCTTTATTTACAAGTTCCTGTTGTGCTGCTGCCTTTTTTCATAGATGCCCTGCCTTTCACGGAGTAGTCTAGTCACAGTCTGCCAGCAGAGGTGTGGCTGAGCTGCCGCAGGCTCTGCCCAGCTGCTGTGTGTACTGCCTTGGTAGTGGCAGACTGCCTCGGTAGTGGGGGATGCCCTGTCCCTCACTGAACTGGACTGTCCTGGGTCCAGCTATGCTTGCTGAGAAACTCTTAATCCAGAGTGTTCCAGATTGCTTGTTTTGTGGGGGTGGTACCCACCGAGCCAGATTGCCAGGCTCCCTGTCTCAGCCCCCCTCCCTTTCAGTTGGATGGGTGGCTCTGTCTCCCAGGCATTCCAGGCGCCAGTGGAAACAACCACCCAGACTTATGTGAGATTGTGTGTGCCAACCCGGCACCGGCTGAAACCGCCACACTAAAAACTCTTGGTGCTTTTCAGCCTGGAATCTCCTGGTCTGTGGGCAGTGAAAACTTGTTTGGAAATGGAGTGAGCACTCACCCTCTGTGCTGTTCTTGCTGGGAACTGCACTCCGGTGCTGTTCATGTTCGGCCATCTTGGATCCTCCCTAAATTGCTTATTTTGAGTGGGTGTGTCTGATTGTGCTGTTACTGCCCTTTATCGTTACTAGGGTTGTCTGTTTCAGTGTGATTGACTTAGCTCTGGGGATTGAAACAAGAGAATGGGTTAAATCATATTTGGCCAGAAACAGAAAGGCTGGAAAACCCAATTGTTTTTTTTTATTTTGATCAGAGCCTATTAAATGTTAGGTTAGGAATTGACCCCATCAATTATCAAGGCTGGCCTTTGCTTACAGTTGAGAAAACTGGACTGTTTTTATTTGAATCTAGAAGAGGTTCAAAAGGAGGCAGAAGAGGAAGGAAGAGGTCAGGGGCAATAGAGAGACATGACAGACTGTTAGCCATTCTGGAAGGAGCCAGACATAATGTGCTAGTCTAGGAAGGGCAGAGCCTCAGAAATTTAGGAAGAAATGAACCTCCTCTGTCCCACAAAAGAAGAATCAGGCCGGGCGCGGTGGCTCACTCCTGTAATCCCAGCACTTTGGGAGGCCGAGGTGGGTGGATCACGAGGTCAAGAAATCGAGACCATCCTGGTCAACATGGTGAAACCCCGTCTCTACTAAAAGTACAAAAAATCAGCTGGGCATGGTGGCGCGTGCCTGTAATCCCAGCTACTCAGGAGGCTGAGGCAGGAGAATTGCCTGAACCCAGGAGGCGGAGGTTGCGGTGAGCTGAGATCGCGCCATGGCACTCCAGCCTGGGTAACAAGAGCGAAACTCTGTCTCAAAAAAAAAAAAAAAAAAAAAAAAGAAGAAGAAGAATCAAAGGATCAGGCAGCACCATCTTTCTCTGATATTTATAGGACATAAATTCTTACTGGCCTTTTCATTGTATATGGCCCATATATAATTTTTCTCGTTTTCTTGTAATTGTTGTCCTCCATAAGTGACTAAATATTGAATGAAATTTAGTTAACATACCTGGAACAAACAAGAAATAATTCTGTAATACTTTCTGGTACATTAAATTTTAGGTTTGAGCAGACATATAGTAGATTTTAAAAAGATGGTTTTTTGGTTGTAGATTGTCATAATATGTAGAAAATAACCATCCTATAAATAGAAAATATAAACATTAGTTCTAGTATGGCTACATTGACCATTTAATATAGCTTTTACATTTTAAAGTTCAAAGCAGTTTTTATTTATAGCCATATAAACCTCTTCCTGCAGTTGCTAGTGCTTATATGTCTTATTTATTGTTATCTAAAATTATGGTTATCTTTTCTGCTGTTCAGATTATTTTATTAGAAGGTATCCTGGGTCTACCATTAAATGTTTGTAACTGACAAATGATTGAGGTGAAATTAAATTTTATTATTTATATATAAGTTTGCTCCTTGGGAGGGATGTGGAATATAAGCAATGGAGTATGGGGAAGAATTAATTAAAAATAAATTTCAACTTAAATCATCACTTTAATTGTGACACTAGATCTTTACTGTAAATTACACTATATTTTTCTTTAAAGAATTTGAGTGTTTAAAATACCTTTTGGTCTGTGTTTTTTTTATTTTTATTATTTATTTTTTTGAGATGGAGATTCATCCTTGTTGCCCAAGCTGGAGTGCAATGGCACGATCTCATCTCACTGCAACCACTACCTCCCAGGTTCAAGCAGTTTTCCTGCCTCAGCCTGCTAAGTAGCTGAGATGGGAGGCATGAGCTACTATGCCCATCTAATTTTATATTTTTTAATAGAGATGAGGTTTTTCCATGTTGGTCAGGCTGGGCTCGAACTCCCTACCTCAGGTGATCCGCCCGCCTCAGCCTCCAAAAGTGCTGGGATTATAGGCGTGAGCCACCGCCCATAGCTGGCCTGTGTTTTATTTTCTATTACTTTCTATTTCATTATTTCCTGTCAATTTTTAAATATTTAGCTGTTATTCTGACATAAACTAGAGCAGAAATTACATCGTTTTTTACGTTTTATTTTTTTCTTTATCTATTGGGTCCACATTGTTGGCAGCATTTTCCTTAGTGACCTACAACATGGTGATTACTGTAATTAATCTTAACTTTCTTACAAGATTTTTAAATGTCAGTAACTTAAAAGTATATTGGATGATCTCTAAGTGAAATTCTTCTAAAGCATATAGTGAGGTTCTTGAGTTCCTAAAATTTGTTTATTTAGAAGTTTTTATATTATAGATTTTTATGTTAGTTTTTTTGTCTAGACGTTCCACTGTCATTCACTTCAACTCTGGGCCTACAGAAAATAGGGAGTGTTCAGATTAAATGCTACACTTGGCTCTCCTTAGACACAGTGCCTTGATTCACTGCCAGTTTGACAGTCTTCTCCCTCCTCCTCCCTCATCTGCTGGAGCCTCTGTCCTGTTTCCTAGGTACTACTGCTCTCACTGCTGGAGGAGGGGCTTTCTCCGTCATCCACTCTCTGTAGACTCAGGGTGGTTGCTAGAAAATGGGGAAGATTTGGAGGTTCAGAACTAACATCATGAACTGTATGGACCTAAGGAGGAATATTGTCAGAAAGAGTTCCATGGTGCTATGTTCTATTCCCCAAGTTACAAAGTGTACAGTAGCAGTTTTCATAAGTTTGTATTAATAAAGCTTTATGCTATAGGTGCTTAGTTGATTGTATATCTTAATAAAGATTATAATCTTTCATCTCATTTTCCAGGCATATACAAAGATTTATTTCAGAGTATTTCTGTACATTCACAGTTATATTTTCACATTTTAACTCAAAAAGGCCATTGTGCCTTATTATGGAGACTTAATTTTTTAATATATATCTTGTAAACAGCTAGACTTATCAAAACACTATAGAACCCTGGGGTTACTTGGTTATTCCAGTAGATCCAGGACTCAATTAATTAATGAAGAGACCAAAAGTACTCTAATAAATTGGAGCTAACAGTCTTTTGAGGCACAGAGAAAAAGGTAAGATGGCAAATTATAGGTGTCATGCTGTTGCCCTTTCTGTGTTCTCTTGATGGTGGCCTGTGCTGGGCAGGAGTCCATAACCCAAGGGGAAAGTAACACAGGTACAAGAGATTTGACATCTCTGGTCTGGGAGCTTCCTAATAAGAGATAATTTAAGTGTAGATGAGTTTATCACAAAACACATTTTTACTGTTTCTCTACCTACCAAATGATATGGGTAAACTTGAAAGTAAGTTTGAGCCAGTATTTTAAATAAATGAGCAGCAGTTAATTTTCCCCTACTCTGACTTTTCTCAGAGAGATTTCAAAAATGGGAGAAAAGGATTTAAGATGGGATAATCTCTAAGTCCATTCCAAAACCTGCGTCTTTCTTAACTCCTTTCTCCACTTTGGATATTTACATTAAAGTTTTATTATTTGGCTTTAGGTGTTCTAAACAGTGTTGGACACTCACATGTTCAGAAGATAAAGTCTATTCCTGTTATCCACAGCCCTGCCCTTTGCATTAGGATTAGTCAGTATATTTTTAGTGGAAATAGCTTATATTTGCTATGCAGACCACTATATATATATCATCAATTCCTTCAGGGAAATTCCTGTTTGTTTGAAACTTGACCTTAATAGGCAGGTAGTCAGTGTTTCAAACACAATAAGAAACTGCTAGGTATGACTTGTATGCACTATTGGGTACCCCTTTATTTCCATATAGGTAGCTAGTTTTTAAAGTGCTGGTTAGTTTTTAATCTGATTCTTGTTTAGTTTATGTTAATGTTGCAGTGGTCAGTGCTATACATTAAAAGCCAGTTATAATACTTTTGCTTCTTTCTTGTCTAAAATTTTAATTGCAACATTCAAGTGATTGAATTGTTATCAGCTCCCTTAGTCATGTTCCATCTTTTTCTTTTCTATTTGAAAATACTGGCAACAACGTTTTCTATTGTTTTACTTTCTCGTTTGTCTCTTTTTTAATTGTTAAAGAACTGTATAAATGATAAAGACAGAATTCTAGTGTCAAACCCTGTTTTCTAGTCTCATCTCTCAATGTCCAGAATGTTGTAGAAGCTTAAATTTTGGTGACACATTTAATTAGAGATACCCTTTTATAGCATAGTCAGTTTTAATACATCGTTCATATCTTTCAATTTCTTCAAAATAGTAATCATTTACTATACAGTAGCACATCCATCTCCTTTCCTAAAAGACAGATTTTCTTTTTGAGTATTGAGTCATATTTTGCTTATATTCGAAAGGGTGGCAGATACACAATTCAACATGAAAACTATTATTTATGTAGATACTGTAACTGTTTTATCTTGCATTGGTTTATGATAATACTTGAATTGTTTCTTTCCCATTCTCTGCCCAAAAGTTTCTACTTGTAAAAAGCAAAAATTTGATGGAGTTTATAAATTGGTACTAATTTTATACCCAAATCTAAAAGCTTAAATGTCTATCTGTCTTTAAATCTACAAGGCACATGCACTTTGTGGAGAGATAATTGAAAACTAGTTTTTGGACAGAAAATTTATTCAACCTGTAACCTGAATTGTTAGCTGACCATAAAATTTCAGTTTAATGATATTTTCATATACTGTTATTTGAAAGTCAGTTATTTTCATCGTAAATCATTCCTTTGAGACCTGCCATGAACTTTTTTGTTTTTACCTGGAGTTGTAGTTGAAAAAATTAGGAAAGTAACACCCATGGTGCTATTTAGTATAACATCTTAAAAGTCTATGGCAGTGAAATTTTAAGCCTTAGTTTCATTAGTACCAACCAAAGGCTAATTTGTAACACTTCGTTCAGTGTAGCAAAATTAGGAAAATTAATTTTGTTTCAACCTGTTTTATTCTGTAATTTGTGATGAAAATACCTTCTGAAGTAAGTAAAATTACTGAGTTTTTGACTTCCCAGAATAACTGAAAATTTCAAATTATTACATGAAATTTAGTATGTTAAGAGTACTTGGTACTTTAATGCATTGATTGCTATTGAACTTGTAATAATTCAGTGAGATAAGTTAGTTAATCTGGAGTGGTTTGAAAGCTCAAAATTTTTTCTTGTTGATTTTCTAAGTTTGGTAAAAACTTTGGAAATATCTTTCTTTTGGAAATACCTTTCTTGCTTGCACTAAAAGAATTATGGTTAGGGAATAATTCTACCCTATCTTAAGAATTGATAATTTTAACTGAAGGATACTTTCATCAACCTAAATACCACTAAGTAATTACATACAATGTCAGAGAGTAGACAGCAATTATATGCATTGTTTAAGAAGAAGTAGTATAATTTGCTGTATAAGTTAGTATATTGGCATCTTGCTGAATTTTATTAGTCAAGGAGTTGTATAGGAATTTTTTTCTGATTTGAGAAAAAGGGAGAAATCTCAGGTTTGAGAGTTGTTACAAAGGTATTCTGATTATAATTGCTAAGATGAGACATAGGAAAAGAGACATTCTGTTTTTTACTGTTATCTAGAACTTTTTTGACAAAGTTAATGTTTTAACATTGATGGAAAAGAATGTGATGGTGGAGAGGAAATTGGAGCTTATGTTTGTTGTTTAGGTGAAGAAAATAAATTGGAAAATTACAAGCAAAATAAGGAATGTCATCAATAATTATTATGTTGTGATATCTTTTATTTTCCTTCAATGGAGGATATATAGGAATCAAGTCTTTGCTGAAATTAATAACCATTCTTAGTGTTTTTCCTGTTGGATCCACATCTCATGGATTTGTGCAAATGCCTAATAATTTAATTAGGACTTAATTCAGGATTTTTTCTTTCTGTTTTCCAAATAAATGTACAACTGTTTTATTTGTCCCCCCCCTGTTTTTTTTTTTTTTTTTTTTAAGGAATCTAGGTAAAAATGGCTTATCTAACAGTAGCATTTTGTTGGATAAATGTCCGCCTCCAAGACCACCATCTTCACCATACCCTCCCTTGCCAAAGGACAAGTTGAATCCACCTACACCTAGTATTTACGTGAGTCTGAATTGACTGACTAGAAATAAAACAGTGTTTGCTGCTACCTGTCTTTCATAAAATCTTTCTTTAAATTTATATGGATGCCCTTTAGGAAACATTACAATTATTGGCAGCAGGTTAAATATTTTTTGGGGGAAAAAAGATATATTCAAAAAGATTTTATAATAGCATTTTTAAAAGACCTTCTCAGCTATTAACTGTGATGATATTAGAATCATGAGAAATACTTTTTATTGCCCTAATTTTAAGCAGTATTAGGAAAACACTACCTAAAAGTATAACTTTTTTGAGTAAACTGGGTTTTAAATCTGCATTCTACTTAGTTATGTGGACCTTAACATTCATTCTGTTTTATGTATCTACCCCCTAAAAAAATACTACCTTCATAAAAGATGTTTGAGAACGTGTCATGGTAGATATATGTTACTAAAAAACTTAATGGGTTATTTAAAATATTTAAAACTAGGAATTAGTTTTGCTTTATAGAAATATAGGAATCTCATATAGGAAGTTGATAAGAGTTCAGTCAAAGCAATTCCTATTTCTGTTTCTTCCAAATAGATCTTCCAACCCTATTTCCTTTCATTTTCCTGCTTCTATCCCAAATTAAAATTTTTTGTAAGTATAAAGTTAGGGTAGTGTATGTATAATGATCCTGAATCTATAAAATGATACTAGAGTTTGTTTTATAGATTTAACCCCTTTGCCCCCTAGAGGCCAAATATTATCACATTAATTCTTCCTCCAACCAGTTGTTATTTATCCCTTATTATGTAAGGGAAGAACTGGGATAGACATGTAAAAAAAGCTTTTAAAGTGAGGTCTCAGGAGAAAAATTCAAGATTAAGTTTTTATCTTTTATGGGTCCTCTTCAGTCTGCTTTCTTTGATAATATTTGTTTAGACATTTTTTTTTCTTATTTTCTTCTTTTATTGAAATTTTTAAAAGACACGCATAAAATTTACCGTCTTAACCATTTCTGTGTGTGCAGTTCAGTACCGTTAAGCATATTCACATTGTTGTGCAACAAATCTCCAGAACTTTCTCGTCTTGACAAACTGAAACTACACATTGAACAACTCCCCATTTCTCCCTCCTCCCAGCCCCTGGCAACTACTATCCTACTTTCTCTTTCTTTAACTTTGACTACTCTAGATACCTCATGTAAATGGAACCATACAATATTTGTCTTTTTGTGACTAGCTTATTTCACTTAACATAATGTCCTCAAGGTTGTCCATGTTTCAGCATGTGTCAGGATTTTCTTTTTTTCAAGACTTAATAATATGTAAAACACTTTGATTTTTAAGTTTAATTTCAATTTCATTTCTTCTACATATTTTAGTCATGATAAAATGGACAGGAGAAATGTATGTGGTTACTATCTAACTGAAGCTAGACTCAAAAGTCATAGTGATGAGATACTGTCAGATAGAAATATCACCCCATAAAATGTCTTAAACTGTAAAAAAAAAAAAAAAAAAAAAAAAGAATATTAATTTGGAGCATAATATTTAAATAAAAGCTCTGTTTTCCTGAGATCTAACCACATATTTTAATTTTACAGTTGGAAAATAAACGTGATGCTTTCTTTCCTCCATTGCATCAATTTTGTACAAATCCAAGCAACCCTGTTACAGTAATACGTGGCCTTGCTGGAGCTCTTAAGTTAGGTAAGCCTTAAATAAAAAAAGGAAAAAGTTTGTCTATTTCTTTGCTATTTTTTAACTTTTCAAGCACTGACAGAAACTTTTTTTTGTATTTTTATTTAAATTTTTTTTAGTACTAAGAAAGAGAGAGAGTGTGTGTATCACTTCTTTAATCCGTGATATGAATAATATTGATGGTGATATTGGTTACTGGCAATTTTGTGATGGTTTTTAAATTTAGCTGTTATTTTGGTCCATTTACATAATTGTGATTTAGGTTAATAGAAAAAATTTGATTATAAAATGTCGGTGAAATTTGATGCTACTAATAAATACTATAGCCCCATAACTATTTCCTGGCATCTGCAGAAATTAAATAAGTGAAATTTCAGTCTTTACACACTTAATTCTTTTCGGATGAGATGACATAGCAGTTAGATTCAGGGCTTCAGCATATGGTTCTGCAAAATTGGCACATAGCTAAGGTTGTGTAGAGGCCCTAGTTGGTTTTTATGGGAACTGATACAGTGCCATAAAATACTTTACCTTCTTCTTTAAAAGAACAAAACAAAACAAAAAAGCACTTAAAATATTATCCCAAAGATAATTTTCATTTTTTAACTACATTTATGTTTATTAAGACCTGGGACTTTTCTCTACTAAAACTTTGGTGGAAGCTAACAATGAACATATGGTAGAAGTGAGGACACAGTTGTTGCAGCCAGCAGATGAAAACTGGGATCCCACTGGAACAAGGAAAATCTGGCATTGTGAAAGTAATAGATCTCATACTACAATTGCTAAATATGCACAGTACCAGGCCTCCTCATTCCAGGAATCATTGAGAGTAAGTATTTGCATCCTAAAGATTATTTTAGGATTTTAAAGATGATTTTACTTTGGATTTTAAAAGGGTACATTATTTTTATATGCATCTCATCATTTTATGTTATATAAAAGACTTCATAAGTGCTATGCAGTTTGCTTTTATTTTATTTATTTAATATATTTTGAGACAAGAGTCTCCCTCGGTCACCTAGGCTAGAGTGCAGTGGCATAATCTTGGTAACCTCCGCCTCTCAGGTTCAAGCAATTCTTCTGTCTCAGCCTTCTGAGTAGCTGGGATTTCAGGCACGTGCCACCACGCCCAGCTAACTTTTTTGCATTTTTAGTAAAGATGGGTTTTCAACATGTTGGCCAGGCTGATCTTTAACTCCTGACCTCAAGGGATCCACCTACTTCGGCCTCCCAAAGTACTGGGATTACAGGCGTGAGCCACCACACCTAGCCTCAGCTTGCTTTTAGTAAAATCTGAACAAACCTATGGGTTGATGAAGTAAATATCTTTATGGGGAAATAGAATAAAAAGTATCTTACCTTCCACCCTTATACATATATAGCTATGGACACATGCAGACACCTCTGCTACCTTACATCATTTATAATCAAGATGAGATGTCCTAGGCCTTTCAACTTTCCTCAGGTTTTCTCTCCTCTTGAAAATGGGACAGGTATGAGAATATGTAGTATAACTTTGTGGCTAGTGAAGGAAATTGGATGCCATGCCAATGAGATTTGACTTTGGTATTTATTTGATGTGGTGTTTGAAGAAATTTTCATGTGTAGGAGGCCTATAGAAACTTAGTTTCAAGGCCAGGCATGATCACGCCTGTAATCCCAGCACTTTCGGAGGCTGAGGTGGGTAGATGGCTTGAGCTCAGGAGTTTGAGACCAGCCCGGGCAACACGGCAAAACCCCGTCTCTACCAAAAATACAAAAATAGCTCGGCGTGGTCGTGCACACCTGTAATCCCAGCTACTCAGGAGGCTGAGGCAGGAGAATCGTTTTGAGTCCAGGAGGCAGAGGTTGCAGTGAGCTGGAATTGTATCACTGCACTCCAGCCTGGTCAATGGGAGTCAAACCCTGTCTCTAAAAAATAAAAACACGAAACTTAGTTTCAAAACATAAATAATACTATTCAATCTAGATACGAACTTTTTTTCAGTTGTATGGTGGAAAGGATTGCCAGTTGTAGAATACTAAACTAGACTGCTTTTTGCTTAATCTATAGGAAGAAAATGAAAAAAGAAGTCATCATAAAGACCACTCAGATAGTGAATCTACATCGTCAGATAAGTAAGTCATTTTTAGTATCCACTTAGTATTTCTTTTTAAAAGGTATGTTTCTAATATTGTGTCTCTTTTTTTAAGTTCTGGGAGGAGGAGGAAAGGACCCTTTAAAACCATAAAGTTTGGGACCAATATTGACCTATCTGATGACAAAAAGTAAGTCCTTGTAGTCATATTTCTGTGAACTGATGCAAAGAGCTATCCTGAGCAAGATTGGAAATTCTCTACAATTTCCTCTTCTGTTTCATTTCTTGTCATTTTTTTTAAGTTGACATGAATTTAAGCTAAATTTTTGCTACATTTTACAATTAAAAATTTTAAGTTTTTTTCCAAAAATAGAGATGGAATCTCACTGTGTTGCTGAGGCATGTCTTGAACTCCTGGGCTCAAGGGATCCTTTCACCTCAGCTTTCCAAGGTGTTGGGGTTACAGTTGTGAGCCACTGCACCCTGCCAAATTTTGTTTTTACTTAAAACTTTTGTACAGTTTTTCATCAAGATTCTGACTATATGCTAATTACATAATCACAAAATTATATTTTTAATTATATGAAATAGTTATATAAAAGTGTATTTATAAAATATAATCATATAACTATAAAAATAGAAAGGTTTTTTTCCTTTTATTTACTTGGTCAATAATTTTTATGCCTATTTAGTTGGAAAATTTTCTTTGGAAAAATTTTAAAATTTAAGCATTTTCCTATGGAAAAGTAAAATATTTATAGATTTAATTGTTTTTCTGATTGGAACACAAGGGTTTTGAAGAAATGATAAACTTCCACAGATATTTGTAGCAGAGTTTCACTTTTGATGTGTTACTTTATTGCAGGTGGAAGTTGCAGCTACACGAGCTGACTAAACTTCCTGCTTTTGTGCGTGTAGTATCAGCAGGAAATCTTCTAAGCCATGTTGGTCATACCATACTGGGCATGAACACAGTTCAACTATACATGAAAGTTCCAGGGAGCAGAACACCAGGTAATTTGTATGAACTAACATATCATGTTAAAATTGAAAACAAAAATCAAAATATGAAACATGCAAAGACAGCTGGAATCTTGTCATTCATAATGAATAAAACTGAAAGGGTTGTTCCTGTTATAATATTGTACTTTTTAACTAGGCTCTGATTAAGATTTTTTCCCCTTTTCATTATTTTTTTTGGTGTAATAGCTCAGAAACATTATAACAGTTTAATCTGGAAAGGAGTCATTGAAGCAGCACTGGGAAATAAGTTCTTTTGGCCTCAAGACTCTATTGTTGATCTCATCTGTTACGGAAAGTGATGGGGGTGTGGTGTTTTTGAATTATTTTTTAACCCCAGTAACAATAAATAGTATATTTTATTTGTAACCTAATACACATGTATGTGTACAGCAGTGGTTTCATTGAAGAATACGTTTTCCAATCTATTCCATTGTTTCATTTAAACAATAAAGTGTAGATTGCAAATTTCTAAGTGGATCACAACTCACAGTTTTAAAAAAAACTTCATGATGTGAAAACATTACTAGACTCGTTCTAATATCTAGTCTAGACTTTGCCACTAATTAGGTTTGTCACTTTTGGCAAGTTACATTTCTTCTTTACGTCTTTTTCTTTATTTGTAAAATGAATTACATTGTTTTTAGACTTAAATTTTCTGTCCAGTACTAAAGTACCATCTTCTTCATGCTCCTTTGCATTGGCATGAAATTTCACAGGGTGATATTCAAAATATTTAACAATTGCTACAACCACAGCACTGATGAGTTAGAAGAGATACTATCGATAACCAGTTCAGCTGTACCAATGTACTGTGGGCTGCACGAGTCTCCCTCAGGTGCTTCTCTTTGCTACGTGATGCAGCCATGGTTTGAAACCCAGACTGCTTCCTACTTTGTTCACATTCTTACTGCATTGTGCTTAAAAATTATTTCAAAATAGAGCTATGCTTGCTTCTGGGTAATATGGGTCAGTGGTTCCCATCCCGTCTGCTCGTTTTATTCTCCTGGTCCTTTTTTTTTTTTTTTTTTTTTTTTTTTTGAGTCAGGGTCTTGCTATATCACCCAGACTAGGGTGCAGTGATGTGATCATAGCTCACTGTAACCTTGTTTAACCCCTAGGCTCAAGCAATTCTCCTGCCTCCCAAGTAGCTAGGACTACAAGTACATGCCACCATGCCTGCTTGTTTTGAGGTTCATGTAATGACTTCAAGTTACCCTTCCCTCTGCCTCCCAAAGTCCTGGGATTAAAGGCTTGAGCCACCACACCTGGTAGTTTTTTTTAAAGTATTATAATTAATTATTCTGTAGGATTCAGATCCAGACATGAGGGTGGGATTTTAACAGAGGTCCCCAGAGGATTCTAATGTACAGCCAGGATTAGAACTATTGCTTGTTATAGTTGTTATCCTCAGACCATTGGAAGCCCAATTCTGTGATATTTTATCCATAGTCAGATAAAGTGCAAAGAGTTCTGGAACAAATGATGGAAGAACTGTGTTCTGCTTTCTACTCTGTCATTGGACACTAATATAAATATTGGGCAAAAAACATTATTTTCAGTACCTCATTATGGGGTAAACACATTGTTGCTGGAGATTAGCTCACAAGGAAAAAATGGTAATGATATCTATAATACCTACTATTTATTGCTTACTGTGTATAGACAGTCCCCAACTTGAAATGGTTCAACTTACCATTTTTGGACTTTATGGTGGGTTTATCAGAGTATTAAATGCTTTTTCAACTTAGTCCCATCTGTAAGTCATGGAGCATCTGTATTAGGCACTGTTATATGCATTCATTAGTTTATCGATCTTCAAAACAGCCCAACGATTTACAGAGATCGTTATTATCTGTTCTTACATATAGGGAAACTGAGTCAGAATGGTTTACCAGCTTGCCCAGGTTCATAACTAAGCCAAGGAGCATGGCTCCAGAGCCCAATCTCTTAACCATGATTTATACTCCCTGTCATAGAAGCTCTAAGTTAGGAGTTGACACAAAAATGCTACAGTAATGAAGAACTGAAGAACTAAATACTACTAGAGTGTTCTCTGTTAAGCATTTGTAAGGTTTTGTTTCTCAAGACCCATTTTTCTATAGAATTGTAGTATGGTGATTTTTTTTCTCTGTGTAAGTACCGTGTGCTAACCGATTGTGCCACTGGAGCTCCAATTTTTTTTTCTTTTCACATTTCAGGTCATCAAGAAAATAACAACTTCTGTTCAGTTAATATAAATATTGGCCCAGGTGACTGTGAATGGTTTGTTGTTCCTGAAGGTTACTGGGGTGTTCTGAATGACTTCTGTGAAAAGTAGGTTTCCAAAGTAAATTTTCTTAAAACATATATTAGAAAGCAGTAATTGTAAAGGACAGCTTACCAAGCTGGATATCCTAATGGATAAATTGTCAGTATTCACTTATATTTGGCAAAGAATTCATTTTAAATGATTTGATTCCAAATCTCATATTTTGTGTTATTGGAAATACTTTAGGAAAGATGCCATGAAACCACTTCATGGAATAGTAGTACCCATGAATTTAGAAGATAGAAAAGTTGAGTTATTTAATTTTTAAAATGATGCATACTTATTCATTTGAAATGTGTATATTCCAAGAAGAATTTGTTCGAACTGACAATTTTTTCTTTGAAAAAATTGTACAAAATGTATTACGTATTTTTTATTTTTTAATAGAGATGGGGTTTCACCGTGTTGCCCAGGCTGCTCTTGAACTCCTGAGCTCAGGCGATCCACCCGCCTGGGCCTCCTGCAATGTTGGGATTACAGGCATGAGCCACCACGTCCAGCCTAGATTTTGTTTTCTCTAGTTGAAAGAACTTGGCTAGTTCCTTTCCTTAACATCCCAGAAATAGCCTTTATTTATTTCTATGTCTTGGATCAAAGAGTACTTTGGAAATTTTTTTTAATTGGTTTCAATTTGATCATTTGTCTAGCTAGAACCTTATTTCTTCTTTTCTAAAAAATACTTTATATAAGGACCTGATATTTTCATTTAGTAATAACATTAGAAAATTAGGATAAAATTATATACACATTTGGTGTTATACTCCCCATCCCAATTAGATAAAAGGGAAAAAGAAAACATTTACATATGAGATTACATTGAAAACTAATTATACATATATTCCACATACTAACTTCTTTATTTAGTTACTTATTTATTTTTTTGAGATGGAGTTTTTCTCTGTTGCCCAGGCTGGAGTGCAATTGTGCAATATCGACTCACTGCAACCTCCGCCTCCCAGGTTCAAGCTGGGGTTACAGGTGTGTGCTACCATGCCCTGCTAATTTTTGTATTTTTAATAGAGACGAGGTTTCACCATGTTGGCCCAGCTGGTCTGGGACTCCTGACCTCATGATCCGCCCGCCTCAGCCTCCCAAAGTGCTAGGATTACAGGTGTGAGTCACCGTGCCCAGCCCCATACTAATTTCTCATTTCTTGCTTTGGTTTAAGAATCTTTGCTGTAAATATTTGTATTTAGTAAGAAGTGTATCATAGTTGGAAAACCAAAAAAAGGATATTAACTCATTGTTTCCTTATATGCAAACAAGAGATAATTACCTTATATTGTCTTCACTATTCATATATTGGTTTCTTTCACTGTAAGAAAGCCAAAGATAAGGAGTTTTAAAGTTTCTAATGTACTGATGAAATAACCTAATCTACTTTAACCTATACTTTCTTTTATGTACCAGCAGTCTAGTAGCAGCAGTGAAAGAACATTGTCATATGGGAAATCTCCATTGTGCTATATAGAAAGATTTTTATATCTTAAACTTTGAGTTAATACTATGTTGTTGGAGCTATAGTATAGTGATCCTTGTTCATTGTTTCTGAGTAGGGATTGGCTATTTTTTAGGGTATAGTTTTCTTTCCTATCTAAATGGAGAGGTGTCTTGGGAAAAAAAAAAGATAATTAGACTAGGCAGATGATGTCTGAAAAGCTTGAGCATGGGGATAATAAAAATATCAAGTTAGTAGGAAGGGTTAGGTAAATTTAATAACTCAGTTGTGAAAATAGTACTTGCTTCTTCAGCATTTCACTTGTAATTTCGTTTCACATAAAGATTATTGTTTTTGATAGTGACTGTATACTGTCTCTAATTTATTTTATGGCTTTAAATAATACCTGTCTTGAAATAACCATTCTTTTGAATATATGATTAAAACAATGCGTGGTTTTTGGCAAGTTTGTTTTTTTTTGTTTCTTGGTTTTTTTGGGGGTTTATTTGGGATTACTTGCTTTTGGATAAAAAGTTTTCTGTAATTTTGTAATGGCAATACAGGGATGAAATAAGGCTAGGATTTTTGTTTATAGCCATTTTTTTGCTTTATAGCCAACTTTTTCTGGACTGTATCTGCTTGGCCTTGTCACACACAATAAGCCAATCCTTATCTTTTTGCAGTTAGACTACCATTTGCACTCTAGTCTAAACTTTAAAGAGTAGCCTTGCATTTTTCAAGAGAAAGAGAGGCCAAGGTTCCTTCTAGATCATAGTTTGGCAATTTTTTTTCCATAAAGGGCCAGATGATAAATATTTTTGGCTTTGCAGGTCACATGCTCTCTGTCACAACTGTGCCACTGTAGCAGAGACATAGTGAGAGATAGTACAACAAATGAATGGACATAGCTGTATTCTAATAAGTTTTGTTTACAGAAACACGCAGTGGGCTGAATTTGGCCCATGGGCCATAGTTTGCCAACCCTTTTTCTGGATAAAAAATAAAATTTAAACCAGTAAAAACAATTGTAAAGTATACTTTATCATGCACTGTAGCACAAGACAAATAAAATCGATATTATTTCTTAGATCTTAAGGAACATTTTTACTCTCTAAGTTCTTCCTTCCCCAAAATATGAAATTTAAAGTAGTTAATTCAATTTTATAAAGTTATTTTATGGAAAAAGTTTCTGTGTAGTTTAAAAAGTACTTCATATCATGGTGGGGAATAAGAACCTAGATCTTAAAATAAAAACTTAATAATATGATCTATGGAATATTTCCAAAATATATTGGTAGTAGTAGTCATGATTATTTGTGCATTTGTGTGATTGTTTGTTTTTGATAAAGTTGTTTTCAACTGCATAGTTTTAATCAGGTAATCATCAAAACTGTATAGAGACTGACATTCTGTGTCCTTTTCCTCAGAAATTAAGGAAAGTTCCTGGTACTTGTATTGTCACAGTGCTCCTGTTTATGGATTTAAATGACTTGATGTCAACTCCACCTTCCATTTACCTTTTAGGGATTTCTAGGTGCTCCAGGGAGAAGGCTTCAGTCAAAAATAGTCTTTATTAAAAGTTAATATATGTGTTACTTGAAAGTAGCTTTGGATTTCATTTGGGTCTTTGAAAAATCAATTTAAGATGGTAATACTGGGCCAGGCATGGTGGCTCATGCCTGTAATATCAGCACTTTGGGAGGCCGAAGCAGGCGGATCACCTGAGGTCAGTAGTTTGAGACCAGCCTGGCCAACATAGTGAAACCCCGTCTCTACTAACGATACAAAATTAGCCAGGCATGGTGACAGACGCCTGTAATCCCAGCTACTTGGGAGGCTGAGATTACAGTGAGCCTAGATGGAGCCACTGCACTCCAGCCTGGGCGACAGAGCAAGACTTTGTCTCAAAAAAAAAAGACAGTAATACTGATCTTTAGTCATTTAGTATTAGTACTCGACCATAATTGCACACTGTTTACATACATACAGCAGATCTGTTTGCACGAGCAATTATGTTTCAATAAAGTGAACAAGTGTTTATTAAAAAAAAAAAAAATGTGATGTTTTTCTTCCGGTCTTACTAGGGGCTTCTTAATGTACTTGATCTATTTCCATTATTTGCATTATTTTTTTTTTATTTCAGAAATAATTTGAATTTCCTAATGGGTTCTTGGTGGCCCAACCTTGAAGATCTTTATGAGGCAAACGTTCCAGTGTATAGGTTTATTCAGCGACCTGGAGATTTGGTCTGGATAAATGCAGGCACTGTTCATTGGGTTCAGGCTATTGGCTGGTGCAACAACATTGCTTGGAATGTTGGTCCACTTACAGGTATTATAAAGAATACGCTAAAAAAAAAAGTTTATAAAGGATTATATCCAGTAGGTCTGTTCTTTTTTTTTTTTTTTTGAAATATAACTCACCAAAAGTTGTAAGAAGAATGTCTCCTTGCATAGAATTATAATTTGTAGTACAATAAATGTAATTCAAGTTAACAAATGGAAATCTAAGACCATAGATATTAGCAGATAACAAGTTTATGGCTTTATATACATGAAGGATATATTAATAATATTTAGAGTGCTCGGTTTATTTTATTTAAAAAAGTCCTTATGCGAGAAAACAAAGTAGAAAAATTACTCTTTCACATAAAAAAAAAAAACCTAGTATTTCATATGAATAGCTCTGTAATCTCAAAATCTGTTTGAATTATGCCTGCCTTCAGGCAGTATTCACTTAAGGTTAAGAATGTGGAGTTTAGAGCCAAAAAGACCTGGATTAGGAGCAGGATCTGGCTCCTGTAACTTTGGGCAAGTTATTTAACCTCTCTGGTTCTTGATTTCTTCATCTGTATAATGCAAGTAATGAAATTAATAAGGTGATGGTGAAAAGTAAATGAGATAACGGATAAAAATAAAAATAACACAATGCTTGGCACATAGGCATAGGAAGCGCTCTTTATATGATCGCTAATATTACTACTGTAATTATCATAAAGCATAAAAATTATTTTTATAGTGTTTGGCAGTTTTCAGAATTAATGTTGAAGATATCACCTGAGCAGGTGATAATGGTTATCTTCATATCTTTTGGTACTTTGGGTTGCTTTATAACTGTTTTTTTTTTCCTAGCCTGCCAGTATAAATTGGCAGTGGAACGGTACGAATGGAACAAATTGCAAAGTGTGAAGTCAATAGTACCCATGGTTCATCTTTCCTGGAATATGGCACGAAATATCAAGGTCTCAGATCCAAAGCTTTTTGAAATGATTAAGTAAGTGTTTTCTAAAACTGCTGTAGTCCCTCTCTTTTTGGGGAGTGTTAACTATTAAAATTTTTTTCTCCCTTAGAATTATGTCGACGTCAAAGCACAATAGTCCAGAAGTGTAGCAGAATGTAGTAAGAGAATCCACATGTTAAAAATATTTTTCCCTTTCAAATAGCCCACTGTGGCACAGAAAGGAAAAAAAGGCATGTATGATTATAAAATCAGTAGATTCACAAACCTGTGCTTCTTTCCCATTTCTCTCTGATATCCCAGGAGAACTTTAGTTTTAATATTGAATATCTATCTTTAGTAACTTGAGGGGGAAATGGCATCACAGAATATTCGTTGTCACAGACAAATTAGCAGTTAATATAGGGATTTGACTAAAATGCTAATTTTTAAATTTTCAATTACATTATCTGTCTTTTAAGTGTCTCTCTTCTGAGCTACTTTTAAACTTTAATGTAAGTTATATAAATTCTTATCTAGGGACCTAGTTTGAATACATATATACCAGTAAGCTTCTCGTTTGTTTTCAGAATTTCTATCTTAGCCATTTTGTAAATCTATTTAGAGGTACTGTTTTCAAACAATGCTATATATCAGTGTTTCCCTAAACTGTGTTTTCTGCTACTAACTCTGTCCCCAAAAGATGGGGAATTCTGGCTAAGGCAAGTGAACAAGTTCTTTATTTAAAATATTTTTAAATTTATTTTTTGTAAAGTATTTTAGATACTTTATGTGTTAATGTAATTTGTGAACGGGGGAGAAGAGCTACAGTGTACAGTATTTCCCAAGCTTATTTGACCAATATCTTTTGAAGAATTAGTTTTCCCAAAAGCTCATTTTGGAATACACTGCTTTATATTCAATGATAAAAAATAAATTTGTCCTAGTCTTTGTTAACATAGTGTTTACATAAAGTATTTCTCCTGCAGATATATTAATTTGGTCAGCATGTGTTGTTTTCAAAATATTATCTTTTGAAAGTAATCCTGGTTTGTTAAAATGATTTCAAATCTGGATCCAAACTTTTATTTAAACAAAAGTTGTGTGGCCAATGTAACATGCCTATGAATTATTTTATGACACAGCGTTTTCTCAATTGCACCATTTTATCTAGTCATGGGTAGAAGGATAGGGGAGACAAAAAGGACCAATACCAAATCATAGTAAGTAATGTACAAATTCTTTACAGCATTGGATCTTAGGTACCATATTCTCCATAAATATAATTTATAGTGGGGTGGGGAATTGTCTCTCCATTTATCCTGTTATACTTCAGAATGGTACTTTACCCTGAATAGCAAGTTCAGTGGTGGTTTTTTTTTTTTTTTTTTTTTTTTCTGAGACAAAAATGACCTAAAGTCACTGAAGGTGTTTAGTAAGTTGGAGGTGGTCATAAACTAGATGCTAAGTCATTAGATCACTTAAAGGTAGTTCAGTATAGAAGCCATTTATGTAACAGCTATATAGACTGAAAGTAACTCATTACATTATGGGTAGATTAGGATTTTATAATTAGAAAGGATTTTAAGGTCACGTAATCAGCTCCTGCTTGATGCAGTAATGACATCTATATTCATAATTTGTGGTCATCCAGTGACTTCTTAAATATTCTTTTCGTCTCACTATAATTCTTGAAAGTTATTTACAAAGTGGCCTGAAGTCTACCTGTCATTTGGTCCCAGTTTCCTAAATATATTTAGGATTTATGCAGAATAAATCCCATTCAACAAATGTTTGAAAACTAACTCCATGCCAGAGACTATTCTAGGCACTGATGATAGACATACCAGCATTTAAGATGAAATTTCTGTCCTCTGGAGACTTAAATTCTAGTAGAACAAGAAAAAACAGTATAATTATTTTATATGAATAATTTATATGAATAAGTTAAAATACAATAATATTTGGGAGGAGGAAAGGTCAGAGTGCTACTTTTGCTTAACTGGTCTGAGAGAGTGAGTTTTCTGCTTAGCTCTGAATAATGAGATGAAGTCAACTACACGAAGATCTATGGGTAGAACTTTTCATATATAGAGAACAGGTGAAGGCTAAATTGGGAATAACTTTGGCATGTTTATGAGACAGAAAGACCAGGGCGACTATAGCTGAATGAGAGAAAGGAAGAGTGATGGTGATAAACTTAATGAAGCAAGCAGGAAACAAGATTGTACAAGGACTTTCTGGACGTGGTAAGAAGTTTATTAATTCTAGGTGTTAGCTTGCCGTAGAGGATTTTAAGCAGGAAAGGAATAGGTTTTACTTTAAATTTAGAAAATGGATTTAGTGGCTGGGCGCAGTGGCTCACACATATAATCCTAGCACTTTGGGAGGCTGAAGCAAGCGGATCGCTTGAGGTCAGGAGTTTAAGACCAGCCTGGCCAACATGGTGAAACCCTGATTCTACTAAAGTACAATTAGCTGGGCATGGTGGCGGGCACCTGTAGTCCCAGCTACTCAGGAGGCTGAGGCAGGAGAATTGCTTGAACCTGGGCGGGTGAAGAATGTAGTGAGCCAACATCGTGCCACTTTGTTCCAGCCAGGGTGAAAGAGCAAGACTCTGTCTCGAAAAAAGAAAATGGATATAGTTGCTTTGTCTAGAATGGGTTCCACGGGGTAAACTTAGAAGTAGGGAGGACAAATTAGGAGGCAATTGTAACAGTAGAGACCAACCACCTGGACAGAGAACCCCTGTGAAAATAGGGGGTCAAACTAGGGACTCTTCTGGAGCTAAAGCTCTTAGGAATTGCTCATAGATTAAGTGGTTAGGTGAGAGGGAAAAAGGAACAAGGAAAAATTATCATAGCCTTTTCTTCTTGATACCTGATTGTCATTAATTTAAACATTAATCACCTCTATCATCTGTTCCATTCTCTACCCCACCCTCATTATTCTTGTTATCCTTGGAGACTCCTTCCAGTTTATTATTGTTCCTGTCAATATTTGAAATGTTAGGCGTTGACATTTATGTTGTTATAAAGTTGTCCTGTGTTGAAATTAGACACACAAAATTTGGGTGTTTTTCCACTTATAATTTATAGTGTTACTGTTGTTTCTTATACATTCCTTTTTTTTTTTTTTTAAACCTAGGTGCACTTACATTCTTATCTATACTCCATTTTGCCATATACTATAAAATGTCTGATCATTTAAATCTTGATTATATTTCTCATGATATTAACAATTTTCCTCCCAGCTTGAGTACCTGTTGACACACCAATTGACACACCATTTGAAAATGTTAACCAAAAGTCTAGACCCCTAGGCCTTGCTTTATAAGCCTCCCTTTTTGAAATATTGTCATTCAGCCATTGCTAAAAATGTCCTTTTCAGCAGCCAACATCGCTCCCTTTCTTTGATTTAGTGAGTCTTTGCTTATTGTATACAAGGCTCTAGGCTAGGCCCTGAGGGTTTATAAATACATGATATAGGTCCTTTCTTCAAGTGACAGTTAGTGCATATAAATAAATAGATTGAAAGAAATTCAGTGATAGAGCCACTGGATGTTCTAGCCCAAGGAGTCAGAGTTTTTTAAAAAAAGCTGTGCATTCTGGGGAAGAATGTATTTTGTGTGACAGATGAAAATGAGGAGGCAGGGAGAAAAGAAAGGAATAACACTTAAGCCAGCTTAAAACCAAACTCTTGCACCAGAAAGATGCCCCAGCTCATCCATAAAATAGCACGCATACCATGTCTCCATAAGTCCAACACAGTTACGTTTTCGTCCAGTGATTGAGTAAATCCCTTTTCTTCACTTGAGCACCAGGCAAAATAGTTGGCTTATGTAGAAAGGCCAAGTTGTATGAATAACTCCAGTCTTCAACCACTGAAGTCATACTCAACATCATAATTCTGGGAGGGTCAGAGGAACTCTGTAGAGGAATAGCAAATGTATACTCCAAATCATGTTCTCTTCCTCCTGCTGTCATTCTCTCCCCTATACCTCCCTTCTTTGCCCTCCCTCCTGATTACCCTCCCTGCTGTGCATTTGTATGAGCTTAAATGTACTTACAATACAACTGCTATATGTATATTGACAGTAATTGGTGATATGATTTGGCTTGAGCACAATGTGTGATGAGTAGTTGAATAAGGTGTAGTTGTAAACGTTGAAGCAGATTATGCTTTTTTACTAAACTTAAGACTTCTGTTGGTGAGCTCTTGGTGGGTTTTTAGCTAATACGATCTAATTTAGGCTTCATAAAGGTGTTTTTAGCTATTAAATAGAGCAAACTTTTGGTAAGAGGAAGGAGTGAAGCAAAGATGGTTTAATAATAATACTAATTAATAAATCAGGCTTAGTACTTACCCAAGCACCAAGCAAAGTGCTTCCCAGACTGTATCTCACTTATTCCTCACAGCATCCCAAGGTCATTCAGTTGACTAGAGGTAGAGCCAGATTTTAAACCCACATCTGTCTGTGAAAGTGCTTGAGTGAGTCTGTGGCACATGACTTCATTTGGGGGCAAGTTTGGGGAGCCAGTAAGAGTTGGATAGAGCTATTTAGAAGAAGCTGACTAGGGAGTCTTCTTCTACCTAGGAGTGTGTGACTGCCTTCAGAGGGAAGGGGAAAGAAATAGTTGGGGATAGCACTTGGGAGAGGGGATGGATATGTCTGTTTAAGAAAAATAGGTGAACTAGATAACAGGAGAACATGGAGAATGTATTGTTACAGAAATAGAGAAGGAGGTCTTTTTCCACAAGTACAATTTTGCTGTATAATTGTTATATCCAAATCATTGCTCTAATCTTCAAATCTACTTCCTGCCAAAAAATGAAATGGTATTGGTTTTTTCTGGTTTGTGAGCTGTGCCCATTCTTAATAAGTGGTTCTCCCTTGCCATTCCTTCCCTCTGTTTTGAGTTATTTTCTTCATCTCCTGTTCACTCTGCCACCCACAGCAGCTTGGCGTTCTACCTTCGGTAAGCCCAGCACTTCTCTTATTGAGGTCACCAGTGACCAACTGTTGTACATCTGCAGAGGCACTAACGTACACTTCAAAAATCTGCCTTTTTAAGCCTAGCCTGTGAATGCCTCAAATCTGATTCCCACTTGCCTTGTCAGCCATTTCTCCCACTGCTGCCTTTAAGTGTGTGTTTTAATTTTTTTCTATTTATTAATATTTTTACCACTGTATTTACTATTTTAAACCATCTTTAATATGAACTGCAACTTTTACATCTCCCCCTTTTTCTCCTTCGAATCATCTTTTAATAAAGCATTCTGTATATGTTGAGCATGTAAATTATAGGCTATTTTAAAATAAAAAAATACAGCTAAATGTAAGAAATGAAATGGAAAAGATATACAAACATAGTCTTCTTCCTTAACTCTCTCCCTGAATTGTTTTTAGTCCTTAAATACTGTGAATCTACAGTGTGTGATTTTTAGGCTTTCATAGTTAAGTGGTAAGCCCGCTCAACCAAAAAGAATGTAAGCAAAATTTACCTTGTGCTTTCTCATCCACTTGCTCCCTCAGCTCTGTCCAGTTCTTTTTATTCAGTAAATGTTTGCTGTGTACTGCATTGGTATCCCAGGTTTGTGCTAGGCGAAATGAATTTGATCACTTCTCTGACTGCTCAAAGTGAATTGAGAAACCGTCTAACCATTAAAACGTGTGATCTTTAATGATAGAGATATTGGTAAGAAACCATGGTGGGGCAGCATGGAGGAATGCTCTTCTGAAAGAGTGGAAGGTTCAGTAAAGGCTTCACCAGAAGTACTACAGCTTCGCAGTGTCTTATTGTAAACCCTTTAGGCCAAATGTGTTTTGGAACTAAGAATTTTTAGATTTGGCAAAACCACCATGAGATACCATCTCACACCAGTCAAGAATGACTATTAAAAAGTAAAAAGAAAATAACAGGTGCTGGCAAGGATGTGGAGAAAAAGGAAAACTTACACACTGTTGGTGAGATTGTAAATTAGTCGAACCATTGTGGCACGCAGTATAGTGATTCCTCCAAGAGCCAAAAGCAGGACTACCATTCAACTTAGCAATCCCATTACTGAGTATATCCCCAAAGGAATGTAAGTCATTCTGTCATAAAGATACATGCATACATATATTAATTGCAGCACTGTTCACAATAGCAAAGACGTGGAATCAACCTAAATGCCCATCAGTGGTAGACTGCATAAAGAAAATGTGGCACATATACACCAGGGATTACTATGCAGCCATAAAATAGGAACGAGATCATCTCCTTTGCAGGAAACATGGGTGGAGTTGGAGGCCATATCCTCAGCAAATGGATGCAGAAACACAAAACCAAGTGCCACATGTTCTCACTTATAAGTGAGAGCTAATTTATGAGACTACATAGGCGCATAGAGGGGAAGAACAGACACTGAGACCTGTTGGAGTGTGGAGGGTGGGAGGAAAGAGAGAACCAGGAAAAGTAACTAATGGATACTAGGCTTAATACCTGGGTGACAGACTAATCTGTACAACAAACCCCCATGACACAAGTTTACCTACAACAAACCTGCACGTGTATCCCTGAAATTAAAAGTTAAAAAAAAATTTTAAAGATAATATTTTTTAGGTTTAGAAAGGTAATTGAGTATATTTATAATATATTTTGCCTTCTCAGCAGGATCTGTTGCAGCATCTTGGGATCAAACACATTAATATTTCAGCACTAAAACATACAGTCACTCTAATGAACTAAGTGAATATTATAAGTAGCCCCAGGTCAAATTTCAACACCACGTGAATTTATGCAAGATTTATGAAAAATTTGTGGGATTATAATAAGGGATTATGAACCTGTATTTGTACTGGGTTATTTAATAATGGAAAATGGTGTTTTCTTCTGTTGTCACCTTTTGATTTCTCATTATCACTTTGAGAATGAACTACCTGTACTTCTTTAAGTAAGTCAACATCACTCTTGCTTTTTCTCTGCACTTTTAAGTTCAAATCTGGACTTTAAGGACCCTGTGATTCCACAGAGTTCTATTTATCTGAATAAGTTATTTAGTAAATCTCTTCAAATTTCTACAATCTAGCCATTTTGGTAAAATACATTAATCATTTTCTACTTCACATTCTTCCAAATATCTCATATGTTGGCATAAGTCAAAAGAATATATATTCTCTTTGATTACTTTTTTCATCTGATAATGCAGTGAACCTGACTTAAAAGTTCACAACCTAACTCCTTAGAAAAATTTAAGTGGGAGCTCAGTGCGTAACTTCTCTTTTGACGTCATTTAACTGTTTAAATGAAATAACTTTTCTTTACAAATGAACTTAATTTCTCCTTTAGGCCAAACTTTTAAGTGTCTTTCCCTGTTTTATGTCATACTTGTGTATTCATATTAGCTGAAGATAGATTTAAACTTTTGTTGCTAAAAATTTCAGGTAGACTTCACATTGGCAATGGCTGCCAATGAGAAGGCTTTATTGTTATTTAATATTTTAAATAATGGTCAAATTTTTGCATGTTGGATCACTTGGCAGCAAGATGAAACATTAAATGGAAGGCAGAAAACTTAAGAGGCATAAATCAGAAGATAATTGCTCCAGTTCAGACAAAAGGAGAGACAAATATTAGAGGGTAAAATAGACTACACTTGGTGATTGCTTGGTGGTGAAGTTGAGGGAGAAGTCTGTATTGCTTGACTTCGGCAGGGGCCAGACGGTGGAACATTTGTGCTTGGTGATGAAATTGGAGATGAAGAAATGAGTTGGGTATAGAAAATGATGGTTACCAACTTGGCTAGCTTTAGACATGCAGAACTTGAATTCCTCCTACAAGATTTAAGTTGAAATTTCTGTTAAATAGCAGCTAGATGGATGTATGGTTCTATTGCTTAGAAAAGGAGTCTGAGATAATACATTCATAGCCGTTAGCTGGCTGATAGGCAATCACTGCTAAGGTATTAGCTATTGAGTTTTCCCAACCATTAGCTATTTTTAAAGTAGAGCAGTGCCCACACAAAGAAATGAATAAAGGAAAACTTTAAGATCAAAGGTACTGACCTTCTTTAATTCATTGAACTATGACAGTTTTTCTATGTTAATATATCTATTCTCCTTTAAAAAATATAAAATTTACATATATAACACATCGCCGCACTCCTCCCCAACTTGTTTATACTTTTTCCTCCAACTTTTACTTTGAAAGAATAGTACGGTAAATACCTGTGTAAACTCATCTGGATTCATCAGTTAAGTTTTCGCCACATTTATTTAGCAGTCTCCGTATACGCTCACATGCTTGCATGTGCTTTTTCATGTAAGCTATATGAAAAAGTAATTGGCAGACATCGTGACATATCACTTCAAATACTTCATCCTGCATCTTAAGAAAAGGTTGTTCTCCTACGTACCTGTAATACCATTTACCATATCTAGGAAATAGGAAATTTCATAGTATCCTTTAATACACGGTCCACATTTAGATTTTCCCAACTATCCAAAAATGTTTTCTTTTTTTTTTTTTTTTTAAGCTCTTGCCTCTGCTCACTCTACCACCCTTATCCATATTGAATCAAGGTTCACATTTAATTGAATATGTGGTCATTGTGTCTTCTTTCTTTTAAACTTATGAAAGTTTTTTTTAATGACATTTTCTTTTTGAAGATGGCAGACCTTTGTGTTGTGCAGAGTTCTACATTCTGAATTTGTTTTCTCGTAATTTTATTTGGGGTAAATTTTTGACAAGAACTACTAATGATACTTACTTTTGTTAAACTCCTGCCTCACACCAGTATAAACTGTGTCAGAGATATTTTCCTTAGTGGGTCCTGAGTAAGTTAAGTTTTACTAAAAAGGCAATTTTAAAACTTAAAATTAGGGGTGAGGAGATTATTATTAGTTTTTAATCTATGTATGTTATAGTATATGTTTTTTTATCTTGTTTTAATTTTACAACTGGTAGATTGATTTAAACGAAACCCTCTGCAAATTCATGATTTCCATTTTAAGATATTTCTGATACAGTACTTTGGCCTATATTTTGTTTTCTCTTTGTACAATCCTAAGACTCTTTGCTTCATGTTCATAGGACTCATACATTCCTTGTTTTACCACTGAAGTATTTGTTTTTAGCAGGATCCTTGAAAGGAATCAAGCGTTAGTGCAGGAGATGAGCTCTGCAAACTGTTGGTACTGATGAGATTTTCCTGTAGACAACAGGCTATCAGAATAAATAGACTTATAGGGGCAGTTGATACAGCTGACTCCAACAAATGTGCTACAAATTGTTACAGTCACGTTAGACTGTTGTCAAATTAATGCAATGGTAGTATGTTTTCAATACATTGGAAACTTTGGTTTCTTCACTAGCAACTTTGTGAGTTCCGCTTAAATCATCACGATAAGTAGTTTAGTAAATTTTAAAATACATCAAAAGCAGAATGCCAAGGAGTGCATCTTGCTCTGAAAAGTTTAATATTAGGAAGTCTTAGATTTAGGAGGAGCATGTTAAATAGTATACTGAGGAGTAGAAAGTTAATTTTCAGGATATACATTCATTTGTCTTAATCCCCTGTAATCTGCCAGACAATAACACATTCTAAAAATACTAATAACATATAAGCCATTGGTTGAAAATAAATTCTTAAATTTCAACAGTGCCAAGCCCATTAAAAACCACTCCTCACAAACTTAATTTCTTGTCACATTATTTTGTCATTCTTTGGACCATCTTATAAAAAGCACTGTTTCTATATTTTTTCTTTCTTTTTTTTTCTTTGAGACAGATTCTCACTCTGTTGCCTGGCTGGAGAGCAGTGACACCGGCTCACTGCAACCTCCGTCTCCTAAATTCAAGCCATTCTCCCGCCTCAGCCTCCCGTATAGCTGGCACTACAGGCGCACACCACCACACCCAGCTAAGTTTTGTATTTTTAGTAGAGATGAGGTTTTAGCATGTTGGCCAGTATGGGCCCTCTCCCTTGACCTCGTGATCTGCCTGCCTTGGCCTCCCAAAGTATTGTGATTATGGGCGTGAGCCACCTCACCTGGCCACATTTTTTTTTTTTTTTTTTTTTTTTTAATGAAAAAAATAAAGACAGGGTCTCCCTATGTTGCCCAGCCTGGTCTCAACTCCTGGGCTCAAAGGATCCTCCTCCCTTGGCCTCCCAAAGTGCTGGAATTATAGGTATGAGCCACCATGCCTGGCCAGTATTTCAGTTTTTAAATGTGCCATCTTATATGTACAATATTAATGTTATATGTGCTTTCTCTGCCTTCTGTATATATGTGATCGCTATGTGTTCATTATTTGCCCATCCTTTTTTATTTTTCTTTGAATCTACACTATTTAATAGCCCAGTAAAATATCACAGAAAGGGCAGCACTGTGTAGTTTTCTGGAATCCAATCTGCCTTCATATCTTAGCTTCTTCATTTACTGACTGGAGCACCGTGGACAAATTAGTAAACCTATTCGTCTTTACTTCCTCTTCTGAAAAATGGAGATAATACTCTCTTTCTGATAGAACTTTTATGACTATCATGCGAGTCTTAGCGTAGGGTAAGCATTCAGTAAATGGTAGTTGTAATTATTATTTTCATTTATAGAAACCCCAATTACCTTCTATTTTTTTTAGTAAGTTAATATTCTTGGACCTAGTGTAGTGGTTCTAAAATGTGGACAGTTTTTCCTCCCCCTGCTTTCCTTTCCCAGGGGACATAGGGCAATATCATGACTTGGGTGGGAGAGATGCTACTAGCTTTTTTGAGTAGAGATTAGGAATGCTGCTAAACATCCTGCAGTGCGCAGGACAGCTCCCCACAACAAAGAGTTACCCAGCTCTAAATACCAATAGTGCTGAGATTGAAAAACCCTTACCTAATGGAATCCAGACTAAACACCTTTTGAATAACCTTGTTTCACTTTCTTTTTGGTGTGTTAACTATTATACTTTTGATTTGGCATTCGTCATACAATTTTTTCAAATTAATTTAGTAATTATATGATTATTTTAATACAGTTTAGGAATTTGACATGTCAAGTTCAAATAATTAACATTTATTGAGCAGTAACTGCCAGGCACAAATCTAAACATTTTGTATCACATATGTAATCCTTATAACAGCACTATAAGTTAAATATCCCCTTTTTACAGCTGAGGAAACTGAGGCACAGACAGTAAGAAATGTGTAGCTGGAATTTGAACCCAGACAGTCCAGGTATAGAATCTGCTCTTGCCCGCTCTACAGCTCTTTCTGTGGTCTCTTAAAGGCTCTAATCCTAAAAATGCAGTGATTTCTGAAGTTGATATTTTATCAGTGTCTATTGAAAAATATGCTGCAAATCTGAGATATTGGTTTTAATTTTGACACTTATAAAGTAAGAGATTTGCATTGGTTCTTACTTGCTGATCAGAAGAATCACCTGGAATTCTTATTAAAATAGGTCTTCAGAGCTCTATGCGAAGAACTGTGGGAACCTTTTTCATGGTGCCTAGTGAATCTTATCAGACAAGTTAGGTCTTTTTTAGAACTAAGAATTTTTTTGTTCCCTTTTCTTTTACATGCATTATAACTTATTACCTTACCTACATAAAATACACTTTATCACAAACACAGAATTTTAAAATGTAAATTAAAGCAAAGTCATAAGTATTGATTCTCTTTTCTCTTTGATTCCCTTTTTTAAATGGATAGCTACAGTGTTATAAAACTCTTTAGTCCACACTCATTTGACCTAATAATGGACCAAGATTTTTCCAACAGTATGCATAGGTAATGGTATAGCCATAAAGACCAATCCATAATTAGCATTAATCCTAGTGCTGTAGTCCTGGTGGTCTTCTAATACTCTGTTGGGTTTGATATATAATGCTTTTTGATAACATTGACCAAACAAAATCTAAAAATTCTACAAATGCATTATCATAGTTAATATATATTTGCTTTCATGCTTTCTTTTTTTCCATCTAGAAGCTTAAAGCTCTTAAGATAAGTATTTTATTGACTGAGACCTTGATTTTCAGCCATGTGGTTCGTGTAAATAAAACTGTTAGATGCCTTATTGACATTCATATACCCACTGTTGTCCTAGGAGAACACAGCCCTGGAGTAACACATGGCAAGAGAGCTCACATGTTGGCTTGTTTTTCCTGCATGGCTCTTTCAGTAAGGGAAACTGGGTAGAGCAAGGCACCTCTTGGCGTTTGCTAATTTGTTGGCTCCATCTCAGTGGCTGAGATTGCTACCATAAAGCATTTAAAAGTGCAATACCAAATTAACCCATATTTTATCTATCTCCACATTGATATTTGGTAACTTACTTTGGAAACTGAGTCACATTGCCATTAGAATGTCAGAGTAACCCCCAGTGTTGTCTTAACTTTGATGTAATGTAATATTAGTATGGCTTCATTCCTATTATTTCCTGCCCCAGAATCCTCACACTAAGATTAAAATCTTGTAAGAACAGTTGTTTGTTCCCTAAAGAAGCCCCCATACAACCTTCTCGTGGCATTCTTTCTGTGCAGAATGTGCCTTCCACCACCTCTCCTTTCTTTTCATAAGTAAATTGATTCAGAAATTTCAACTTCTTTATGAAAACTTCTGTGATTCTCTACCTCCCGTCACCTGAAGATGATCCCTCTCTCCTTTTAGTATCCATAGCATACTATGTTTAGTTTCTGCCTAATGTCCTCATGTATTGATTTATGAATATATTGTGCATTAATTGCCTATAAATAAGGCTCATGATAATTTGTCTACATATTATTTTATCCAGTTTTCTTATTCTAATATTGCAAGTAGATTTTCATTCGATTCCCTGTGTGAAGGTGTTCTCTAAAATTCTATTGCTCTTTAAGCTTCATCTTTGCAGATCACTTTTTGGTTGGATTAGATTCTAGTTACATAACCTCAAGTATGCTAAGCCCTCAGTCAGCCTCTTCCTCATGGTTTTCGTCCATTCTGGAACTTCCTTTATCCCCTGCCTTTTTGTGTAGTCTTTTCATCCAAACAGCCAAAAACGGGGATTGGGTACTGAAACCAATACTGATCCTTAAACGTCAAATAATTTCCTGCTTTTATAGCTGCTAAAACCATTTTTGGCCGTTTCTAAAGTGCACGTATGCAAATATCATTTTCCATCCTGTGTGTTTACACCTTTTACAAATGATTTATTCTGTTTTTAGCAAATTGAATTCTTAATTACCACAAGGTAAACTTACAGAAATTCAGCAAAACTAAAATTAAGAGGAAATGAGAACACTGATTTTGTTTAGCTTTTATTTTTTAGCTTGTTAATGTACTTAAATGTTATATTTGTATAAAATCTGTCTGGGGCTAATCAAAGAAGAACAAGGTCCTGAATATTATATCTGTTTCTTTACTAGGATCCTTTCCCTAAATGACTTTACTTTCCATTTTTCCCTATCATTCAGTTGAATCACATCTTTTCTTTAGGACTTGCTCATTACTGTGGACTCCATAAGAGCCTCTATCTCTCTGAATTCTTCTTCTGTTCCAAGTGCTACCTTTTGAAAATGAGAAGGAACAAACATTTTCAATGTTAAAAAAGTAAAGGCAAGGAGAAATCACAATTTTGTTATTCATCGTCAGATAAGATAAATAGAACTGTCACTTTACTAAGATTTTGTTATTACACAAAATATAAAATATAAATTTTGGAGCAGAATTTATTCCAGAAGCAGACTGGCGACTTACGGCTTAGTATTTACTCTTAGCAACCTTTTCTCTGACCCCTTGTTATTTGTAGGAAATCAATATACTGCCTTTTTCTAAGATGAAACTACCAAGCTAACAATACATTGTAAACTACAATCTAATTGCCAAAGTAGTCATTGACGATGAAAATTTCTCTGCTGAGTAACGAGTAGCCTGGTATTCCACAGAACCAAGGCTCTGTGTTTGGAAAAATTGTACTTCTTGAGCCCAACCAAGAATCTCATCTTCACAAGAAAAGAAGGGGAGTGGGTGAGAATAAGATGTGAAAAGATACCAAAAAGAAGGATACAATGTGAGATAGTAAGGGGAAGCTCGAGGTTTTCTTTTAAAAACTCTGTAGCTCAGCTGCTTAAATAGCTTTATGACATTAGACAAACTTAACTTCTCTACACTCCTGTTTTCCCATTTGTAAGATAGAGATAACCTTTCTCCACAAGGTTGTTAGGAGGCTTATTTGGCATAATGTATGTGAAATAGCAAATACATGGCTCCTGTCTGGCTCTTATTTTTTATTTACTTTTATTTTATTATTTTTGTTTGACCATGTGTCAGGACAGTTGAGTTTGAAGTCTTCCAATGGTATCTACAGAGTTTTAGGCAATATTTTCCTATAAGAGACCTTATTTTGAAGTCCTACTTGGAAAACTTGTTCAGTAAAATCTGTACCTTTAGAAGTGTTGTATGGGACATGGGGAGGGAAAAAGAGAGGAGCAGGTACTGTTCAAGAGCTAGAGGCAGAGTGTGAATTATATTCTTCTCTCTTTTCCATGTTCTAAATGTTTACTTGCTACCTTACCTGGCACCCTGTACAGGCATGCATACACGTACCGATAGCTGTCCTAGCCTTGACACACAACCGCAGTCTAAAGGAGGGGTCCCGAACCCCTGGACTGCAGACCAGTATCAGTCCTTGGCCTGTCAGGAACTGGGCTGCACAGCAGGAGGTGAGCAGCCGGCAAGCTGGCATTACGACTTAAGCGCTACCTCCTTTCAGATCAGCGGTGGCATTAGATTCTCATAGGAGCAGGAACACTATTGTGAACTCAAGGGATCTGGGTTCCTTGCTCCTTATGAGAAGCTAATGCCTGGTGATCTGAGGTGGAAAAGTGTCATCCCGAAACCATTTCCCCCTGCCCTTCCCCCTAGATCTGTTGAAAAACTCGTCTTCCTCAAAACTGATCTCTGGTGCCAAAAAGGTTGGGGACCGCTGGTCTAAAGCATTGTTTTTGTTTCTAAATAAGTTAAATATGTAAGAATTGTTGAAGTCAAGCTGACAGTGCAATCTTTGAATATGATACTTAACGCATTGGCCTACAACTATGAAATTGATATTGGTTTATGTTTGTTAAATAAGCTAACAGATTTTACAAAGATTTAGTCATTCCCCGCCTCCCCACCCACTGCCGGATTAATATATGTGGGTTCTCGTAAATAACAATACTTTAACATAGTAACTTATAAAATAGCAAAGAAATAATAAGGTAAATTAAATGTTTTATTACTTATAATTTGAATTTTAGTTGTTTATTGATTTGGCTACTATATGTTTAGGGACTGTCCTAGGTGGTGAGTAGGTAAGTAGATAGCAGGAATAAAATAGATAAGACCTTTGCTTTCAAGACAACGCTGAGTTGCTAAACTTTCTTTATGATATTTTCATTGTTTCTGAATTTTAGAGCCGAAAAGTGCGTTAGAGATCATCTAGTTCAACCTCTCCATTCAAATGGAGAACCTGAGCCACTAAGATTCACAGGAGAGTAAGAGAATTCAGCAAAGAATTCCAAGTAACGACAGAAAACTATAAGAGAATCAGTACAAATTGTGAGAATTTACTATGTTGTTAGCATCCTAAGTATGAGTTTAGAAAAGCTATAAGTTATAAGAAAACTTCAATTATGTTAATATGAATGAATTCTGTTACCTTCAAGATAAAATGAAGACATACTTTTTTCTTTACTATTATAGTTAAATGAATATCGTGTCCTGTAGTAACTAAATTCATAAATATATTTTCTGCTTATAGACTTGAGTTTCAAAAGCAGCTGTACAGATGATGCTGTTAATGAGTGTTTAGGTAGTGCTGATAAAAAATAAGGTGCCTTCCTGCCTTATTAGAATCATAGCAGTTCAGACCTGGAATTCACACCCCTTATTTCAAGGGTAAGGCAATTGACTCCCAGAGAGGTTAACTGACTTGCCCAAATAAGAGCCAAAATTAGCAACTCACATTTAAGCAGGGAGTCAGTTTTTATATATTAAGACCATTATATTTTGATATCCAGATATCAATTTTCTCAACTTTAAATGTTTTAATAGTTTTCAGGTCTGCTGAGCATTGCCTTTTTTCGTAAATCTGAGAATAATTGATAAATTGATGAAAAAAATTATGAAATCATAGACATTAAAGTCTCTTGGCATTATTTCCAGTTGGTATATCTTTTATGCTAAAAATATTCAATATTCAGTTGCTGGTCACAAATAATTTCTCCCCCACAATAGGTATTGTCTTCTAAGAACTCTGAAGCAATGCCAGACATTGAGGGAAGCTCTCATCGCTGCAGGAAAAGAGATTATATGGCATGGGCGGACAAAAGAAGAACCAGCTCATTACTGTAGCATTTGTGAAGTAAGTAATTGTTCTTATCCACAGGTGTTTTATAAAGCCTCTTCCCTCTCTACTTTTGGTTTCTCTTTAGTTATTTTTTTTAAAACTTGTTTATACTTTTATGCAATGCAGTTTATAGTAATTAACATTGGATTCGACTTTGTTGTTAGCCATTGTATTAAAATTTAGTGTGATAATAACAATATTTCACTGTGAATTAACCTTAAAAGTATCTACTACAGAGTCATTTTTATGGTAGATCTTCAACAGATGAGAATCAGCAAGTTTAGTCTGAGATTTTAAACTGGGAACAATCTAGATGTACACAGATGCCAATAAATTGGATGTGTGATTCAGTATAGGCAGATCTATGTTCAGTCCTCTCTGGTGCAATTCACAATACATTTGTGAATCTTCTGTTGCCAAGGCTTGCAAGAGGTGTAGGAGCAAAGATGTGGTGGCTGCTATGAATATGAAGGAGCTTAAATTCTACTTGGAGCATGCAGATTATAAACAACTAATTATAATGTTCATGAGACTATCATGAATGTGAAATTAGACTTACTGTTATAAAAGTACTGAGAGGAAAAATGACCTAATTTTTTCTTGTAGTATTGGCATAAGAATTTACAAAAGTATTAACATTCGAGTCCACCCTTGAAAAATAAGAGTGTATCAGTAGGCTAAGAAAGTGATGAGAATCGGAGATAGACTGTCATGGACTATAGGAACAAGAAGAAAATGGGAAAATGGAATGGTTTTAGAAAAGGTTGAATGTGTTCCAATTTGGCTGGGACACAGACTGTGCAAATTCTACTCATAAGTCTAGGTGGCATGTAGTTTGTAGCACATCTTGAATGGTTTTAAGGAATTTGATATTCTGAGGTCATTGAAGCCATTAAAAGGTTTTGAGCAGGCAACAAAGGGTAAGGTAAGTGTTTCAAGGAGAAAAGTGGTTGGAAAGCACAGCAATATAAGCTATGGCAGTGGTCTTAAGAGTTGGATCACGAGGTCAAGAGATCGAGACCATCCTGGTCAACATGGTGAAACCCCGTCTCTACTAAAAATACAAATAATTAGCTAGGCATGGTGGCGCGTGCCTGTAGTCCCAGCTACTCAGGAGGCTGAGGCAGGAGAATTGCCTGAACCCAGGAGGCGGAGGTTGCGGTGAGCCGAGATCGCACCATTGCACTCCAGCCAGGGTAACAAGAGCGAAACTCTGTCTCAAAAAAAAAAAAAAAAAAAAAAAAAAAGTTGTTATCTAGACTAGAACCTGGAAATGGGAATATCAAAGAAGGGAAATAATTTCAAAAAATATTTAGAGGGTAAAATCAGCAAGACACCTCATTAAATGGCAGAAGTACAAAGTGAAGAATGCTCACCAGCTTTCTAGCTCAGGTCACTAGGTTCGTATTGCTGCTGCCTGTTGACAGTAAAGGATAACATAGTGAACTCTGGGATTGTAGTTAATTGTTCAAAGGAGACATGGGGTCATAACAGGTTTCTGTCACTGTGAAGAAATTCAAGGATAAGCCAAAGACAGGATATTGATGGTCCATTTCAAACCTTGAAATTCTGTAATTCTAATGTCAGCCTTTATTTGAAATGATTGAATCCATTGACTTTTTAAATGTTGTATGACCTAACCAAAATAAGTCATTAGGAGATAGATAGATTCCAATTAGGTGTGTTGTTCCTTATCCTACCTACACCTTAGCGACTCATCAGTCTTTCTGTAGAAGATAGAGGTATTATTTCTAAAATCATGTTGTACTCATGAATACATAAAAAAATGATCACTTACATCTGATGGTATACTAGCGTTTTGGATTTAAAAATAGGTTGACCTTTATCAAACTTTTGAACTGGGCTTTGCTGGTGGCTGTCATGAGTATGTCATTCCCCCTTTGATTACTTCCCTAAATATGCATTCCACCCATGTCTTTGGATTTGGTGCAAAATAAACCTGGTCTATTAAAGATTCTCAGACACAGCCGTGTTTTTCTTACCACCTACTCTTAACCAGAGATCACTGTTCACAATTTCATTCAAGTAGAATTTCATGATTATACTAAAGCAGTACGGTAAATACCACCATCTCTATTGAATACATTTTTCTCTTGTATAAAACAGGTGGAGGTTTTTAATCTGCTTTTTGTCACTACCGAGAGTAATTCACGGAAGACCTACATAGTACATTGCCAAGATTGTGCACGAAAAACAAGCGGAAACCTAGAAAACTTTGTGGTGCTAGAACAGTACAAAATGGAGGACCTGATGCAAGTTTATGACCAATTTACATTAGTAAGTCAAATCAACATGTGAGTACATAGTTAGCTGGGTTATGAAGCAGCAGTGTTTGTTCTGCCACCTGATAAGTAGGAGGTAATGAAATATTTTAAATTTTCCTTTGGCTCATTACATATTGCATGAGGGTATATTCATATCATTCCCCCCTCCATTTCCAAGTATTTATTCCTATAAAATTGGCATGTATCATTTTCACTTTTCTTTCTGGGTGAGACCAGCCTAAATGATTTTACAATTACATTTAAAAATCTTTGTGTGCTTTAGATAAAACACTATCATATCCTTTAGGTCATTTTATCTCGGTTGATAAAATATTTGTGTACGTAGGTTATTAGAGCCCACAAAAATGAATCAGTAAGTGTGCTTTTAAATACCCTTCTGCTTTTAGAGCTAATTGTATTTGTTTAAAATTTTGTCCTTGCCAGAAGTATTAACCTCATGGGAATATTTGATGGAGCTTAACTTCCTGGTATGTTATATAACCTTATGAAATTCAAGTATACTTATAAATTGCACACAGTTTTTAATTTCAGACAGCAGATGCTTGGGGGGAAGCATTTTACTCTAGCAGATCAATAGCTTTATGAATAGAAACACAGAGATAATTTATGAATTGTTGATTTTCTCCAGTACTTGTCTCCCACACATATGTGATCAGAAACTAACTTTTTGCAATTTAGTTTTCTGATATTTTCACTTGAATGGTCTTCAAGACTGCTGAAGAAGAAAATTATCTGGAATATGTTAAACAAAATATATTATCTAGCTGAGATAGATTCTGAAGGCAATCACTAGTGAAACTGTAATTTGTTAAATTATTTTTCAAGAAGCCCCCCCTTTTTTAAGCAATCTTAAAAAATGGTAAACTTAATAACATTGCAAGAGTTTTTGACTAGTTGGTGAGGAAGTATAGGAAACTGCAAGGACTCTGAGTAGGACAATGGTCTTAGACTCTTAGGAAAATTGGCCAAATGGGAGATAGTAAGGTAGGTTGTGCTTTTATGTTGTACAGCAGGCTGTTGAACTTTATTGGGAGTTATTTCCTCTAACTTCATAAGCAGACTATATATTTGTAGCCATGAGCTATTAACAATTTGTATACCAAAATAACCTATCTTACTTTTATTTTCAGGCTCCTCCATTACCATCCGCCTCATCTTGATATTGTTCCATGGACATTAAATGAGACCTTTTCTGCTATTCAGGAAACAACCCAGTTCTGCACCACTGGTTTTTGTAGCTATCTCGTAAGGCTGCTGGCTGAAAACTGTTGTCTATGCAACCTTCCAAGTGCGGAGTGTCAACCAACTGGACAGGAGAGAGTACTGCTCCTACTCCAGGACTCTCACAAGGCTGATCAGCTGTACTTCAGAAAAAAATAATAATTTCCATGTTTTGTATATATCTGACAAAACTGGCAACATCATACAGACTACTGACTTGAAGACAACCTCTTTTATATTTCTCTATTTCTGGGCTGATGAATTTGTTTTCATCTGTCTTTTCCCCCTTCAGAATTTTCCTTGGAAAAAAAATACTAGCCTAGCTGGTCATTTCTTTGTAAGGTAGTTAGCAATTTTAAGTCTTTCTTTGGTCAACTTTTTTTTAATGTGAAAAGTTAGCTAAGACACTTTTTTACTGCTTTTATGTTTTTCTGTCTTGTTTTGAGACCATGATGGTTACACTTTTGGTTCCGAAATAAAACATTAAAAAAATTAACAGCCAAGTCACAAAGGTAATGGATTGCACATAGACTAAGGAATAAACTTCAGATTTGTGATTTTTGTTTCTAATCTTGATGTAAATTTACACTATTTATAAATACATATTTATTGCTTGAAAATATTTGTGAATGGAATGCTGTTATTTTTTCCAGATTTACCTGCCATTGAAATTTTAAGGAGTTCTGTAATTTCAAACACTACTCCTATTACATTTTCTATGTGTAAATAAAACTGCTTAGCATTGTACAGAAACTTTTATTAAAATTGTTTAATGTTTAAAGAGTTTTCTATTGTTTGAGTTTTAAAAGGACTTTATGTACAGTGCCCAGTTTTTGTTCATTTTTGAAATCTGATTATATATATTTTATATATACTTATGTATGTATATATAATATATATAGAAATCTGGATATATATGTATAAATATTTAGAACTTAAATTTTTCTCGTTTTAAGTTTCACATCTATGGTAGATTTTTGAGGTGTCTACTGTAAAGTATTGCTTACAAAAAAAGTATGATTATTTTTAAAGAAATATATATGGTATGTATCTTCAAGACCTAAAATGTCAGACTGGTTTATTGTTAAGTTGCAATTACTGCAATGACAGACCAATAAACAATTGCTGCCAAAATGTAGTATAATAGTAGAAAACAAACAGTGATTGAACTTGAGATTTTAAAGGGAATGTTATATGGGCTTGACAAATCCTGTACATGACTTAGTAACATTTTATATGGAAAAGGGGATTCAGGATGAAGGGCTCTATTTTAGAATGCAAATAAATTAAGAGACTTATTTTTTAATGTTAGGCAATTTTGAAATCTCATGCTTTTTTGCTTGCATGACATGATTTGGGGGGGGTGCTGCAAATTCCCTATCACTAGTAAAATATAGCAATGTATATTAAGCATTCACAAGGCACTGCTAGTTAGTGATAGTATTTCATTTTATAATAACAGCACCTTGCATTTGTACCTCCATTTTCGGAAGCATTTGACACATACTCTCATTTTATCATAGTTCTTCGTATGAATTTTCCGGCAAGCATTAGTGAAGAAACATAGATAATGCCATAAATATATATATATAGAGAGAGAGCTTATGCTCTATCTAGTAAAATGCCCTGCTGATTGCATTAATCACATACTCTCAGATTTAGAGTATGTTATCTTAGAAACAGTTTGAAGGTTGAAAGCATGGAGATACTTTTTTCAATTAGTTAATAATTTGGTAAATATTGACTACTAGAAGTAATCATCTCATTTATAATTTCAGAAGGAAAGAATTCCAAATCTATTTTAGTTATGGAGCAAGAATGCTTGTCCAAATGCTATTCAGGATGTTTAATCGCTAATAAGTGGTTTTCTTGTAAAATCTATCCAAAGGTTATTGAGAATAACTCAAGACAAACATTTTTGCAAACAAAAATTGCAAGCCAACCATCAAGAAGCAAAGATTATCATAATGCTGAAGCTCTACCTAAAGGTTTCTAACCTGTTCTAGTTTATCTTACTGACACAATGTCTTATTTTCTATGATTTTAAGATAGTTTGTTGCCAAGATTAATTTATCTGACATTTAAGAGAATAAGTTATCTGACATTTAGATAAATTATCTGACATTTAATAGAAATTTAGTGTAATTCATATTTGGATTCTATGTCAAGAATAATACTTATTCAGGAACCTAGTCTTTGAATGGGTAGAGGATAGGGAGTAGAAATCAAACACATCAACATTACTCTGAAATATAATTAGATAATTGAAATCCTATGTAAACTGCTTTTATCTTCAATTGAACATCCTTTATAATTTGCATTTTTAAGCTTCTAGAAGACATAGAATAATTTTTTTTCTCTTTACTGTTTGTGTAGGCAGTCCCATTAAGGCACCCTCTATCTAGATGCCTTAATAATGAAACAAGTTTACATCCTAGCACACAAATTTTGAGAGAAAAAAGCTAATCACAGTGCATAGAAAAAGTAGATGTGATCCAGAAAGTGAGATGTGATCCAGAAAGTGCTAAATCATACTCTCTTCTCATTGCCACCAGTTAAATAGGGACACAAAAACTTAATATAGCAATTGAACTTAGTATCTTAAATCGGTTTTAAAAACTTGGGGCTGGGGGTTGGGCAGGGTCTCACCAAGGCTGGAGTGCACTGACACAAACACAGCTCACTGCAGCGTCGACCTCCTGGGCTCAAGCCGTTCTCCTACCTCAGCCTTCCGAGTAGCTGGGACCACAGGTACACTCCACCATGCCTGGCTAATTTTTGTATTTTTTTGTAGAGATGGGGTTTTGTTATGTTGCCCAATCTGGTCTTGAACTCCTGAGCTCAAGTGTTCCTCTTGGCCTTCCAAAGTGCTGGGATTACAGGGGCTTTATATTTTGAAATAAGATGTAAGTCACTTTCCCAAAGTTGTAAATTGACAAGTCTTTCAATATATTAGTAATTAATTGGTCAATTGAAATTTAAGATCACATAATATTACAAGTTTAACTCCAAGTGTCTGTTTCTCAAAGAGAACCTCGTTACAAGAATTTTAGGTTATTGTATGGATTTTTTTTTTTTTGGAGACAGAGTCTCACTCACAGTCGCCAGGCTGTGGAGTGCAGTGGCGCGATCTCGACTCTGTAACTTCTGCCTCCCGGGTTCAAGCGATTCTCCTGCCTCAGCCTCCCGAGTGGCTGGGACTACAGGCACTGCCACCACACCCAGCTAATTTTTGTATTTTCAGTAGAGATGTAGTTTCACCATGTTGGCCAGGATGGTCTCGATCTCTTGACCACATGATCTGCCCGCCTTGGCCTCTCAAAATGCTGGGATTACAGATGTGAGCCACGGTGCCTGGCTGTATGGATTTTTATTCAGCCAATACTCATTTAGCATCCCCTGAAAACCAAGTATGAATAAGATATTATTCCTGCCTTCTCTCTGTACAAACATCTAAGATGGAAAATTTATGTAAATATGCAGAACCTGGAAGATAAAAAAAAAAAAAGTAGTATTGGGGCCTGCATTGCAACAGGGGTTACATCATCACACCTTACAGAGCAAGATCTGGAAACTTCTAGTAGTTTGGCCTAAGGGGTTGTGTGTTAAAAGATAACTGCAAAGGTAGGAAGGACCCAAAGTTGGAAAGTTTCCTTGGCCAAGAGATGCTTAGACTTTACTCTGTAGTTAATATGGAACCAGCCACTGGATTTAAGCCAAAGAAGAGCATTGAATTTGCAGTAGCCTTCCTACCTGTTTTAACAGATTCCCTCTATCCTCTACATTGCTGCCAGGATAGTTCTAAAGCATAGAAATTCATGTGAACAGGTGATTTGGGCTTGAGCTTTGGGTATGGTGAAAATAAAGTAAGGGCACAGATTTAGAAGACAGAAGTAAAGTCTATAGACGGAATTAACTAGATGCCTTCAATTTGGGTGAGGGTGCTTCTAACCGGAATAAGAAACAGAGGAGTTCTAGAGGCAGAAGATAATGAACTGCCTATAGGACATCTAATTTGCTTAGAGATTACAGTTGGATATGGTAGTCTGGAATTGAGATTGGCCTGGACCAGAAGTATGTATCTGGCTGTCCGTTGAGGTGGTGCTTAAGGCCAGTAAGATCATACAGGATTAAGTGAGAAGGAAGGTGGACCAAATATCTGCTAACAGCACATAAAGGCCAGACAGACTGCAAAGAAGAAAACTTAAACGAGCCATGGTAGTGGTAGACAAGCTAGATCTTTTGAAAAAATAACCACAGCATGCTGCAATGAGGATTAAAGGGATTCCGTTGATTTCCATACAGTTGGTGACATTTGCCAGAGTTCTGTGGAACGGCAACCTGATTGCCATGGGTGGGAAAAGGTATTGAGTTTGAGAGTGACAGGTCAGTTTGGTCTTCCCAGGAGCCCCAGATATGAAATTATGTTGGTCTTTGGTGATCTCACCCATTTTAAACATTGTGCAGCATTATCCTAAAATGCTTTACAGAGTAATAGCTTTGCAAACATACGTTGAAGCAACCCACGTGATGTTTTGCTTTTAGGGAAAGATACTTTCAGTTGACCAGGGAAATGAAAATGAGAATAGTATTTTTTTAGTGTGGCCTAAAGATACCTACCAATTACTGAGAATTTATGCAAAGCACAGTGCTAAGTATTACATTCTATTTAATCCTTAATAGAAATAAACTGATTTAAGTACTGTTTTATTCCCATCATTACAGATAAAGTAAACTGAGGCAAAGAGAGATCGTGTAAGTTGCTAACGGTTTCATGGTTAAGTGGTGAAGCCAGGATTCTAACTCTAGCAATCCAACTCCAGAGCAAGTACTATTCTACCTCTGTAGAGAAATACGAATTTCTGAGTGCTTACTCCACAGTCACGTTTGGAAGAACCTTTTCATTTTGAGTTTTTCTTTAGCAAGATTAAGATGCCTTTAAACTTGTATAATTAAGCTGATGATATCTTTTAGAGTCCAAATCAGGACCTGTTTAAGATTGAAAGGAGGCATTATTAATAGTTGGCCTGGGCACCAGCTATAAAATAGTGTTTAAGTTGTCTTCAGAAGCAGCATTTTGGGAGTCACATTTACCTCCTCCCAACATCATTATCCTAGATTTTTGCACTCAGGATGGAAAGGACACATGAGTTTACATGCGTTAGGACCCACAATAGTGGTTGAAACAGGTGATGAATTATCACAGTAAAGCTGTATACATGAAATGAATCAGAAAATGGAAATGATAGAGAAAGGGGAAATTCCTGTTTTTAAGCTTTAGTGATGTTTGCTGACTTTTTCTCAACCTAAAATAAGTAATGGCAGGTGAAAAAGTAAGAAAAAAGTGAGCAAGAATAGAATATTCACAGTGTAAAGATTTTATTAATATGCATTTTCCTAAACTCTTGGTCCAACTGCAATTTACCCATGTAAGATGGGAATCTGATGTAACATATTCAAAATAAGATTTTTAAATGTGTCAATTTGAAAAAAAATGTAGTCACTGTTTTCTCAGAATTTTAAAACTATTTAGTGCCATGTAGTTTACTTCCAAGTGATTAAGCATGTTTTAATATATAAACCAACAAAGATTTCTAATGAACATAAGGACTATGCTAATGTATTTAAATTATAACTGTGTGAGAGAAAGTTGACTTCAAATAGATTCGAGGTATGGTTAACACAAAGCAATACTCTGAACCACACCTTTCAAAAATGCCCAGATATAACATCTACTAAAGAGAATGGAGAAAAGAAGAAAACGTGAATACACTGATTTTGGAGGCTTATATAGTTTATCCTAGTTAAGCATTAACTTCAGCTCACTGCTTTGTGGAAGAAAAATACATTTGACAGAGTGAAACTAAGAATGCTATCTTTAGAAAACTAGATACAAATGATTTAAATGCCATTATCTTTCTATGAAATGTAGTCGTTGGATGCAACTTTTGAGAGAACTGTATGTAGAGAGGAATCTGTTTAATAAATGGGAATCGGTACCCAGATCGATGATCAGCAATATTTTCTGGGCTAAGGTACTTAAAACATTTGGGTAGAGGAGGGCAAGTTCAAAACTACAAGAGGTACTGATGCATCAAACATTTCAGGAAAAAAAAAAAACTACCAAAGATTTGAAAATACACTGCTGTGTACAAAACCTGTATAGTTTAAAAATATTGGTGAACCTGCAAGTTATGTGGTATTCTAGATCAGATGGAGTTTGTAGTCTATGCATTATAATTTCTCTTAAGACTGTCTCCATCTCCATCTGCTACTCCAGAAAAGGTCAGTCTGCTGAAATTTTCATGAATAAGAGCCCATGGAAGAGCTGTGTGTCTAACAGCAGGTAATCTAGCTAACCTGGAAAGGCCACGAGATACTACCATTCTGAAACTTGCCTTTTAGGCTTGCTTCCACCTCTGTCTGGTTCCCTTTCCTCACTTGCTTTTATGTTACCTTTTTATCCCCTCTTCCCTCCCAATTCAGCTCTCCAGTTATTCCCATTAAATAATCATGACAGAATATTTAAATTTTTATTTGAGCTTTTAATCTTAATTTCTATAAACTTTGTATTGAAATTTGACATGCATAAAGTACACAAATCATAAGAGTACACCTTGAGTTATTGCAAAGCCAACACCCATGTAACCAGACATATAAAGAAATAGGACATTACCAGTGCCCCATGGGCCCACTTCTTCATCCTTCCTATGACTGTGCCTTCTACAAAGGTAATGTCAGCCTGGCCTCTAACACCAGAAATTATTTTTACCATTTCTGAACTTTACATACCATATGTATTCATTTGCTTCTGGCTTCTTTTATATTTGCTTTCTCTTCACATTTTATAGATAAACACATTTTTATTATTATTTTCACAGAATCATTTAAAAGTTGGTTGCAGACTTCATGTTGCTTGCCCTTAAATATTCAACATGCATATTGTGAAAATGCAGAAGCTAAAAATGTAATTACATATCTAAGAGTAATTCCAATGTCAAATATTCAGTTCAAATGAAAATCTCAATTGTCCTAAAAAATGTCTGTTTGGCTTTTTTGTTTTTTTAGAGCTAAGATCCAATCAAGACAGGTGCATTGTCTTTTGTTTTTATTTCTGTTTACTCTTTGAATCCACTGACCCTTTTTTGGAAAAAAAAAAAAACATTGACTTAAGAGTCCAGGATATTGTCTTTTTAGAGACTGTCCTGCATTCTGTATTTCTTATTGTTTCCTCATGGTATCATTTAACTTAGGTGAGGTTTCATATAGATGATGTTGTATACCTGATATTTCTGTCCCATTAGGAGTCACATTATGTCAGATTGTCTCACTGTTTGTGATGTTGTTTGATCATTTGGTCAACGTAGTGACTGCCAGAGAGTTCCACCATACAGATACATTTTTCACTTTCCGAATAGGTAATTACGAGGGTGATACTTTGGCACCATGCAAATATCCTGTCCTCAACAAGATTTTACTTAGTATTTTAACCTACTGATCATTTTTGGCTGAATTGGGAGTTGAAAAATGCTAATTTTCATTCTTTTTGTTTTTTTTTGACTGAGTCTTCCTGTCACCCAGACTGGAGTGCAGTGGCGTGATCTCAGCTCACTGAAACGCCGGCCTCCTGGGTTCAAGCTATTCTTCTGCCTTAGCCTCCTGAGTAGCTGGAATTACAGGCATATGCCACCACGCCCGGCTAATTTTGGTATGTTTAGTAGAGATGGGATTTCACCATCCTGGCCATGCTGGTCTCGAACTCCTGACCTCATGATCCACCCGCCTCGGCCTCCCAAAGTGCTGGGATTACAGGCATGAGCCACCTCACCTGGCCGAAAATGCTAATTTTCTAATTACATTGTTCTAGCTATGTTAGCTAATACTTTTCTCTAAAGAAGAGTATTATTTTTCTTCTCTGACTTACTCTCTATTATCATAAACTCATGGATTTTTGAACGTTTTACCACCAATTACAGTCATTACACTTTTTTTGATGCTCAAATTGTCTCAAGCTGGCTTCTGTGTCTACACTTCTGACACACCCCTCATAAGTCTATCAGCTAGTTTTGCTGGAAAGCAGAACAAGGTGCCTCAGGCTTTCTCACCTTGTTTTCCCTGCCTTAGCCCTGGGATCATTTCTCAAAGAATCTTGATTTTATTCTTTTTTTTTAAGTGTAAAAAGGTATTTAGAATCCAAGGTCTGTGTGCTAAGTGTGTCTATTGCTACTGTGGTATCATTGTTTCTAATCCTTTTGTGTGTGTGTGTGTGTAGACAGCTTTTATTTTTAAAAATTGAGGCTGGGTGCAGTGGCTCACGCCTGTAATCCTAGCACTTTGGAAAGCCTAGGCAGGCGGATCGCTTGAGCCCAGTTCAAGAGCAGCCTGAGAAACATGGTGAAACCCCATCTTTACAAAAAATAAAAAAAATTTTAAAATTAGCTGGGCATGGTGGTATGTGCCTGTAATCCCAGCTATTCAGGAGGCTGAGGCAGGAGGACTGCCTGAGCCCAGGAGGCAGAGGTTGCAGTGAGCTGAGATCGTGTCGCTGCCCTCCAGACTGAGTGACAGAGTGAGACCCTATATCAAAAAAATAAAAAATCAAATGAATTGAGTTCATATTGGTATTTTAAATTCACATTTGATATTACAGGTTTTTCTTTTCTATTTTTCTCCTCTTACATGCAAAGTCTTGGTTCCTAATAACATGAATTTTTAATGTGTTATTCTATAATAAATATAAATGTTGAAATTACAATACCTAATATTATTATCAACCATAAACCTACTGATATTTGAGATTTCTCTGCAATTGTTTGGTTGTTAGAATATATACCACTAAGGATGACACACTGTGTTCAAAAGTTACTTACAATTTTCTTTTGTCTGTGTGGTTATGTTACCACCTTGATATACACTTAGGTTTAAATTTTTTTTCTACCTTATGTTTGGCTTTTTTCTATTGATTTAACTTTATTTTCAAAATATATAACATTTGTGTGGTTCAAAATGCAAAATTATATTAAAACGTACTTTCAGAGAAGACTTGCTCTTTCACCTTCAAATTGCCTTCACCTCCCATCTATAGGTAACCATTTACAACTCATTAGGAAAATTCCTTTCCATTCTCTTTTCCAAAAGTAAATTTGTACATATAGTCTTATTTCTCCATTTTTACACAAGACGTAGCATGCTATATATGTTGATACCTTGATTTTTTTCATTGACTGTGTCCTAAAAAGCCACACGACAATTCATTGGTGCTTCATTGTTGTGTGCATGTACCATTTCCTAATGATGGACATTTGGGGTGTTTGTAATCTTTTGCTATTTCAAATAATGTTGCAATGACTTATACCTACATTGTTTTGTGTTTGTGGAGGTATATCTTCCAGGTAGAGTCCTAGAAGTTTGATTGGTAGGCCAAAAGGTAAGTGCAGATATAGTTTAGCTCAATATTGCCCTTCATAGATGTATGCTGTTGGACTCGCCCCAGCAATGTGTGAACATGACTACTTTTCCCACAGCCTTGACAGCAGACTGTATTATGAAACATTTGGATTTTTGCAAATGTGATAGGTTAAAATGGAATCTTAGGATAGTTTTAATTTGCATTTCTCTTATTACTAAGGTTGAATATCTTTCCATATATTTAAAGATCTGTTTTTTAAACTTCATCTTTTTTTAATGACGTATGGTTACATACAGTAAGCTGAACAGATCTTAAGTGTACAGTTTGATGAGTTTTGACAAATGAATACACTTGTGTAATCTTTATCCGCCTCAAAAAATGCATTGCCATCGCCCTAGAAAGTTCCCTTGTGTCTCTTTTTCTATCTCCTTCCTCCCCTGCCCCTGGAGGAAATCGCTTTTCTGATTTCTATACCTATGGATTATTTTTGCTATTCTTACAACTCTTAAAATGGCAGCATGGAAAATGTACTTTTTTGTGTTTGACTCCTTTCACCTAGCATAATGTTTTTGAAATTCATAATTTATAATGATGTGTGCTTACTGAGTTAACCTTTTCTTGCACATGCCACCTGCTACAAATGTGCATATGGTATCTTTTCATCTTCATTTATTTTATAATACTTTGTAATTTCTTCCTTGATTTCCTTTTTCACACATAAATGATTTAAAAGTGTGTTATTTAGCTTACAAATGTTTAAGGACTTTCAAGGTATTTTTCTTACTGGTTTCTAACTTAATTCCATTGCTGTCAGAGAATATATTTTGTGAGTCTTGAATCCTGTCTTTGATTTCACTAAATTCTACTTCCACAGTGTCTAATTAGCTCTTAATCCCATCCAGTATATTTTTTATATCTCAAGCACCATAATTTTTATCTCTGCATGTTGAATTTGAATCATTGTAATATATTCCATGTCTCCTCCTTTCCTCTCCTTTCTTGAACATATGCAATTTAAGTTAATAATGCTTTCAGGCCGGGCGCGTTGGCTCAAGCCTGTAATCCCAGCACTTTGGGAGGCCGAGGCGGGTGGATCACGAGGTCAAGAGTTCGAGACCAGCCTGGTCAACATGGTGAAACCCCGTCTCTACTAAAACTACAAAAAAATTAGCTGGGCATGGTGGCACGTGCCTGTAGTCCCAGCTACTCAGGAGGCTGAGGCAGGAGAATTGCCTGAACCCAGGAGGCGGAGGTTGCGGTGAGCAGAGATCGAGCCATTGCACTCCAGCCTGGGTAGCAAGAGCGAAACTCCGTCTCAAAAAAAAAAAAAAAAATGCTTTCAAAGTCCTTGTGTACTCATCCTGTCATCGAAATCATTTCTAGGCTTTTTTGAATGATTTTTCTTGTCATTATAGGTCAGATTTTCCTGTTTCTTTACATGCCTGATAACTTTTTATTTAATGCCAAACTGCAAATTTTATCTTGTTGGGTCCTAGATATTGTTTTATTTCCATAAATATCCTTGGACTTGTTTCTAGGATGCAGTTAAGTTTCTTGGAAACAATTTGAACCTTTCAGGTCTTGCTTTTAAGCTTTGTGAGGTGAGACCAGAGCAATATTTAATCAAGTTCAAATTTTGTCCCACTACTGGAGTAGAATCATTCAGAGTACTCTACCAGATACCATGTAATTTATGAGGTTTTGCCAATTCAGTTAGGGAGAAGAGCAAATATTATTGGCTAAGTTAGCTTCAGGTATTTATCCCTCTAATTTTATAGGGTGGCTCCCCTCTCCCCTACTCATCCTGGCCCCAAGTAGTTTCGTCAACTCATACAAATCCTTTTAGTGGAAGACTTGAAAGGAATCGTAGGCAAATCTCAAGAGCTACTGTTCTGCACATCTCTATTTAGTACCCTGCCCTGTCAATTTGTAGCTGTCTTGGCCCTCTTGAGTTCTCAGCTCTGTCCCTTAAACTCAAGGAAACCACAGGGCTTTGTTTGGGTTCTCTCTCCCTGGGTTACAGCCTAGAAACTCTATACAAGCAATAACCTGGGGTGTACTTCATTTTTTTCCCATTTCTCAGTGATCACAGTCTTGTGATGCCAGTTTTCCAATGTCTGAAAACCATTGCTTTATATATTTTGTCCAGTTTTTTATTTAAGGCAAGAAGGTAAATAAGTCCTGCTATTCCATGTTTACTGGAAGCAGAAATATCTGTTTTTAAATATAGAACTATCTGCCTTGATATTTTTAAGTTTGTTGGATATTATTTTGTTTGTATTATTTAGTACCTCCATACAATGCTAAATATTTGTGCTCTTACATTTCAAACATACTGTTAACAACCAACCTTAACTTGCATCAGCTAGGTTTATTTTTAAGACTTCAGACTGATGTTTCCTTAGGGGACAGTCATGGGGAGATGTTGCTCAAAGGGTACAAAGTTTCAGTTAGGTAGGATGATTAAGTTCTGCAGGTCTAGCATACAGCATGGTGACTATTGTATATCTGAAGTTTGCTAATAGTAGATCTTAAATGTTCTTATCTCCCTTTCACTCACACACACACCTACACACACACAATGTGAGTGATAGATATGTTAATTAGCTTGATTGTGGTAATCATTTCACAGTACACATATATCAAAACATCTTCACAATAGCCAAGATTTAGAATCAACCTTCTACTCTCTGTCTCCAAGGGTTCAATTGTTTTGATTTTTAGATCCCACAAATGAGTGAGAACATGCGATGTTTGTCTTTCTGTGCCTGGCTTATTTCACTTAACATAATGACCTCCAGTTCCATCCCTGTTGTTGCAGATGACAGGATCTCATTCTTTTTGATCGCTGAATAGTACTCTGTTGTGTCTATATGTACCACATTTTCTTTATCAATTTGTCTACTGATTTATTAGTAATAGGTTTAAACTGGGAACAACCAAAATGTTCTGCAATGACTGAATGGATAAGCAATATTTGGTATCTCCATACGACAGAATTCTACTCAGCAAGAAAAACGAACAAAGTACAGATAGAATGTGGATAAACCTCAAAAACACGCTAAGTGAAAGAAGCTAGATCCAAAAGAGTGCACACTGTATTAGTCCATTTATGTGAAGTTCAAGAACAGGAAAAACTAATCTGTAGCGCGAGAATCCAGAATTACTGTTACCTTTGTTGGAGATGGGAGGAGACACAGTATTGACTGGGAAGTTGCATGGAAGACATTTCTTGAGGAATGGAAATGTTCTATATCTTGATTGTATGTGTGTGTATATATATACACGTGTGTGTGTGTGTGTGTGTATGAAAAATTCATCAGACTATACTGAAGAAGTACTGTACTGGAGACTATACTGAAGAAGACTATACTGAAGAATTTAATTGAGGTATAAATTAGACACCTGTTATGGTGTCTAATTTATACCTCAATTAAAAGGAGAAGAAAAGAAAGAACAAGAGTAGGAAGTGGGAAATTAAGCCATCAATAAACCCAACAAAGCACAAAACAAGGCTAGCAGGACCTGCCATGCAGGCTTATTCTCTCTGCAGGGGGGAGACAGGCAGCTGTAGCGTGGGGCGCCTGTGAATGGAGCCAGTGTTCTGGGCTCAGAGGCCTTGCTTGGCTGCTTCCTGCTGGTGCCTGTGCACAGTTCGCCCCAGGCTGGGGGAGGACGGCTTGACTTGATCTTGCAGCAGGATTGGCTCTAACAGGCCACAGGCTCCTCAGCCACCAGAAACGGTTATCAGACGGTCTTTCTGGGAAGACAGATAATTTTGTAAAAATTACAGGAGCTTTGCCAACCGCATTTCGGCCTCTTAACTTTTTGGCAGCTGCTTCAGGAGCATCACAGAGCCGGCTGAAACAGTTTCCAGAGCACAACAGAGTGGGCATTAATCCCACAGATTTGCTGCCAAACAGGGAGGAAAAATGGCAACTTAAAAAAAGACAAAGAAATAGTAGTTGGAGGCTGAGACTGCTTTAATGAAGGGCCAGAATATCTCCCAAAGCCACAGCTGAGTTCTGTGTTGGGCACAGTGTCCTATTCTCAGAGGACTTGGCTCTTCTGATTTTTGGTTTATTTATTTATTTTTATTATACTTTAGGTTCTGGGGTACATGTGCAGATCTTGCAGGATTGTTACATAGGTACACACATGGCATGGTGGTTTGCTGCCTCCATCCCCCCCATCACCTACATTAGGTATTTCTCCCAGTGTTGTCCCTCCCCAACCGCCCCACCCCTCACTATCCCTCCCCTAGACCTCCGCCCCCAACAGACCCCAGTATGTGATGCTCCCCTCCCTGTTTCCATGTGTTCTCATTGTTCAACACCCACCCATGAGTGAGAACATGCGGTGTTTGGTTTTCTGTTCCTGTATCAGTTTGCTGAGAATGACGCTTTCCAGATTCATCCATGTCCCTACAAAGGACACGAACTCATTGTTTTTAATGGCTGCATAGTATTCCATGGTGTATATGTGCCACATTTTCTTTATCCAGTCTATCATTGACGGGCATTTGGGTTGGTTCCACATCTTTGCTATTGTAAACAGTGCCACAATGAACATATGTGTGCATGTGTCTTTATAATAGAATTATTTATAATCATTTGGGTATATACCCAGTAATGGGATCACTGGGTCAAATGGTATGTCAATTTCTAGATCCTTGAGGAATCGCCACACTGTCTTTCACAGTGGTTGAACTAATTTGCACTACCACCAACAGTGTAAAAGTGTTCCTATTTCTCCACATCCTCTCTAGTATTTGTTGTCTCCAGATTTTTTAATGATCGCCATTCTAACTGGCATGAGATGGTATCTCAATGTGGTTTTGATTTGCATGTCTCTAATGACCAGTGATGATGAGCATTTTTTCATATGTTTGTTGGCTACATAAATGTCTTATTTTGAAAAGTGCCTGTTCATATCCTTCACCCACTTTTTGATGGGGTTGTGTATTATCTTGTAAATTTGTTTTAGTTCTTTGTAGATTCTGGATATTAGCCCTTTGTCTGATGGTAGCTTGCAAAAATTTTTTCCCATTCTGTTGGTTGCCGGTTCACTGTAATGATTGTTTCTTTTGCTGTGCAGAAGCTCTTAAGTTTAATTAGATTCCATTTGTCTATTTTGGCTTTTGTTGCCATTGCTTTTGGTGTTTTAGTCATGAAGTCCTTGCCTATGCCTATGTCCTGAATGGTATTGCCTAGGTTTTCTTCTAGGGTTTTTATGGCATTAGGTCTTATGTTTAAATCTTTAATCCATCTGGAGTTAATATTTTTATAACATGTAAGGAAGGGGACCAGTTTCAGCTTTCTGCACATGGCTAGCCAGTTTTCCCAACACCATTTATTAAACAGGGAATCCTTTCCCCATTGCTTGTTTTTGTCAGGTTTGTCAAAGATCAGATGGTTGTAGATGTGTGGTGTTACTTCCTAGGCCTCTGTTCTGTTCCATTGGTCTATATCTCTGTTTTGGTACCAGTACCACACTGTTTTGATTAGTGTAGCCTTGTAGTATAGTTTGAAGTCAGGTAGCGTGATGCCTCCAGCTTTGTTCTTTTTGCTTAGGATTGTCTTGGTTGTGTGGGCTCTTTTTTGGTTCCATATGAATTTTAAGATGGTTTTTTCCAGTTCTGTGAAGAAGGTCAGTGGTAGCTTGATGGGGATAGCATTGAATCTAGAAATTACTTTGGGCAGCATGGCCATTTTCACAATATTGATTCTTCCTACCCATAAGCATGGAATGTTTTTCCATCTGTTTGTGTCCTCTCTTATTTCCTTGAGCAGGTTTGTAGTTCTTGAAGAGGTCCTTCACATCTTTTGTTAGTTGTATTCCTAGGTATTTTATTCTCTTTGTAGCAACTGTGAATGGGAGTTCGTGTATAGGAATGCTTGTGATTTCTGCACATTGATTTTGTATCCTGAGACTTTGCTGAAGTTGCTTAACAGTTTAAGAAGATTTTGGGCTGAGATGATAGGGTCTTCAAAATATATAATCAAGTCGTCTGCAAATAGAGGCAATTTGACTTCCTCTTTTCCTAATTGAATACGCTTTATTTTTTTTTTTCCTTGCCTAATTGCTCTTGCTAGAAATTGCTTGAATAGGAGTGGTGAGAGAGGGCACTCTTGTCTAGTGTCAGTTTTCAAAGGGAATGCTTCCAGTTTTTGCCCATTCAGTATGATATTGGCTGTGGATTTGTTATAAATAGGTTTTATTATTTTGAGATACATTCCACTGATACCTAGTTTATTGAGAGTTTTTAACATAAAGGGCTGTTGAATTTTGTCTAAGGCCTTGACTGCATGTATTGAGATCATCATGTGGTTTTTGTGTTTGGTTCTGTTTATGTGATGGATTACGTTTATAGATTTGCATATGTTGAACCAGCCTTGCATCCCTGGGATGAAGCCTGCTTGATCATGATGGATAAACTTTTTGATGCGCTGTTGCATTCAGTTCGCCAGTATTTTATTGAAGATTTTTGCATTGATGTTCATCACGGATATTGGCCTGAAATTTTCTTTTTTAGTTGTCTCTCTGCCTGATTTTGGTATCAGGATGATGTTGGTCTCATAAAATGAGTTACAGAGGATTCCCTCTTTTTGTATTGTTTGGAATAGTTTCAGAAGGATTGGTACCAGCTCCTCTTTGTACATCTGGTAGAATTTGGCTGTGAACCCGTCTGGACCTGGACTTTTTTTGGTTGGTAGGCTATTAGTTGCTGCCTCAACTTCAGATCTTATTATTGGTCTATTCAGGGATTCAACTTCTTCCTGGTTTAGTCTTGGGAGGGTGTAAGTGTCCAGGAATTTATCTGTTTCTTCTACATCTACTGGTTTATGTACATAGAGGTGTTTGTAGTCATCTCTGATGGTAGTTTGTATAACTATGGAATCAATGGTGATATCTCCTTTATCATTTTTATTGCATCTATTCGAGTCTTCTCTCTTTTCTTTTTTATTAGTCTGGCTAGTAGTCTATCTATTTTGTTGATCTTTTCCAAAAGCAGCTTCTGGATTTATTGATTTTTTAAGAGTTTTTTTGTGTCTCTATCTCTTTCACTTCTGCTCTGATTTTAGTTATTTATTGTCTTCTGCTACCTTTTGAATTTGTTTGATGTTGCTCCTCTAGTTTTTTTAATTATGATGATAGGGTGTCAATTCTAGATCTTTCCTCATTTCTCATATGGTCATTTAGTGCTATAAATTTCCCTCTAGACACTGCTTTAAATGTGTCCCTGATTTTCTAAACCATAGATGAGGAAGAATTATTGGGAACACAGTTCTCAATCTTTCTCCCGTCCCCTTTCCTCCATCCTGCCACATTCCTGGTTCCCACCAACACTTGTGTTGCTTGGTTGCTCCATGTGCGTTGAGCTATGTGTTCAATGAGCAGACATCATTTGTTCCCTTACATTCAGCCTAGAGTTGTCTCTGCTTCTGTTTGATTCCTCCTGTTGGTCCTAATGGTGTGATGGCAAGTTGGATTTCTCTCTCCCTCTGTTTTTCCCTCCTTCTCTCCCATTTCATACATTCAACATGTATTTTTCATGCATCTATCCATGAAAAGCTCTATTGTGGACATCTGTGTGGACAATTACTCTTAATAGAACAGTAAGCAAAAATTGACCGTATGCAACCTAAACAAAAATTACTTATATATAAGTATTATCAGTCTTGCCCCCTCCTCTTTTTCTATGAATACACAACGGCAATATAAACTCTAATTCCCCATACAAGTTGACATGGTTAGGCTGTGTCCCCACTCAAATCTCATCTTGAATTGTAGCTCCCATAATTCACACATGTTGTGGGAGGGACCTGGTGGGAGATAATTGAATCATGGGGGCAGTTTCCCCCACATGGTTCTCATGGTAGTGGATAAATCTCATGAGATCTGATGATTTTATAAGGCATTTCCCCTTTCACTTGGCTCTCATTCTCTTGTCTGCTGCCGTGTAAGATGTGACCTTTGCCTTCCGCCATGATTGTGATGCCTCCCCAGCCACGTGGAACTGTGAGTCCTTTAAACCTCTTTTTCTTTATAAATTACCCAGTCTCAGGTATGTCTTTATCAGCAGCATGAAAATGGACTAATAATACACAAGTCATGTCTCTAAGAACCAGAACACTATCAAATGGAAATCCAGGAAAAGCAGGCTTCAGATTTTAGACTGAAGTAAATAAAAGGAATGATCAATGTGAAAATCATTTTTTTCCAGCTTTCATTTTTAGTTACCCAGTTTCTGAAATTCTTCTGAAACTTTGTGTCGCTGCAGGTTTTTTTTAGTTCCTGGGACTTGAAAATAAACATCAAAACTGGTTCAGATTTTTTTTTAAATTTGCCATTATGAAGGCATGCAAAACAATTCTATCAGGTTTTATCTCAGTATGACAAAATAGTGATTTTTACTGCCTCAGATGAAGTCTGTCTCAATGTCAAGGCTAAGGCCTTGGTCAGGTCTTCATTGGCCAAACTGTCATGAGTATGGCTGCTTTTTTCTCATAAGGGAGAAATTCCCATGCTTCAAAAATGTCTTTTTTTTCATAATAAAAGCAATACATCTGGATGACTTTCATTTTTTTCTTAGACCATGTTGATATTTTTCTATAATAAACACATATTAATATTATTAAAAGTATTTTTTGGCTGGGTGCAGTGGCTCATGTCTGTAATCCCAGAATTTTGGGAGGTTGCAGCGGGAGGATCACTTGAGTCCAGGAGTAAGAGACCAGCCCAGTCAACAAAGCAAAACCTTGTCTCTTCTCTCTCTCTCTGTCTCTTTCTGTTTATATATATATATATGTATGTACTTAGCCCTCACAATCTAAAACTGAACCTAATTGGCAATAAGATATATATTGCTCCAAAAGAAATACTTGTTAAACACAGAAGAGTAAAAATGATCTTTAAAGAATCAAAAGTCACATATCCAAATCCAACCACTGTTAATATTTTGGTATCTTTCCTTCCATTCTTATTTCTGTGCAAAACTATTTATTGAAACAAAAAAAGAAGTCAAACACAAGAAACAAAATGAAAAGAGCTTGACATCTGTAGAACATTTTGTGACCTGTTGATTTCACTTAGCATTTGGTCATAAGCATTTTCTCATAGCATTATAACTTCCCTAAAAGAGGTATTCTAATTTAGTTGTATATATAATTGTGTGGATACCACTATAATTACTTAGCCATTTCTCCGCTCTTGGGAATGTAAATTATTTACAACTCTTTTATTATCTAAAATAATGATGTGATTATAATTTCAATGCATGAATCTCCTGTTTATTTTATTTGAAAAATTTTTAGTGTTGCATTTATAAATTTTTTTTTTAGCAAAGTTATAGATAATATATAGTCTGGAGAGACATACAGATCTGCAGTGTTTGTTACAAACTCCAGCAATCTCTCATCTCTCTTTCACCATTTGCGTTGCCTCACAGCCTCTTTTAGCTAATTATGTTGGGTACTTACTGCCACTTTTCTAAATAACAGGTTTGAAGGAAACTTCTCAATTTTTTCCGCTGTAGGCATTATCTATTGAATCTCCCCAGGGAAGATGATTTGTTTAGCTTTATTTTTCTTCTCCCTGGCCCCCTCTTCCCATGCATATCCTTCCCATACTCCCAATATCAATATATCATTATTTGGTTAAATCAGTATTTTGTGTTTAAATACTGATAAAAACATAGTTTAAATAACTATGGTTTTGTCAACACCATTCAAAGCTGGGCCATGAGGTCTACAAGGCCCACTTTTTCTTTCCTGCTTCTATTTTTGTTTCTCAGAAGTTCTTGTGTTGTTCGTGCCTTACTTAGTTTTCTACGTAGTTATCATTAATTCAAATCCAAATTCTTTGCCAGTTGTCTAAATCTTCTCTCAAAAAAGTCAGATATAGATTGGGCATGGTTCACGCCTATAATCACAGCACTTTGGAAGGCTGATGAGGGAGGAATGCTTGAGGCCAGCCTGGGCAGCAGAGCAAGAGCCCATCTCTACAAAAAATTAAAAAATTAGTTGGGCTTGACGGTGTGTGCCTGTGGTCCCAGCTACTCGGGAGGCTGAGGCAGGAGGATCCTTTGAGCCTAGGAATTTGAGATTGCAGTGAGCTACGATCACACCATTGTACTCTAGCATGGGGGACAGAGCTAGACCTTGTCTCTATAACAAACAAACAAACAAATAAACATTCGGATAGATTGGGTTTTTAAAGGCTTCATCTTCCTGGAGGAAGGAATCTTTTTCTTTCTTTTTTTTTTTTTTTTTTTTTTGAGAACTGTCAATGGATTACTTTATTTCATATAAAACTTACACTGAAAGAAGAGGTTGAAAAGTCAAGTATACTTGATTTGCACACACTTGCCAAGTCTCACAGGATTCAACCACTCTTGAAGCCTTCTGACCTGCTCCCCTGTGGACTGGGTGGGCCCATGCCTGGTACACCGCTGTTTCCTTGGATCCTATTTCCATCTCTCCTGTATTGGATCCCTTATTTCCTACAGCTCAGGTCTCCTTTATCTTGGTCTACTGCACTCTTTTTTTTTTTTTTTTTTTAAGAAAGAGTTTCGCTCTTTTTCCCCAGGCGGGAGTGCAGAGGCGCGATCTCGGCTCACCGCAACCTCCGTCTCCTGGGTTCAAGCGATTCTCCTGCCTCAGCCTCCTGAGTAGCTGGGACTACAGGCATGTGTCACCATGCCCAGCTAATTTTTGTATTTTTAGTAGAGACAGGTTTTCGCCATGTTGACCAGGATGTTCTCGATCTCTTGACTTCATGATCCACCCCCCTCGGCCTCCCAAAGTGCTGGGATTACAGGCATGAGCCACCGCGCCCAGCTCCTGCACTCTTTTGATAGAGGATATCTTACAATATCCTTAGCAATCCTTCCTAAGACAGGATGCTTGAAAACAAAAATATTTGAGAACTTAGATGTCTGAAATTGATAGCATAGATATAACATTGATTGATAATTTGCTTGGGAAAATGAATTCAAGGTTGAAAATAATTTTCGTTCAGAATTTTGAAGTCTTGTTTTCTGGCTTCTAGTGATTTTGACACCCGCCCCCCACCAAGTCCCTGCCACATCTATTGTGATGGGAATTCCAAAAGTCCTTCCAATGGAAACACTAATGGCCTTTAATTATGGGAAATTGAATTTTCTTGTTGATTATTTCCTTCTGTGTGTGTCTGTACGTATGTATCTCTACGTTTGAGTATGTGTGTCTGTGTGTGTCTTTGATGTTTACGTGTCTTTGTGCCTGTGTCACCGTGTGGTGTCTGTGTTTCCGTACACATCTATGTCAGTGTGTGTTTGTCACTGTGTTTGTGTTTGTCACTGTGTGTGTGTGTTTGGAACTCCTATTATCCAGACTAATTCTGTAATTATTTTTTTCCTCTTGCTTTTAGACTGACTTTTTGCTCTGCTTTCTGGGAGTTTTCCCACTGGTCAAACCTGGGAAAATTTGGAGCATCAAAATAAATGGTAAGAATATATTATAATCCATCAAATGAAATAAGAATCTGCTACTCCATACTTATATAAATGTATTAATAAATAAGGAAGTAGGGGAAAGGAAAAGTTCTTTTTTTTTTTTTTAACAAAAGAATATCAACTAATAAGTATAGAAGGAGTAACAGAATTAGAAAAGCACTATTTAGCAACTGTCTTAGTAATAATTGATTTAGGCAAGAATCATTAGTGATGTTAAAATGAATGGGTGGAAGTTTGATGAATACAGGATATTTACAGGGTCTCAAAGTATTTTCTCCTCAGTTATGTATTAACTTTAAGTGGAGAAACCTAGCAGACCTCAGCTTAACTAAGTGAACATCACCAACAATGGGACAAACTGACCTCAAATATCTTCTGTTAGGACTGAGAAACTATTCCAGATTAAAGGTAACGAGAAAGACACAATAACTAAATGCAATATGTGATCCTGGATTAGATCCTGGGCCAGGAAAAAAGAATTTATGTGAAGGACGTTATTGAGGAAATTGCCAAAATTTAAATAAGGGATTGTTAAATAAGTTTAGTCTAAAGCTGCCTCCTTACATAGTTTACGTTTGCTCTGTCACTCAGGGTGGAGGCACAACCTTGGCTCACTGTAACTTTCACCTCCAGGGCTGAAGCCATCCTCCTGCTTCAGCCTCCCAAGTAAGTGGGACTACAGGCACATGCCACCACTCCCAGATAATTTTTGTATCTTTAGTAGAGACAGGGTTTCACCATGTTGGCCAGGCTAGTCTCGAACTCCTGGCCTCAAGTAATCTGCCTGCCTTGGCCTCCCAAAGTGTCGGGATTACAGGTATGAGCCACCACACCCAGCAGTTTATGTTTTGCCTAAAGGTTTCTCCATACACAGTGAACTGTAACCTAACTGAATGTGTAAACAGACTGTAAAGTGCTCTTGTAACAAATAACCCGAGTCTCAACCAATCACAGCTGCTGAGTTTCAACCAATCACAGCTGCTGAGTTTCAGCCAATCACAGTAGCTGAGTTTCAGCCAATCACAGTAGCTGAGTTTCAGCCAATCATAGGTGGCCAAGTGTTTAAGCCTATGCAAATAAGGCAAACACTGAGCTGTAACCAATCCAGTTGTTTCTGTAACCTCACTTGTGTTCTCTCTACCACACTTTCCTTTTTCTGTCCATAAATGTTCTCTAACCATATAGCAGCCCTGGCGTTACTGTGAACCTATTCTCGTTCTGCTGCTGCCTGATTCTCGAATTGTTCTTTGCTCAGTTAAACTCTATGAAATTTAATTTGTCTAAAATTTTTCTTTTAACAGGCTATATAGTTAGATATAATAGTATTGTATCAAGGTTATTCTCCTGATTCTGATAATCATTCTGTGGTTAGGTGAGACTATATTTGGTTTTTAGGATATATACTCTGAAGTATTTAGAGGCACGTCTGTCACTTCTCTAAAATGGTTCAGAAAAAAATGGGTGGGAGTTGGGCAGGGTAGTAGGGGGAGAGCATGAGGAGGAACATTCAGGGAGGGAGAGAGAGAAAGGAGAGGAGGGAATGATAAAGCAAACACAAGAATGAAGCAAACAATGGGAATATGGTTTGTATTATTCCTTCAACCTTTCTAAAGGCCTAAGATTATTTCAAAATAATGTTAGGGGAAAAAAAACCCAGAAAATAAAAGGAGTGGGAAACTAAAAAGATGACTGGGTGCTCTGGACAGCCAGTGGGGTTTGCTAGCTGTGACTTTCAATGTGAGGACCTGGCTGGGTAGGAGTGGTTGAGGGGCTTCTGATGACAGAAATGAAATACCCTGGGGGCTCCCTCTTCCCTTATCCTGTGCAGGTGAGGATGGGGAGCCCACAGTCACTGTGCACACAAGCCCTTCATCCCCTAGTTTTCAGTGTGACTTGCCACCCCGATATCCCCTTGTTGTCCCTGAAGACCTTTCACTGACTCTCTCTAGGGAAGGAGCCTCCAATCTTTTGTTGGTCTTCGAGGACCATTACCTGGCTGTGGGGAGTAGGAAGAGCAAACCAGACCCAACTGCTTAAAACAGTCTTAAGCTTCATCCAGATTTCAGCCACCTCTTCCCCCTCATTTCCTGAGGGATCTAGTGCCATCAATTTCTTAACCTTTTGAGGGATTTTATGGTGTAAATCGGGTTGGTTCTCAGCATTCTTTGCTGCCAGTTTAGGATTCAGTTTTTTTGGTCCTGCTAAGTTATTTGCTTTCCAGCTTTCAAAACTGTGTTTCTATTTTTCTCCTCTCTCATTTTCTCCTGTCTTGTAGTTTATGCCTATTAAAAATTCCTCTTACTTTCATTTTAGCAGGGGTTACAAGTGTTCAATCCATGATTTTTAACAGCCAGTCTGTGCATAAATCTCTCTGCATTCTTGATGACTTCCTTTGGATAGCATCCCGGAAGTGGAATTATGGGGTAGAGTGTGCCATAGTTTTTGAGGCTCTTGATGAACTTTGCCAAATTGCTTTCAATAGGATTATATTCTCACCAAGTTTCCATGACTTGCCTCTTTTCTCGATTTTTGCCTGCCTTGCATAGGATCACTTACAAAAATGAAATATTAAAATATTTGTTGTTTTGACAAGAGGAATATGAGCTCACTCTGCCACAATTCTCTTTAAAGGATGATATTTTAGAGAGAAGCTCCAGGTATAAGCAGGTGACAGAAAGGTGAATTCAGCTAAATGGGCCGAGGTGGGGTGTGCGGTGAGTTTCTTTTTCTTCTCCTTTTTTTTTTTTGAGATGGTGTTGCCCAGGCTGGAGTGCGACCGCACCCTCTGCCTCCTGGGTTCAAGCGGTTCTCCGGCCTCAGCCTCTGAAGTAGCTGGGATTACAGGTGCCTGCCACCATGCCCGGCTAATTTTTGTATATTTAGTAGAGATGGGGTTTCACCATGTTAGCCAAGCTGTTCTTGAACTGCTTACCTCTGGTGATCCGACCGCTTCGGCCTCCCAGAGTGCTGGGATTACAGGTGTGAGCCACCGCGCCAGGCCAGGGTGAGGTTCAACTCATGCTCGGTGTCCTCTCTGCAAGAGGTACTGTGGTGTGTGTGTAGAAGGGAAGGAACTGGAAGTGACCGCGTGGAAGGTCCAGGTCTCTGCTGCTTTCCAGGGTGGTAGGGGCAGTCCTGGTTCTAGCATGGGCATATTCACTTGGGCAGATTAAATAGAAGAAAGGGAGAGAAAGAGCAATAACAGTGAAAACGAGGCAGTGATGCACCTACTCGAGGAGCATTACCCTAGAGTAAGACCTAAACAGGAGCCCTGAATCTTCCTTTTAATCCTACTGAATTTCTATGCGTTGTCTGGGCCATCTCGTCACACAGGCAATGCTTTAGTGTTTTGAGATATGCGCTTAGTTTTATACAGCACAGCCTGGATATGCAAGTCAACCTCTTCTACTTCCTACGCTAAGTTTTTTTTTTTTTTAACTTTTTATTTTGTAATAATTTTATACTTATGAAAAAGTTCCAGAATAGTATACAGAGTTCCTCTATACCCTTCATCTAACTTCTCTCTTTTTTTTTTTTTTTTTTTTTTGATACGAATAGAGGTGGGGTTTCACTATGCTGCCCAGGCTGGTCTCGAACTTCTGGGCTCAAGGGATCCCCCTGCCTTGGCCTTTCAAAATGTTGGGATTACAGGTGTCAGCCACCGCTCCCGGTCAACTTCCCCTCCTGTTAACATCTTACATAATCATAGTACAATGATTGAAACTAAGAAATTAACACTGATAAAATGCTATTTACTAATCTACAGGCCTTATTCAAATTTCACCAGTTGTCCTATTGAGAAAGAGAAAAGCAGCTCATGCCAGCTGGGAACTGGCTTGGCATTATCAGTTAGGCCTCACCCTTGGTGTCACTCAGAGCTGGCTTGGCCCTCGTAGCTTGGCCTTTGTGATCTCTTTGAACATAAACAATCTCTCAGAACGCCATCAAACAAAGCTGCTCTGTGACCAAGATAGATCAAGACCAAACAAGGCCACTCTGTACTCACGGCTGAACACAAACCACAATACGAACATTGTTCAAACAGAAATGACTACAACATCCCCCTATCCCGGTTAGTATGAGAGTATGAGTGACTGCCGTGACTTTACTAATTAGAGCTTGAGCCATGCTTCATTCCTCCTGTTCCGTAGATAAGATGTATTGATGTATTCAAGCATCGAATTACCCCCACTTCCTGACAGCATCCAATCCGGAGCATTACAAATGAGCAGATATATAAATGATTTCCTTGGTTTTTTTTTTTTTGAAACAGGATCTCACTCTGTCACCCAGAGTGATCTCGGCTCACTGTGACCGCTGCCTCCTGGCTTCAGGCAATTCTTCTGCCTCAGCCTCCCAAGTAGCTGGGATTACAGGCATGCGCCACCATGCCTGGCTACTTTTTGTATTTTTAGCAGAAATGGGGGTTTTGTCTTATTGGGAAGCCTGGTCTCAAACTCCTGACCTCAAGTGATTCACCTGCCTTGGCTTCCCAAAGTGCTGGGATTACAGGCATGAGCCTCTGTGCCTGGCCTAAATGATTTCTTATATCCCCTTCTTTTTTATATGAAAGGTAACATCCTGTAAATATGCTTCACTTCTTGCTTTTTCCCCCTCACTTAGCACAGTATCCTGCAAATCATTCCTTATCAGGTCAGCGAGCTTTTCCTCATTCATTTGTACAGCTGCACAGCACTCCATTGTGTAGATGAACTGTAGTTTATTCAGCCACAGGCATATAGATTGGTAACAATATTTTGCAGTTACAATGAATGATTTGCTTATTCATTGCAAATATTTGTTTATTTATTACTCAATTGCAGTGAACACCATGGCGATAGATAACTTTGAAGCTCTGACTTGGAAGGGGGGTTGGTGCAGGATCTAGGGCAGACATGTCTGCATCCGTAGCCAGTGCTCTCTGCAATGGCGTAGTGCCTCTAGAGTCACTGTCCAGGACTGACACTATTCCCTGGTCACTTGATTGGGACAGGAGTGTTCCTGTCTCCTTGTTTGATTCTAAAAAGAATTCTAATGGGTGCACAGGGTGCCTAGCCTACCTTTCTTGTTTGATTACTTTGTTACCTTTTTTTTAATAATGTTTTTTTTTTAGAGACAAGGTCTTGCTCTGTCACTCAGGCTCCAGGCTGGAGTTCAGTGGTGAAATCACAGCTCATTGCTGCCTCAACCTTTCAGACTTAAGCAATCCTCCTGCCTCAGCCTCCCGAGGAGCTGGGATTTCAGGCACATGCACCACCATGCCTTGCTGTTTTTTTTTTTTTTTTTTCGGTAGAGATGGGGTCTCGCTATATTACCCAGGCTGGTCTCAAACTCTGGGCTCAAGCGATTCTCCCACCATGCCCTCCCGAAGTGCTAAGATTATGGGTGTGACCTATCATGCCCGGCCTAAGTTGCCTTTTAAAAAAATTCTTATTTTTTATATACTTTAAGTTCTGGGATACATGTGCAGAATGTGCAGGTTTGTTACATAGTTACACACATGTCATGGTGGTTTGCTGCATCTAAGTTGCCTTTTTGAAGGGTCATTATATCTGCAAATGCCGTGGCCCCTTCCTGTGTGTTGACCCTTTCACACAGCCCACAACCATCTTTCAACAATGTCATAAAGAGAGGCAGACATGGCCGAGAGCTATGGCTCAGGCTTGTAATTCCAATACTTAGGGAAGCCAAGGCAAGAAGATTGCTTAAACCCAGGAATTTGAGAACATCCTGGGCAATAGAGTGAGACCCCATTGCCTCTACAAAAAAAAATTTTTTTTTGAGACAGAATATCACACTGTCGCCCAGGCTGGAGTGCGGTGGCATGATCTCGGCTCACTGCAACCTCTGCCTCCCAGGTTCAAGAGATTCTCCTGCCTCGGCCTCCTGAGTAGCTGGAATTTTAGGCATCTGCCACCATGCCCAGCTACTTTTTTGTAGTTTTAGTAGAGATGGGGTTTCACTATGTTGGCCAGGCTGGCCTTGAACTCCTGACCTCAGATGATCCACCCGCCTCAGCCTCCCAAAGTGTTGTGATTACAGGCGTGAGCCGCTGCACCCAGGCTACAAAAAATTTTTGTAGCCAGGCATAGTGATGCACTGTGGTCCCAGCTACGGAGAAGGCTGAGGCGGGAGGATTGCTTGAGCCCAGGAGGTAGAGGTTGCAGTGCGCCATGATCATGCCATCACTGCACTCCAGCCTGGACAAAGCCCTGCCTCAAAAACAGAAACGAAAAGACTGTGGACAGAGCAGAGAGTATACTTGTGTGGATGTGAGCATGTGAGCTCAGCTGTGCCAGCATATATGAGCAGCAGGCCCCAAGCCACATCATCATGAACCGGCGTGAAGCTAAAGTTTTCAACGGGCCAAACTGCATTCCTCATTTCTCTTCACATACTGAGCATGAATGGACTTCTTCAGGCCCCCAACATTACCTGGTTAAAGAGGAGCACCTTCTGAGCCTGGCTGAGGGCCGGGCTGGGGAGCCAAGGTTAGTGGATGCTCTGCTGCATTCACGATCCACCCAGAATTTGGCTGAGGGAAGGAAGAAAAATGGCCCCAGTCAGACTGTCTAGAGGCCTGAGGCATCCTGGTGGCTCCTCTGAGCTAAAGTAGAGGCTTGGGGTAGGGACCAGAATCCCTCCCAAGATGCTGCTGTGCTCGCCGGGGCTGTGTGAGGAACCCTTTCTTCCCGGAGATGCTCTGCTCTTTCCCTACCTTTACCTTCAAATATAGACCTCCCTACCACACGCTCCACGTGCCTGACAATTTCCCAACTTCTCACATGGGCTCTCCAGCCTCATCGTGGCTCGAAATGGACCCCAACTGCTCCTGCGCCACTGGTGGCTCCTGCACGTGCGCCGGCTCCTGCAAGTGCAAAGAGCGCAGATGCACCTCCTGCAAGAAGAGCTGCTGCTCCTGCTGCCCCATGGGCATGCCAGGTGTGCCCAGGGCTGCGTCTGCAAAGGGGCGTCGGAGAAGTGCAGCTGCTGCGCCTGATGTGGGGACAACCCTGCTCCCAGATGTAAATAGACCCACCTGCACAAACCCAGATTCTTTTTTAAATACAACCCTGAGCCATTTGTGCATTTCCTTTTCTATTAAATATGTGAATGACAGTAAAACAATTTTGACTTGAATCTTAAAAAAGAAAAACACAAATATAGACCTCCCATGTGTGCCTGGCTCTTGAGGGACATTATGTTATTTACACAGGATAATGACTTGGAAAGGATAAATCTTTTTCTCCACGTTTTATAGATGGGTAAAAGGAGGCTCAGAAAGGTTAAGTAACCTGCCCAAGATTACACAGTGACAAGCAGAGTCATGATTTCATCCTAGGTCTGTCTGATTCCAGAGCTCTAGATCTTTCCAGAAAAGAATACACATCCAACAAAGCATTTATTTTAACTCACTCCAGAAGAAATGCTCAGGCTCATGGAATCACTTAGAGGCAGAAGTCAGATGCTACAGGGGAGGACTGGGAAAGCAGGAGACCTAAAAATTATCATGTCGTGCAAATCACTGAAATCACTTTCCTTGTTTGAAAAGGAGATCTTGCCTGTGGGGCTGTGGTTTGGCTCTCCTGATGGCTGCAGCTGGTGGAGTCTGTTGTTAGAGGTTAGTTCCTTTGCCCCATGGTGGTTAATTTTTTTTTTTACGAGATGAAGTTTTGCTTTGTCGCCCAGGCTGGAGTGCAGTGGCGTGATCTCACTGCAGCCTCTGCCTCCAGGATTCAAGCGATTCTCATGTCTCAGCCTCCTGAGTAGCTGTGATTATAGGCGTGTGCCACCACGCCTGGCTAATTTTTGTATTTTTAGTAGAGACAGGGATTCACCAGGTTGGCCAGGCTGGTCACGAACTCCGGATCTCAGGTGATCCTCTTGCCTCAGCCTCCTAAAGTGCTGGGATTACAGGCGTGAGCCACAGTGCCTGGACTAAATATTTTATATATTGCTGCTAGTCCCACACCTACTCCTCTGGGGTGTGGAGGTCAACTGAGACCCCAGCAAATGCTGAGAACACTCTATGCCAAGAGTAAGGAGAATCAGTATTTATAGGCACCCAGGGTCAGCTTTGTGGACCTGCAACCAATGCAATCACAGGGGGCTTGAGCTTGGTTTAGTTCTCTGCTGTCTTGTCTTGTGATTCTTAATAATTGTTGGACAAGGAACCTCACGTTTTCATTTTGCACCAGGCTCCACAAATTATGTAGCATGTCCTGCAGGCTTAAAGGCAAATGCTTGACATAATTCACAAAAATACCCTAATGCCTCCAATCAAATTCCAGGGGACTAAGAATACACGACATATAATTTCTTTCCACCTGAAGTCACTGGAGTGTTGACTCTCCTGTCTCCTGGCTATGGAAGGGAAGGCACAGTTCCTGAGAAAGTGGCTCTCTCCTGTGTAAGGCCAGTATGGTATATGAAGTACTCCAAGTGAAAAGGGCTAAGAAAGCCATCATTATCCTCAGCAAGAACATTTTCCCAGCATCTGCTCTAGTTGCCATGGGGAACACTTGAGGCCAGGAGTTTGAGACCAGCCTGGCCAACATGTTGAAACCCCATCTCTACTACTTAAAAAAAATGCAAAAATTATACAGGAGTGGTGGCACATACCTGTAACCCTCAGGGGGCTGAGGCATGAGAATCGCTTGAACATGGGAGGCAGAGGCTATTGTGTGCCAAGATCGTGCCACTGCACTCCAGCATTAGTGATAGACCGAGACCCTGTCAAAAAAAAAAAAAAGAGATGTCAAACTGTGAGGCAGGCTCAACAGTCTTGATCAGCTTGGTGGGAGTTCTGGAAGCAGAACTGCCTGTTAGAGTTGTTGCTCAATGGGCCAAAATGGCTGGGCCTTCACACTTCTCCATGCCTAGTCACTGGGTATAGATAGCCCTAGGAAGGGCGTGACCTCAAGTGAAACCACTCTGTGTGGTGAGGCAGAGCCTGAAGGGGCTGATGGCTTACTACTGCATGCCAACCATGCTCCCATGCTGGGAAGAGCATTGTTTCTTGAAGGGAGAGCTGGGTGGCTCATCTCTGTGTCCACCACAGGGTGTGTGGGGGAGGGTTAGCAGGTGGCAGTAGTAGGAAGTAATCGTAGTAGTAGTGGTAGTAGTAGTAAGAAGTAGCAGTATTAGTAGGAAAGTAGTAGTAGCAGTAATAGAAAGTATTAGTAGGAAGAAGTAGTAGTAGTAGGAACGTAGCAGTAGTAGGCAGTAGTAGAAGTAGTAATAGGAAATAGTAGTAGGAAAGTAGTAGTAGCAGTAGGAAAATAATAGTAGGAAAGTAGTAGTAGGAAGTAGTAATTGCAGTAATAGGTAGTAGTAATAGGAAAGTAGTAGTAATAGGAAGTAGTAGTAGTAATATATAGTAGTAGTAGGAGGAGGAAAGTAGAAGTAGTAGTAGGAAAATAGTAGTAGGAAGTAGTAATGGCAGTAATAGGAAGTAGTAGTAGTAGTAGTAGAAAGTAGTTGTAGTAATAGGAAGTAGTAGTGGTAATAATATATAGTAGTAGCAATAGGAAGTAGTAGTAGGAGGACGAAAGTAGAAGTAGTAGTAGTAGTAAAATAGTAGTAGGAAGTAGTAATGGTAGTAATAGGAAGTAGTAGTAGTAGTAGTAGAAAGTAGTTGTAGTAGCAAAATAGTAGTAGTGGTAATAGGAAGTAGTAGTAGTAGAAAATAGTAGTAGTAATAGGAAGTAGTAGTAGGAAAGTAGTAGTAGTAATAGGAATTAGTAGTAGGAAAGTAATAGTAATAGGAAGCAGTAGTAGTAGTAGTAATAGGGAGTAGTAGTATTAGTAGGAAAGTGGTAGTAGTAATATAAAGTCATAGTAGTAGTAGGAAAGTAGTAGTAATAGGAAGTAGGAGGAGGAGGAGGAGGAAAGTAGTAGTAGGAAGGTAGAGTAAGGAAATAGGTAAGGAAGTAGTAGTAGTAGTAGTAGTAGTAGTAGGAAAGTAGTAGTAAGAAGAAGTAATAGTAGCAATAGGAAGTAGTAGTATTAGTAGGAAAGTAGTAGTAGTACGAAAGTTGTAGGAGTAATAGGAAATAGTAGTAGTAGGGAAATAGTAACAGTAGGAAAGTAGTAGTAGTAGCAGTAGGAAGGCAGCCGACTGAGGCCTGTGGTCTTCAGGCATGTTGGCAAGAACATCTGCTCTGTGGTGAAGGTGTATGACAAAAGGGACTCTGTGACCTGCTGAAGCTAGGAAAGGCCACTAGCTGGGGAACTATTTCGAAGCCACTCCTAAGCATATGGAGGCCCTGCCTAACATCCACCCTGCTTTCCTTAGCACGCAGCTTGTAGTAGGCCATTTCGGTACGACAGTAAAGATACCAGAGGCTGGGTAGTTGAGAGAAAAGAGCTTTATTTTGGCTTCTGGTTCTGCAGGCAGTACAGGACGTGTGGGGCTGGCATCTGCTTCTGGCAAGGGCCTCAGGAAGCTTCTAACCATGGTGGAAGGCAAAGGGGGAGCCGGCGTGTCACATGGTGAGAGCAGGAGTGAGAGAGAGGTGGGGGAGGGAGGTGCCACACTTTTAAACAACCAGATCTTAAATGAGCTCAAGAGCACTCACTCATCACCTCGGGGAGGGCACGAACCATTCAGGAGGCAACTGCTCCCATTATCCAGTCACCTCCCACCAAGTCCCACCTCCAGTGTTGGGGATCACAGTTCAACATGAGATTCGGAGGGGACAAACATCCAAACTATATCACAGCTTACACTGTGAATGTGAACACAGTTATACACATACACAGAATATTATTGTAATTTATACTAAAAACAAATCTCCCAACAGCTCCCTAGAAGAGAGCTCGCTGGTTTTCTTATTGGCTCCATCCTGGGACTTGGACGAGTGGGGCGCAAGGTCTCTTTCTGCTGCTAGAGGTGGCTGCCAAGTCTGCCTTTCCTGCCTGGACCCAGCATCGCCAGCGGCTTCAGGATGGTTTAGAAGGAACATTGCTCAGCGTCTCAGGCAACTGGTCTGGAGGAGAGAAGCGGGCAGGGCCAGCGCTCACCCCAAATCCATGCAGGTGGACAGACATGTGGTGGAGGTAGTTGAGGGTTACCTCAGACTACACGCTGGCCCATACAGGGCCAAAGTCACTCATTGTGTGGCGGCATTTTGCGGTGGAAACACACCCGGACGTAGGGAGAAGCGCTGGGACCTGGCTCAGGCATCAGAGAGTCTCTCTGGTAAGCCTTCTTCCTCCAGGGGACTCCGGAGGGTCTGGAGGCTGTGGCCTCTCCTGCTCTGTGGTCAGGTGGCCAGCTGCAGTCAGGCCAGCAGGAGAGGAACTGTGACTGTGCAGGTGGGAAGGGTGGTCAAGCCAGAAGGCAGCCATTTCAAAGCGTCTCAGGCAGCCCGGGCTTGCTGGCCAGTCCACAAGCTTGGCTAGTCATCTTCCCAGTCGTGGTCGCCCTGGGGCAGTGCCTGTAGCAGTCAAGAGAAAACCCAAAAGGCAACCAGGTACACCACAAAGTAAGGCTTTTCTGGGGTCCATTTTTGAGTGGGAGTGAAGGGATCAGAATTGGGTAACACAGGTGAGAGTCAGAGGCTGAAGGTGAGGGTAACAGAAGCCTCCTAATAGCAGGGGTTCTGGAAATATCCCTGCAGATCATTCTTCCTTTCTGGGCCTCAGTTTACTCATCTGGATAGTGGGGCCTGTTAAGCCAGGTGTTCTACTTTATTTTTATCTATTTATTTATTTACTTTGAGACTGAGTCTCACTCTGTTGTCCAGGCCGGAGTGCAGTGGGATGATCTCGGCTCACTGCAACCTTCGCCTCCCAGGTTCAAGCGATTCTCCTGCCTCAGCCTCCCGAGTAGCTGGGACTACAGGTGCATGCCACCATACGTGGCTAAGTTTTGTATTTTTAGTAGAGATGGGGTTTCACCACGTTGGCCAGGCTGGTCTCGAACCCCTGACATCAAGTGATCCGCTCACCTAGGCCTCCCAAAGTGCTGGGATTACAGGTGTGAGCCACCGTGCCTGGCCTGTTCTGACTTTAAAGGTGGGGATTCAGAGGTAGACAAGAGGAGGTAGACTGAGAGGTTCCTGGGGTTAAAGGATGGCAGGGAGGCTGGGCAAAGGTGCAGAAGAGCCCCCGCTTATGTTTCAGGGGCCAAGGCAAGAGTGTACATGGAAGCCAACATACCATGTGGCTAAATATTTAAAAAGCAAACTAACGAACTGTTGAATAAAAGTATGTTCTATTGGTTGACCTTGAAAAAAATCTATTTCTGGTGAGTGACCTGTAAGGCCAAAATTGAATGAAAATTCCCAGACTCAGAGTCTCAACTTGAAGCATGTGGTATGGAGGGAGCTGGTTCAGGGCCTCAGCTGTGGCTACAAGAAGAATGTTCTTTCACTCAAGATCTCCTGCTCTAGGAAGCAGGGCTGGCCAGGGGCCCCCACTGCTCTGCTCTGAAATCTGTCTTTGTGGTGGGGCAGAGGCCACGCTTCCCACAGGCTGTATCCACCAACCACTGCGTGCAACAGGGATGCTGCGGGGGTCTATCTGTGGGAGACATGGGGATCCTCTGATGGCCTTTGCCTTGAGGACACCCCTTGAGCGCCTTGCTGGATCTTTCTTCGATTTTGAGCTTAGCAAACTTCTGCCGGACCTTCTCTCCTTTGCTGGGGCTCAGCTTGCAGCTCGACTTCATGGTCCTCTCAATCTTCTCTGGCTCCCTCCTTTGCTTTCACACGAGCATTTCCCCTAATACATCTCTGTCCCGTTCACTCTGTGTTGACCTCTCTTGGAGGACTTGGGCTAACACATTGGCCCCCCGCTGGCTCCCCTTTCTCTTCTTACCCCTGGCTTCTTTCCACACCCGGAGAAGCCCCATGCGCAGGTGGATGAAGCCCCAGGTACCAGGCTTTAGGCAGTGGCAGGCATGTCCCCTTGGCCCACAGTCTCCTCATCCTGCAATGGCGTTGGGAGTGTGGCAGGGCCATAGGGAGCAAGAACGGGGCCCCTCTTGTCCGAGTCTAAAGTGGTAGCAGTGGGAAGCCTGTCCTCCCCCGCCTTCCCTCTACTCCAGCCTCCTGACCTGTGTGGCTCTTCCCCATGCTCCCTGCCTCTGTGCTTTTCCAGAACACACTTCGTAACCACTGGGATGGAGGTGGTGAGCACGCGTCCCAAGCCCCATGCTTGGGACATACGTTCAATGGTGGCTCCATCTCCATCTTCTTTCACTCTCCTGAGAGTCTGGTGGAGAAGAGAGGAAACTGATGCTCAAAGACACAGAGTGAGCGTCCATATCCAGGTCTTCTGATGCCCCCCCGACCCCTGGGCTTTGCCAGGACGTACCAGCCAGCAGAGACAGACACATAGTATCTCACAACTTCCCTCTCAGTCCCTGAGAAATGCATGTGCCTTTGTCCTCATATTTTAAAAACAGCGGCTTCTTTCAACCTTGCAGCAATCCAGCTGGGGGAATGGAGAGCCCAGCGTGTCATCCCCGAGGCTAGTTAGACACCAGCCTTTCAGAACTTATCGTTATATTTGCAGTCTGGGTAACGGTAGGCAAATCTGGAGTCACAGGTTCTCAGGGGCCTCAAGATGTCTTTCAGCTGGCTGGCGGCCCCAAGGGCTTCTGGGTCTGGGCGGGTGGCGTCCCCACACTGAGCAAGAGCGGAGTCTATGTCATCTTGCATGGGGGAGGGGAACCTCCCCTGGAGAAGTCGAGGCAGCAACTTCTGACACACCAGCACCAGGCTCTGCTTCTCAGAGATGCTGTCGCAGGAGGGCAGCTGGGCCTGACAGCCAGAAACCAAGCAGCTAAAAATGTCTTTATTCTCTCCGGCCCCGGTGGCTTCTTGGCTGCCTAGAAGACAAATGGGAAATATTACACACCCTGACACCTGTGCTCATTGAGGAAGGTCACCACTAATTAGAATTAATGGGTGAGGCCGGGCGCAGTGGCTCACACCTGTAATCCGAGATACTTGAGAGGCTGATGCAGGAGAATCGCTCGAACCTGGGAGGTGGAGGTTGCAGTGAGCTGAGATCGCGCCACTGTACTCCAGCCTGGGCAGAGACAAGACTCCATCTCAAAAAAAAAAAAAGAATTGCTGGGTGACATAGTATAGTCTCCTAGCATTTCCCTGTCACCAGGAGATTTAGGACTCAGAGACACAGTGGTTCCTTTTGAGAACCACATGGAGGAATCCTCTGCTACAATAAGGTGAGGCCTGGGCATGGAAAACCCACTTACCTCACCAGAAGTTAGGCTGATAATTGCAGAGATCACACCCATATTGTTAGACTCTCATTATTACTAAATTAGGGAACTCAGAAAATTACTGAGTCTGGTTTCATTTGTGCCTTTAAAATGCAAAGTTAGGGCCAGGCCCCGTGGCTCATGCCTGTAATTCCAGCACTTCAGGGGGCTGAGGCGGGTGGATCACCTGAGGTCAGGAGTTTGAGACCAGCCTGGCCAACATGGTGAAACTCGGTCTCTACTAAAAATACAAAAATTAGCCAGGTGTGGTGGCACACACTTGTAATCCCAGCTAATTGGGAGGCTGAGGCAGGAGAATCGTTTGAACCCAGGAGGCGGAGATTGCAGTGAGCCGAGATTGCACCACTGCACTGCAGCCTGGGCAACAGAGTGGGACTCTGTCTAAAAAAATAATAAAATAAAACAAAACCAAAATAATATGCACAGTTAGGAGAAAAGTAATCCCAAATATGTATTCAATGAGTTGTACTGTGTCTGACGTTTCATGATTTATATATCCAGAATATTCTGGAATCAGCCTCATTTCTTCTAATTTGATTCTTCTTAAAGGCAAATCAGGAAATAAATAAGTGTGGTTTAATTTGTCTATTTTTGTAGGCTTTGGCATACAAACAAAATCAGAAATTAGAAAATAAAACCCTTTGTCCTCTTATTGGGCTCAGAAAATTTGGTCAGCATTAGAGATTAGGGTGTTTGAAGGGTTCTAGAACCCTGAATGAACCTCTACACATAGTGAGAAACACAGTTCAGTCACCCACCTCGTTTGGTTCCATGCTTTTTCACTTTGAAAACTTTATAAAGAGCAATTGTGCCAAAATAGATTGCAAAATGTACCAGTGAATCAGCCTGATACTTAAGTTTCAGATAAAGGGTAAAGGCATCTGATGAGAAAGACTCTGAGCGGGAGATGGACCCAAAGGTTTTGTGTGTGTGTGTGTGTGTGTGTGTGTGTGTGAGAGAGAGAGAGAGAGAGAGAGAGAGAGAGAGAGAGAGAGAGAGAG
>NW_022437043.1:2647652-2848032 GCF_009761245.1 Sapajus apella
GAGAGAGAGAGAGAGAGAGAGAGAGAGAGAGAGAGAGAGAGAGAGAGAAAGAGAGAGAGAGCGCATGCACGAGGAGGGGCAAGGCAGAAATTCAAATAGGAGTGTGGGACATTTTACATGAAATCTAACATTCTCCAAACTTGAGTGGGTCTCACTGTGACACGCAGAGATGGGAAAGGCCCAATAGTGTGACCCCTAGCCACCCCTCCCTAGCTCCAGTCACCCTGAGTTCCCCTCTGACAGCTGCTCGGCCAGGCTCATGCTGAGTACCTTCCTGCTTGTCGATGACGCCCACTGCACTGGCATCTCGGATGAACAGATGCCCGTTGTTAAAGACGCCGAACATGCCTGCATCAATATGGGTGAAGTAGAAGAAATAGTTCAAATCGTTGCTCCTCAGAGACTCCAGGACACCCAGGAGCTGGTAGGCAAGGTCAGCCGCCTGATCTGGGGGTGCATCGTAGAATTCCTGCAGCGGTCTGGTGCTGGTGCTGACGACGAATCTGCCACAGGAGCCCAGGTACTTGGGCAGCGGCCATCCCTCGGCCCCAGGGAAGATCTGCCGAGCCAGAAGGAGGAGGATTAGAGAGAAAAATCTGGTGACAGTTATCTATCATCTATCTATCTATCATCTATCTGTCTGTCTGTCTATCTCTGTCCCTCACGGCAAGCACAGAAAGATCAGCATCTCAAAACACATCAGCTAAGTGTCTCTCAACCTTATTTATACGTCTTGGAACATGCAATGCCTCTGTCCCTCCCTTTCCCCATTTTTTAATTCTATTACGGATGGGAAGATTCGGAAAAGGAGGCTGCTCTCATTTCTTTGTAGTAGACTGCATTTCAACAGAGTTCCTCCAAGCAGGGTATGAGAATGTTAATGGACTTGCCACAATTTTAGATAGTATCCAGGATTCAGGGAAATATGTGTAAGAGTTGTATAGTTGAAAAAATAGGACTATTTGAGATTTCACAGATATCACTGCTTAGGAAGTGGCTATGGGAAAAATAATGGAAGATCAACTTAAGGCTGATTTAAAGAAAAACTTTTCTTTTTTTTTTGTTTTTTTCAGAGATGAGGTTTTGCTCTGTTCCCCAAGCTGGAGTGCAGTGGTACAATCACAGTTCACTGCAGCCTCAAACTCCTAGGCTCAGGCAATGCTCTCGCCTCAGTCTCCTGAGCAGCTAGGACTACAGGCAAGTGCCGCCATGCCTGGCTACTAAAGAAAAACATTTTTAAAAGTAACAGCGGCCAGGTGCCGTGGCTCATTCCTGTAATCCCAGCACTTTGGGAGGCCGAGGCAGGTGGATCGCTTGAGGACAAGAGTTTGAAGTCAGCTTGGCCAACATAGTGGAACCCTGTCTTTACTAGAAATTTTAAAATCAGCCAGGAGTGGTGGCGCATGCCTGTAATCCCAGCTATTCTGGAGCCTGAGACAGGAGAATTGCTTGAACTCAGGAGGCAGAGGCTGCAGTGAGCCAAGATTGTACCACTGCACTCCAGCCTGGGTGACAGAGCGAGACTCTGTAGGGACATGGATGAACCTGGAAACCATCATTCTCAGCAAACTGACATAAGAACAAAAAATCAAACACCGCATGTTCTCACTCATAGGTGAGTGTTGAACAATGAGAACACATGGACACAGGGAGGGGAGCATCACACACTGGGGTCTGTTGGGGGGAAATAGGGGAGGGATAGTGGGGGGTGGGGAGTTGGGGAGAGGTAGCATGGTGAGAAATGCCAGATGTAGGTGATGGGGAGGAAGGCAGCACATCACACTGCCATGTGTGTACCTATGCAACAATTTTGCATGTTCTTCACATGTACCCCAAAACCTAAAATGCAATAAAAATTTTTTTTAAGTGTGTATATATATATATACACACAATTATATTTATATGTATATATACATACATATACTAAAATGTAAATATATGTAATTATGTAATTTATATATAAACATATAATTATATATGTTTATATATTATATTAATATATATGTTATACTATATATGTATATATACACATAAATATTATATATAAAATGTATATTTGTATACACACACACACACATATATATAACAGTACAGGTACCTTGTTCTGGGATACGGCAAAAATGAAGGTGTTCTGTGGATGGCTGAAGTTTTGGGAACTACTGTACTAGGCTTAAGCCTCTCTCCTGCCAGCCCTGGGTGAACGTGTCTGGCTGGGATAGCTACATACATGGAGCAGATGTTCCCTAACTAACCGCAACCTTCCAGACAGCCTAACAGTGGCTTAGGGAGGCACGAAACCCTCACCTGTCTCCTCTGCCTCCTTGTGAGAGTTCCAAACCTGTGGATTTGTGAGATGAAAAGTGGAGAGGTACCCTGGCTAACCTTTTATTGACTATTTCTTTGAAGCAGCTATATCTAGAATGGTAACCATCTAGATATATACTAGAGATATTTTTTGTATCTCTAGTAGAGATGGGGTTTCACCATGTTGGCCAGGCTGGTCTCGAACTCCTGACCTTGTGATCCACTTGCCTCAGCCTCCCAAAGTGCTGAGATTATAGGTGTGAGCCACCGCACCTGGCCTTTTGCTTTTAATTAAAAATTTTTTTATTTTAATTTTTGTCTTGCATTAGAATAAAATTTTTTTATTTTTTAGTAGAGACTGGGTTTCACCATGCTGGCCAGGCTGGTCTGGAACTCTTGACCTCAGCTGACGCGCCCGTTTTGGCCTCCCAAAGTGCTGGGATTACAGGCATGAGCCACCACGCCTGGCCCAGAGGGGACCTTTCTTACTAAGTACCACGGAGGGAAGTCCTGGGCCTACTGTGGTTGTCTACAGGTGCAGCCACACAGCCATTCCCGGGTTCCATGCCATGCCCTTCCTGGGCAGAGCCCAGAGCTGAGTGGAGGGTCCTAGCCCCATGCTCTTAGCCCATGCCTCTCAGGAGCCAGGCCTGGAAGCAGCCAAGGTTTGGGAGAAGACCTGTGAGAGTGAGGGACAACCTGCGATTCCTTTTCCTCCACCAGTATTTCAAAGGCCAATGTCAGCAGGCAGGTTTTAGTGGGACGGCTCTGCGTTTGGGTTCTATTACTGACACTGGCCAAAAGTGACTTGGGCTGTCACTTCACATCTCAGAACTCCACTGAACCTCATCTGGAAAGGGGACAATAATAATATTCTCAGGGGGAGGTTGTGAGCATTAAATGAGATAATGTCCTTGTAATACTAGCACTTTGGGAGGCCGAGGCGGGCAGATCACTAGGTCAAGAGATCGAGACCATCCTGGCCAACATGGTGAAACCCCATCTCTACGACAAATACAAAAATTAGCTGTGCATGGTGGCGCACGCCTGTAGTCCCAGCTACTCGGGAGGCTGAGGCAGAATTGCTTGAACCCAGGAGGCGGAGGTTGCAGTGAGCCAAGATCACACCACTGCACTCCAGCCTGGCACCTGGTGATGGAGCAAGACTCTGTCTCAAAATAAATACATAAATAAATGAGATCATGTCAAACTTTCAGCCCAATGCCTGGCACATAGCCGGTGCTCAGTAAATGACAGTTGTTACTGTCATTCAATCATCATCCCTTTGGCCAGTGTTTATTAACTGTCTTTGCTATGGCTTCCTCTTCCTCTACCTGTATCTTTCCCCCTCTTCTTCTTTCTCTTCTCCTCCTACCTTTCCCTCTCCTCCCCTCCCTCCTTCCTTCCTCTTCCGTTTCTTAGTCCTCTTCCTCCTCCTCTTCTCCTTCCTCTTCTTTCCTCTTTCTCTCTCTACCCCTCCTCCTTTTCCAGCTCCCCTCTCCCACTTTCTAGTTCCCTTTGTCTCCATTATGTGACCCCTGTGTCCTTACCCTTGAGGTCAGGGGTCAGTCAGAGTGATTGGGCTCCACATATTTTATGGGTGTTTGTTTCCATGTTAAGTGTCTGTCTCTACCACTGGACTGGAAGCTGCATGAAGGCAGGAGACACCCTACTTGTCTTGTTGACCAGTTTATCTCCAGGCCCTTAATGCACCTTCATTTATTAGACCATTTCCCTGTGTATGGACATTTAGGAGTTACTTCTTTTTTTTTTTTTTTCTCCTTTCCAAGCATAACTGCAAGGTACCTCTGTGGGTGGGTCATTCTTCAGCAATTTCTCCATTTCTGAGCTCACTCCCATCTGACTGATCTTTGAGGCACAGGTCAAAGTTGGCCTCCTTTACACAGCCCTTCAGGGCTGCTCAGGCAGTGAAGGTGGCTACTCTTCCCCCCATCCCCATCCCCCTCCCAGCTCTGGGCTCCCACCCCTGTTTCCTCTACAGCAGCCACAGCACTTTCACACTGCAGAAACCAACAAATGCCAGAAAGGTCCTAACACGGGCCAGTGGCCCCAAGACGTGCAATAAAGAGAGGGAGAGGGCTCAATCCGGGGCGGCTTCTGGGAGTGCAAGGTTGACCTCCAACCTAGAGGGCTTGCTGGGTCGCTGTGTACCTGTAGGAGGATGGGGTGCGAGTTGACAGCCAGCGTGTAGAGCAGGCGCAGCTTGTCCCGGTCGGTGAAGTGGTCCATGAAGATGCTGCCAGCGTCGGCCACCTCTGCGTAGCGCCTGACCACGCGATCCAGGAGTCGCTGCGAAGGGCAGCGCAGGAGGGGGCTGGCCAGGCCCTAGGAGCAGGTGGGAGAAAGGCGAGAGAAGACAGAGTGGGTGCCCAGCTCTTGTGAGGGGCTGGTGGGGGGGAATGGGCAGATCCTGCTGTTAGAGGTGTGGGAGAGTTTGAGGTTGTGGAGGCCAGGTAGGGCGTGGGAGAAAGACCTGCAGGAGTAGGGGTTGGGGGTGGGAGGTGTTGGGTGGCTCTGCCCAGGTGGAGGAGGGGGCAGACCCCTGTGGCTGGGGAGAAGGGCCAGAGCACGTTTAGGGGGGCGGGGTGGGAGGCCCCGTGGCCCACCGCAGGCTACACTGGGGGCGGGGCCACAGAGACCCAGGGAACAGAGAAGGGAATGAGCTCTCTAGGGGAGCACGGCAGGAGGGCACCGGGCAGGCGAGGGGAGGGCTGGGGAGAGGAAGAAGGGGAGGGAAGGTGGACCCCTCCTTTCATTCCCCCACCCCTCAGCTGGCCATCTGAGTTTTGCATTTCCTGTTGCACCCCGACCCTGCCCTTGGAAAGAAGGCTGATCCCAGGCTGAATTCATTCCCTGCCATGGGCTTGTTTGATTCCTTCTGCCATTTGACTTCATATCACAACTATGAGGCGACAATGAGCGTCTTTGTATGCACCACTGTGTTCTTGAGATAAAACTTGGCGATACAAACCTAGGCTTTTTTTTTTTCATGACTTTCTAGCCGTACCCTACACCTTTCTCCCCATGCCGAACAAAGACCAGCACGAACCTCCTGATGAAAAGAAATAGAGTTAAGAACGAGACCCTGGGGCCAGTCTGCCAGCATTTTACCCGCTTCCACAACTACCAGCTGTGTGACCTCGGACGGCTTACTGAGGCTTTCCATACCTCCTGTTCCAGCTTAAATTGACGAGGGTACTAACAGGTCATGAGGATCAGGTAAATCAATAGATGGTAATTCACATTCGGTGCCTCGCTGAACCCTCCCAGACCCTCCAAGAGGTAGGTGCTATTACGAACCTCATTTTTCAGGAAGGAATTGGAATGCAGATTGTAGGTAACGGTTGGAAAAGTTGGATTCAGGATTTGAACCCAATGCATTAGACCCTAATATTTGTGCCTTTTCCCAGTAATAGGCCCTGCCCTGCCCCATCCCAATAAATCACCCAAGTGGAGGCCATTGAAAATGATTTGAGGCTATGGAATTGCCTCTTTGCCTCTGGTCATCTTCTCCTACACAGCCTGAAATTCCACCATTAGAGGTGATCATTGGGGAGCAGGGGGTCGGGGTGGGGATGAGTAATTTCTTCTCTTCTCCAGGAGCCAGTTCTGAAATGAACGGATTTCTGGGAGAGATAGGACACTAATTGGCCACAGCAACAACAACAATAATACGTAATAATTATCGAGTACTTACTACACAATAGGAACTGCTCTAAGCCCTTCACAGGTGATGTATTCTTTTATCTACCACACAAGAACTTACTATTGCTCCATTTTTCAGATGGCAATACTGAGATTTACAGAGATGAAGTCAGTTGCTCCAAGCCACATATACCTAGCATTGGAACCAAGACAGTATGGGTGAGAGGTAGGTAAGGATAGATAAAGGTAGATAATGGCAGTTAAAGATAAGGGAGCCAGGCAGGACCTGCACCCTTATCTTTGCTGGGGATGAGAGGATCACATCATATAACCCTGCAGTTAGCACCAGGCTGTATTCATATTGTATTTGTGGAAACAAAGGAAACAAAACAGGCCCTGCCCTCCAGGGTGCCTCTCAGCTGGGAGAGACGGTCAGGTGCCCAGCAGTTAAGATGTAGTGCAGGAAGAGCTAACACTGAAATGAGCTATTGGAGCCAACAGGACAAGGGCCGCATTACAACTTTCATGGGCCCTTGGGACCCTTGCTTTTGCAGGCTCCTTCCTCCATGAAAAATATTAAAAATTATATTTTACAGCTGCACTGGTATAAAGACATATTAAAATTATACATTTAAACATGTTCTTGGACTTGAAAGTTTGCTTTTTTCTTCTGATTTTAAAAGAAAGTAAAACATTTTTGTGGGACCCTGATACAGTTTGGATCTGTGTCCCCGCCCGAATCTCATGTGAAATTGTAATCCCCAGTGTTGGAGGAGGGGCCTGGTGGGAGGTGATTGGCATGGGGGTGGATTCCCTCTTGCTGTTCTCATGTTAAGGAGTGAATTTTCATCCTTTCTCTTTGCCTTCTGCCATGATTGTAAGTTTCCTGAGGTCTCTCCAGCCATGCTTCCTGTACAGCCTGAAGAACTGTGAACCAATTAAACCTCTTTTCTTTATAAGTTATCCAGTCCCAAGTAGTTTGTTTGTTTTTTTTTGATACAGAGTTTCACTCTTGTTGCCCAGGCTGGAGTGTAATGCTGTGATCTCAGCTCACTGCAACCTCAAGCTTCCAGGTTCAAGCGTTTCTCTTGCCTCAGCCCCTCAAGTAGCTGGGATTACAGATATCCACCACCACACCCGGCTAACTTTGTATTGTTAGTAGAGACTGGGATTCACCATGTTGGCCAGGCTGGTTTTGAACTCCTGACCTCAGGTGAACCACCAGTCTTGGCCTCCCAAAGTGCTGGGATTACAGGCGTGTACCATGGCGCCCAGTCTCAGGTAGTTCTTTGCAGCAGTGTGAGACTAGACAACACAGACCCTAAAAGACTTCTTGAAAGATGGTGAAGTCTAAGCTGAAGCCTTAACTTGCAAAGAGGGTAGAAGAGGGAACAGTACATGCAAACACCTTGAGAGGAGAGAGAATGTGCTAGAAACTACAGGTTGGTTAGGGCTTTTTGAAGCTACAGTATCACTAGTGAGAGTGAACAGAGAGGAATCTCAGAATGGAAGAAAGATGAAGTCATTTTAAGGAATTCTGATTTTATCTAGAAGGGATGGGGACCACTGAAGGCTTTAAGCAGATACACATTTTATGCTCAGCTATATGTTTTAGGAAAGTGATTCTGGGTTGTTACGTGGACAATAGATTCAGAGGAGTGTGGCCCAGATTGCAAGTCACTGGCCCCTACATTTTAGCTAGGCATATGGCTACCCCAAATAAAGATTTCATTCCTAGCTTCCTTTGCAGCTAGGGGTGACAACGTGACTAGGAACTAGTCAATGTGTTATAAGTAAAAATTTCTGGGAAGAGTCCTTAAAGGGAGAGGATGTATCTTTCTTTTCTTTCTTTTCTTTTCTTTTCTTTCTTTCTTTCTCTTTCTTTCTTTCTCTCTCTCTCTCTCTTTCTTCCTTTTCTTTCTTTCTGCCTGCCTTCCCTCCCTCCCTCCCTCCTTCCTTACTTCCTTCCTTTCTTCTTTCCTTCTTTCCTGTCTTTCGAGACGAAGTCTCACTTTGTTGCCCAGGCTATAATGCAGTGGTGCAATCTTGGCTCACTGCAAACTTCACCTCCCAGGTTCAAGCAATTCTCTTGCTTCAGCCTCCTGAGTAGCTGAGATTACAAGCACACACCACCACACCTAGTTAATTTTTGTATTTTTAGTGGAGATGGGGTTTCACTATGTTGGTCAAGCAGGTCTCAAACTCCTGACCTCGTGATCTGCCCTCCTCAGCCTCCCAAAGTACTGGGATTATAGGCATGAGCCACCGCGCCCAGCCTCTTCACTCTTTTCTTCCTGGCTGGAATGTGGAAGTGATGGGTGGTGGTCAAGCAGCCATTTTGGATCACGGCACACTAAGGGCTGTGTAGCAGCAGAATAAAGTAGCCTGGATGCCTGACAATCATGGAGCCACTGTATTGGCCTTGGACAACTATGTATCAGTTTCTTTTACGTTTTTTAAAAAGCATATTTTGGTCAGGCATGGTTGCTCTTGCATGTAATACTAACACTTTAGGAGATGGAGGTAGGCAGATCCCTTGAGTCTAGTAGTTCGAGACCAGCCTGGATGACATGGCAAAAGTCCGCCTCTACAGAAAATACAAAAGCTAGCCAGACATGGTGATGCGTGCCTGTAGTCCCAGCTACTTAGGAGGCTGAGGCAGGAGAATCACTTGAGAACAGAAGGTGGAGGCTGTAGTGAGCTGTGATCGTGCCACTGTGCTCCAGCCTGGGCAACAGAGTGAGACCTTGTTGCAAAGAATAAAAGTGTATTTTGATTTTGTTTAAGCCTCTGTCACTTGGATTTGTTGTCACATGCAACTGAACCTAATCTAAAATATCACAGGAGGAAAGAGTGGAAGCAGGAAGGTCAGTTAGGAAGATGCAATGGTTGAGGTGTGAGATGAGAGAATGCAAAGATTGGAAGATCTTTGTTGGAACAGAATATACAAGTCTTGGTGATGAGCTGAATGGTTGGGGGCTGTTGGTGAGAAGAAAGGAGATGTCAGAGATAGTGCTCAATGTGAGGGTGGACAACAGGAATATTGTTTGCTGAGGTGACTTTAAAACATGTTTGCAAACTCTTTGCCACTCCTCCAATCAAGGGATAGAGTCTCATTTCCCTCCCCTGGAATATGGACTGGCTTTGGTGACTCACTTTTGGTGGATAGGATGGTGTAGGAGTGATGACGCAAAACTTTGAGGCTCGGTCTTAAAAGGTGATACAGCTTCTACTTGGTTCTCTCTTTGGATGCTTGCTTTTGTACGTAGCCATGCTGTAAGGAAGCCCAGGCCACATGGAGAGCCCTACATGGAGAGAAAAACCAAGATCCCCGCTTCACCGCAGCTGGGCTCCTGACTGACAGCCAGCCCCAGCTTGCCAGCCATGTGATTGAACATCTTGGAAGTGGAACCTCTATGCCCTATAGAACCACCCGAGCTGATGCCACGTGGAGCTTCGTGAGCCTTTCCCACCAAGCCCTGCTCAAGTTGCATACTCATGAGCAAAATAAATGATTATTGTTTTAAGCCACTATGTTTTGAAATACTTTAATACACAACAATAAATAACTGATATATTTGCTGAGAAGGTTCCGAGCCACCTCTAGAACCACAGCAGGAACAGGCTTACGAGACCATCTGTACTACCCTCTCCCCTTCTGGTGGAGGCAGCTCCTACCCAAGCTCCCACTTAGAGTGAGAGCTTTGTCTACTTCTGTTTGGCATGTGCCGGCCGTGTGTAAACCCACAATTATATCGGCCAATGGCAAAACAGAATTGGGACACCAACCATTTTGAGTAAAATAATGATCAATTTCAAACCAGATACACCCTGTTCGGGGATCACCAATTGCTCTGAAGTTTCTAAATCGCTTCTCCCATCTGCATACATGGGCAACAGGGCTAACTTACCACCTCCCAGTGAAGGATAAAAAGAGAACCAAACCCTGGACCTCTGTTGCCCCTCTGCCTCCGGTGCCTGCTTTCTTCATTTTTGCATTTTCTGTCTGATGCCATTCCTTGGGAAGCCGGCCAACCAGTGAATGTTTCCATTGACTGGAATTTTGCTTGGCTGTGTGGTTACTTGATAGGGGCCTTTGGTTCAGGGTGAAACTGAGAGTGGCTGTCCCAGTTCTCTACCATAGTCCCTAACAGTCTGTAAGACGGTCGATAAAATTTAGCAGGCATGTTGCTGTGATGGTTAATTTTATGTGTCAACTTGGCTAGGCTGTATTCCCCAGTTATTCAATCGAATGCTAATCTAGGTGTTGCCTTGAAGGCATTTCATAGATGTGATTAACACCTACCATCAGTTTACTTTAATAAGTAAAAGAGATTACCTAGATAATCTGGGTGGGCCTGATCCAATCATTCAAAGCCCTTAAGAACAAAACAGATTTTTTTTTTTTTAAGGAACAAGGAATTCCATGTGCAAACTATAGCATCAGCTCCTGCCCAAAGGTTTCCAGATTGCAGGCCTACAATGTGGAGTTTGGACTTGCCAATCCCTACAATCATGTAAATCAATTCTTTGAAGTAAATCTGGACATGTATATGTATCTCCTACTGATTATGTTTCTCTGGTAGAACCCTGCCTGATACACTAGCTAAGGGAAAAACACTTGTTCATTACAAAAACGGACAGCAATTAAGACCGAAATCTAGGTTTGCTTTCATCTCGGAACCTTTTAGTGAAATCTGAATACAGAAGTAACTTCACCAAAGAGTCATTTGACCTGCCATTGGCTTTCATCCATACCCCGGAGTGTTTGCTCAAAAAACATCACCAGCAATCAGCAGTGTCCTCATTTAAAGGGTTCTTACCAGAATGGAAACATAAAAGGTAAATAGTCTTGACAGATGATTTCATGACTCTGATGGAGGTACTTAAAAAGTAAAAGAGGGATTCTTTTGTTTCCCTTTAGAAGCTAGACATAAGAGAGTTCATTCATCACTAGGGAAAGAACAGGTTTTCCTTCAGACCAGGCCAAGTCTTAGAAGTTATGTGGACCTTCGGTAATCTTGTTAGAATTGCCCTAGCTCTTTATCAGGTTCTATCTCATGGGGAAGACCTGTCCAGACTGAGAATCTTGCCAGAAGCAGATCACAGGGGGATCACATCTGGATTGGGGTGGGCTGAACGATGGCCCCACCTAGCGGACCACAGTGTGGTGGAAAGAGCCTGGGTTTTGGAGTTGCTATTAGAGAATATTGTGCAAAGGTAGCCTACTGCTGATGGGCCTGTGTGTTGGTGAATTCTCGAGAGTGGCATGGGAGCTGCGTGTGAAGGTTTGATGCAGAAGCCTCTTTAGTGATTACTATTTGAAAACGTGGTTGGCATAACACAGCTGAAAGAAAACTAACTTTCTGGAAGTTCTAAGTGCTGGGCCCTATGCCAGGCTTTTTCACTGGTGTCATCTCAGCACACACAGGAACTTTAGTTCTCTCTGGCCCTGGTGACAGTCCTGGAAATTTCAGATGATTGATTGAAAAAAGGCTTCAAAAGATTTGTGGAAAATGTGACATTAATTTTCGCAGCCCAGGCTGGTAAACACAAACGGTACACAGCATTATCTGGTGATCTAGTAAAATAGTTCCATTTTCCAGATGGGAATAAGGATCAGGAAAGAAGTGGCTTGTTAAAGATCGTGTTCCTGGCCAGGTGTGGCCCACGCCTGTAATCCCAGCACTTTGAGAGGCGGAGGCAGGAGGATTGCTTGAGGCCGGAGTTCGGGACCAGCCTGGGCAACATGGCAAGACCCGGTCCCTAAAAAAAATTTAAAAGTTCACTAGGTGTAGTGGCACATGCCTATAGTCCCAGCTACTTGGGAGACTGGGGCAGGAGGGTCCCTTGAGCCCAGGAGTTCAAGACTCCTTATTGGTGTCCAAGCTTGCTTTCATACCAGATTCCAGTAGGGTATTACATTGATTTAATGGGGGAAAGATGAGGGGGAAGTCAGTGATTTCAGAGTAGGGCAGTGTGTCCCAAACTTGGCTGACAATCCTGATCTTCAGAATGCTATAAACATACAGATTCCTAGGTCCGCACCTAGAAATTCTGGAAAGGTAGGTCTGTTGGAGGCTTAGAATTCTGGATTTAGACAGATATCATGGGCTGTTCTTGTTATCAGCCAAGCCTGGGGAACAGAAGGGGAGCAAGGGAGACAAGAAACTGAGATGCAGGCCGGGCACGGTGGCTCACGCCTGTAATCCCAGCACTCTGGGAGGCCGAGGCGGGCGAATCACCAGGTTAGGAGTTCGAGATCAGCCGAACCAACATGGTGAAACCCCGTCTCTACTAAAAATATAAAAATTAGCTGGGCGTGGTGGCATGCAATTGTAATCCCAGCTATTCACGAGGCTGAGGGAGGAGAGTCACTTGAACCCAGGAGGCAGAAGTTGCAGTGAGCCAAGATTGCCCCATTGCACTCCAGCCTGGACAACAGAGTGAGACTCCATCTCAAAAAATAAATAAATAGAAAGAAACAAACAAACTGAGATGCAATTCAGTATTTCTAGCTCAGGAGCTTTGGAAGAAGTCCCTGGGCAGACTTCTTTCTTTAGTTTAGACACAAATAAAAATGACTGTGCACTCTTGATGGTGGAGTAGAGACAGTGGGTCATGGCTTCCCCATCACTCCTCATATGGCTATCATCTTTCCCCAGAAGGGTTTGGCTGGTAAAAGCCCAAAGTTGCCCTTTAGAAAGGGATGTGGACACTGTAATGGGGTGGTCCAGAAAACCAGACAATCTTCAAAACCATCTGAATGACTCTCAGGAGGAAATCACAGCTGCTTGAAGGGAAGATGGGGTTGCTAGCCCCTCACATCACATCACGGAGCGCACTCCAAGGAGGGATTGAGTGGAAAGAAGAATCAGGAATGCCAGGTTGCTGCTGGAAAGGCATTGACTGTCCAAGGGCTAGGTACTGACTCCAACTGACTGCTAGCCCCATGCTGCAACTTGGGGTGACAAGAACCAAAGGAGAGCTGGCATCCTGGACACTTCCATTTTTAGACTTCCTATATTGGGTCAGTGAAGATACTGTCACACTACCCATTGTGTGACAATACATAGCTATTTGCCATGCTAAATGAGTCCATTCTAGCATGGTAAAAAGAACCAGAGGCCGGGCGCAGTGGCTCACAGCTGTAATCCCAGCACTTTGGGAGGCTGAGGCGGGCGGATCGCCTGAGGTCAGGAGTTCAAGACCAGCCTGACCAACATGGAGAAACACTGTCTCTACTAAAAATGCAAAAATTAGCTGGGCGTGGTGGTGGGTGCCTGTAATCCCATCTACTTGGGAGGCTGAGGCAGGAGAATCATTTGAACTTGGGAGGCGGAGGTTGCAGTGAGCTGAGATGGCGCCTCTGCACTCCAGCCTGGCAACAGAGAGAGACTCTATCTCAACAAACAAAAAAAAAAAAAAAAAAGGAAAAAGAAAATTTGGAACATATACAGCCTGGAGTACTTTCAGCCAAAAAAAGAATGAGGTCCTGTCATCTGCAACATCATGGGTGGAAAAAAGAACCGGAGACGCTGTTGGAATCCTCTACTGCTGCTTGTCCAGCTCCCTCTTTGGAACTTCAGCACAAACTCAGCTGACAAACCTCACAGAACATGCATGAAAAAGGCTTGGCCTGGTGAGAGGCACATCCTCTGCACTCAGTACCTAGTACGTATCATTGTCACCATCATGGTCATCAGCATCGACATTGTCACTGCCGTGTGCCAGACGTGCCTTCCATAAAGAGCCATGGCGTTTTCCGTGCCCTACATCCCCTTAGAGCCGAAGCTTCCCCTTCCATGGCCACTTGCTTAGGGCAGAAGGGCAAAGCCATCTGTGATGGACAGGGGTACCTGGTGTGAAAGGTTCTACCTAATGAAAAAGAGTTAAGCCAATGATTCTGATTCCCTTTTGGGGTTTTGATCTGGGATCTATCTGAGAAAGAGAGGATGGGGCAGTGCCATGGAAAGAAGCCGAGATGCCATGAGTGAGGGTGACTGGGGGCCCATGAAACAGGGACCAAAGCACCAGATGCATGGCTGCTGCATGCTAGGGCTGCTTCAGGTCTTAAAATCTCCTGTGCCAAGTTCTGGGCCAAGGATGACCTTACCACAAACACCTTTTCAAGAGAGTGGGCTCCTGGAGTCTTTGCGCTTGGTCTCCAGGAGAGCCAGGCAACCCACTAACCCATAGAAATGGGGCTTTATTGAGGCACGAGGGAAGGGCAGTGGGTTAGGATTGGAAGTCCTGGGCCTACTGAGACTCAATTTCTGTCTCTGTAAGAGGGAGGATGACAGTATCTTTTCTCATACCTCATAGGAATGGCACGGAAGATAATGTGTGCGAACCTTGTTAAAGCATTCACCAGCCTGTGCCCTGGTTATCCTCAAGCCCATCTTCTATCTTTTCTTTTTTCTATTTTTTCACTATTTCCAGTAATGGCTATAAGCAACCATCTTCCATCTTAATTGACAATTTCCAAAAGCAAATGTTTCTCAAAAAACAAAGATGCAGCATACTGAACATATCTGAATATTTGCTCCAATAGAAATAATTGTGTGTGAAAAAAAAGAACATGAACTGCTCTTCGAAAGAAAATCTAAGACCAGGAGTGTGGCTTTTCCAAGATGAAAAGTCAGCTTGTCTCAGTAAGGTTGTCCTTGTCAGCTGGATTTGGAAGGCTGAGGGAAATCTTGGAACAAATGAATTTTCACTTTGAGTGGACTTATTGTTCTCATGCTCACCCAGGGAGAAGAAGAGAATGCGCTAATGCTAATAAACCTATGAATTTCCTTTCTGGTTACACACCTGAACACCTTTCACATGATTTAGTTGTTAAATATGCATGTGAAATGAGACTTAGGTTAATCATGCATCATAAGTTAATCAATGCTTTATAATTAAAACAATGTTGATTCAATACCTGTCTCAGCTGTGGATAATTAAATCAAAAGTTACTGAATGTTTCTCCACGCTGTATTGTATTCAAAATCATGAAAACTCTTTTTTGGTTTATGTTATTAAGAGAAACATCTTGGCTGGGTGTAGCAGCTCGTGGCTGCATTTCCAGCACTTTGGGAGGCCACGGTGGGGGGATCGCTTGAGCCCAGAAGTTCCAGGCCAGTCTGAGGAACATAGGGAGACCCTGTCACTACAAAAAAAAAAAAGAAAGAAAAATTAGCTGGGCATGGTTGTGCCCATAGTCCCAGCTACTTGGGAGGCTGGGGTGAGAGGATCGCTTGAGCTTGGGAGGTTGAGGCTGAGCTGAGCTGTGATCACGCCAGGTATGGCACTCCAGCCTGGGCAACAGAACAAGACTGTCTTAAAAAAAAAAAAGAAGAGAAACAGCTCACAATTCTTTTTCTATTACAGTAGATGGATTTTTTTCTTGTACTAAAGTTCTTTCTGATTGTTTTTTCCACTGAAACCCAGACACAACAAAGATTTTTCGTGTGTTAACTTTGTATTTTACAAGTGTTTGGCCACCAGAGTTATTATTATTACTTTTTGAGATGCAGTCTCACTCAGTCACTGAGGCTGGAGTGCAGTGGCGTGATCTCGGCTCACTGCAACCTCTGCCTCCTGGGTTCAAGGGATTCTCCTGCCTCAGCCTCCCATGGAGCTAGGATTACAGGTGTGCACCACCATACCTGGCCAATTTTTTGTATTTTCAGTAGAGACAGGGTTTCACCACATTGGTCAGGCTGATCTCGAACTTCTGACCTCATGTGATCCACCCACCTTGGTCTCCCAATGTGCTAGGATTATAGGCGTGAGCCAGTGCGCCCGGGCCAGAGTGATTATTTTTGAGAAGCCACTTGGATGATTTAGAAAGTTGACACCTTGTAACTCTCAGTCATGTTTATAGGCAAAGCTTACCTCTTAGCTCACTGTCCCAGGAATTAAAGGCGGAAGGAAAATCTATAAAGTAGATAGTTCCCAAATCGTTTCAATTTTGCTTTGAAATCCATAAGATATGGCAGGTTTATGATAGGTCCCTTCCTCCTTTTAGGAAGTTCCTTTCTGTTACCATTGGCCTAGGCTGATCAATTTAGGTTCCCTGAAACTCAGTCACTGAAGGAAGAAAGTCAGGTGCAAAGGGTAGAAGCAGAGACAGGAATGAGCCAAGGCGGCGGGGGGGGGGGGGGGGGGGTAGGATTTGGAGTTTCCCTTGGATCATCTCAGAGTGAATAACATATCCAGGAGGGTTGAATAGATGTTAAAACCCCATAAAACAGACTTGGTGGGGTGGGGTCAGGGATATGAAATATTTCTCCTTGCACCAGAAAACCTGTCTCATAGACCTATAGCTTCTATGTAAGACAGATCTCCTGGCCGGGTGCGGTGGCTCACGCCTGTGATCCCAGCACTTTGGGTGGCTGAGGTGGTCGGATCACCTGAGCTCAGGAGTTCAAAACCAGCCTGGCCAACATGGCGAAACCTCGTCTCTACTAAAAATACAAAAATTAGCCGGGTGTGGTGGTGGGTGCCTGTAATCCCAGCTGCTTGGGAGGCTGAGGCTGGAGAATCACTTGAACCTGGAAGGCAGACGTTGCAGTGAGCCAAGGTCACACCACTGCACTCCAGCCTGGGCGACAGAGTGAGACTCTGTCTCAAAAAAAAAAAAAAAAAAACAAAAGAGAGAAGTTGGCCTTGGGATCAGGAAAGAGGATGCCCCAGCCCATGGCCTTCAGCACTGTGGCCCAGGGACAGGTGGCCAGGCCACTGGCAATCACCCACCAACTCCCATCTTAGATCAGCACCCACTCACAAGCCTTCTGTGTACTCAGAAGCTTGTTTTCGTGTAGACAGAGGTGCGTTCCACTCTATGGAAGAGTGATGCTCTGTAAATACCATTTCAATCGCTGGCTCTGTGACTTGGTCAGTGTGAATTGGCTTCTTTTAGGGTGTGCTGGTAAGACCACCAAATGTGAGCTCCAAGAGAGCAGGGACTTGGTCTTACTCACCTCTGTGTCCCTAGCACCTTGTAGAAAGTTCATACTCAACACAGTGTTGTTAAATCAGAGGAGGAATTATTGAAACCCCAACTCTGGACTGTGGTGAATTTACCAGGGTAAATGCCAGCCTGAGACACCCTTTGAGAGCCAACAGAAAGGGTGGCTTTTCTGGTGACACATCTATGTGTTACTGCATAGTACAACCTTTGACGCAACGACAATGAAAACCAATTGCTAACATTATTGCATGCTTGCCTGCTCTGGTTCAGGCGCGGCACTCTGCCTTGCATTGCTGCCTTGGTTAGTTCTCACACTTCCATGAGGGCAGGCACTGTGCTCGCCTGCAATGAGAATTCTGTGTGCCTGGAAGTTGAGCGACACATCCAGGGCTTTGTGCATAGGTGTGGAGCCAGGATGTGAACTCAGGTCTGCCTGAGTCCCAGCCCAGGCCATACTGTCTTCTGGGGCATTGAACCTGCAGCCTCCTTGTCGGGTCTTCTCTCTCTGGCACTGCCAGGTGGTCTGTGCGTCAAGCGCAGGAAGCGGATCTCATGTGCTCTCATCTTTCCAGGAACCCTGGGCATCATCTGGCCAATGGCAGATATCACGAGTCTTGGATGTAACTTCCCTTTCCCTCTTTCTCTGTTAGTCTGTGAGTGTGGCCCTGCCCTACTTTTGCCATGAAGCCTCCCTGACCCCACTCTAAATCCTTGACTGTCCCTGTGTGCCACTTTTAGAACCATTTCTGAAAAGATCCATTGTCTTTGAGTCATTTTTCTTTCTTTTTTTTTTTTGAGACACAGTCTCGCTCTATCGTCCAGGCTGGAGTAGAGTGGCTCAGTCTCAGCTCATTGCAACCTCCGCCTCCCAGGTTCAAGCGATTCTCCTGCCTTAGCCTCCCAAGTAGCTGGGACTACAGGCACGTGCCACCACGCCTGGCTAATTTTTGTATTTTTAGTAGAGACAGGGTCTCACTATATTGGCCAGGCTGCTTTCGAACTCCTGACCTCATGATCCGCCCGCCTCGGCCTCCCAAAGTGCTGGGATTACAGGCGTGAGCCACCATGCCCATCCGTCATTTTTCTTTAGAAATGTAAGTTGTCAGACCCTGCCCCAGACCTGCTGAATTAGAACCTCCAGGGCATATATGCTAACAAGCCTTTCTGGGGATTCTGCTGCCTGCTCAAGTTTGAGAACCATTGTCCTATAGAATGACATTTAGCTCCCCACCCCTAGCCCTCGCCCTGCCATTACATCTACCCACTGCTCTCTGATACTCTAATGTGGGGCTGTGACCCTTGCTTTACTTCCCACAATCACGCCTCATTCTCACTTCCACATCTTTGCCCTGCCTACGGAAGATCCGTCATTGACATTTTCCCTGTCCCATCCTTCCTCTCCACACCTCCTCCAGGCAGCTTTCCTGGTCCTTCCAACCCTCGTTTTCTTCCTTCTTTTGCATTCTGTGCTACACAGGCCTTGTTCTACGCACGTCAGGTCTCTCCTTAGCTGTTCAGTGCCTGGGCACAGGAACTTTGAGTAATCATACCTTGGAAACTGCCTCAGCAACTAGTAGTGGGTGGGTACCTAAGAGGTCCTTAATAAGCAAATCCTGTCCACACACTGTGTGCTGCAGTGCACTTACTCGGGGTGTGTGCCCCAACCCACAATTCCTGAGAGGCTGACAGGCAGCTGGTAGTCAGTCCAGGAACAGTAGCATGAGGTAATGTTGGAGGAGCAGGAAGCATGATTAACACTGAGAGATCCAGTCTGCTGAGAGATAATGGAGCAAGACACCCAGAAAGGAGCAGAGATGAGAAGCAAGGCACGTCTGCAGCCAGATAGGAACTTACAATTTCTTTCTCACCAGGAGGGCTGGATGGATGTACTTCTGGCACAATAAACCCCCTTTTACTTTAATTTCTGAGGTTCTGATCTTTACAACGCCTGATCCCTGATTAAGATACAAGCAAATGGTTGCTTTGGCAGACGGGTTGTCATGGTTAAGTAGGTGACTGTTTTAGCTGAACACCACACAGCGGCATGCATGGTATCCACGCAGCGGAGCCTGGGTCAGCACTACTTCTTTTGCCTACCTGTGCCCCTTGCTGTCAAACCTTTGGCAACCACAGGCTCATTTGGTGGCGATTGTGGCGTCCTCTGCCACTGGGTGGCACACACCTTGGATGACCCCTCTGGTGGAGGCGGTAGCTAACTTTCCCTTCCTATTCAAGACGCTTTCTTTCCTCTCACCTCCCACTTTGTCCACCATCTTCCTCCATTCCAGGGCCCCTGGAAGCTTGCCACCGAAGCATTTGTGGATTGCTCAAAGAGCCTCACTGCGGCAGATGAAATAATCATTCCGGCAGGCAATTCAGCTAATAGTTGGGGCGAGCAGGGCTGCTGATGCAGAGTAAAACACATTATTTCATGGTCTGTCATTTTGATTCAGGTGTGCTAAAGCACGTCATAATTCTCCACTGGGCCATTTCTTTTTATATGGGCTGTTGGTTTTCTTTTTTCGTCTTCTTTCTTAAATCAAAAGACAGGAAACCAAGTGCTTCTGACAAGTCATTTATGAATCCACGCTTGCAGAGATATCCATAGAAGCTCAGTGGCTTCTGCTGTGCAAAGGACCTGTGGCTCAGGAGGCTCGGACAGAATTCTGATTGTCAGGAAAACCCTCACACCTGCCTGAGAGCTCCCCCCAGCCCTTCTGTTGAGATTGTACCACCTGTATGAGTCAGGGTTCAGTCAGAGGCAGAATCGCCAGGAGATTGTTTTCGTTTTACAGGGTTTGGACTTTGCACAGTCGTGGGAGCTGGCTAAGCAGTCTCTGCAGGGCTGTTGTCCTCCCATCGGATGTTGGAGCTTGAAGTCCACTGGGCGGAGAGTTGGGAAGGGAAGATAGATGCAAAGTGTGGGAAGACCAAGGACAAGGCTGAACCCGTAAGTGCAAGCTGGAGCCAGTGAGGACTGACTGAAACCGTGTCAGTTCTTGTTGCCCTGACTTGGTCCTGCAGTGTGGAGCTAAACCTGGCTCAGGAGTCGGAGAAACTAAAGAAGGAGATGGGGAAAGGTAGAGCAACTGCATCCCTGGCCATGCTTTATACCAGCAAGGTGAGCCGCCAGGTAAGTGACAATGTGTGTGAGTTCCCAAAGGACCGCCATTTCACTTCCACCCTCCCAGACACCCGACAGAATCTTCTGCGGCCCACCCTCTTTGAAAGCATGTAGGGAAGGGAATTCTGGGAAACGTAGTTCATCCTGACCAAGTTGACACATGACAAAGCTATCACATCACCTTTGGCTTTCTTTGTATATCCCGTGGTGACTTTCTCTTTAACTAGACTGAGCTATCTCACTGCAGCCTAACTTCCCTGAGTCTGTGTTTGGGGCATGGAGGTTTACTGTCCTCAGGAAAGGCTGGGGCACAGCTTCTGGGCCAGGGTTTCGTGTAAGGAGCTCTCCAGCAGTTGGACATAGTGTAGACAGAGCTCATGGGAGCTGCTGATGCATTCTCTGGGTACATGAGAGAAGCTCCCGGTGCCCTGAACATCTTTTTTTTTTTTTTTTTTTTTGAGACAGGTTCTCATCATCCTGTCAGGCAGGCTGGAGTGCAGCGGTATGAGGCTCCCTGCAGCCTCAATCTCCTGGGCTCAAGTGATGCTCTGCCTCAGCCTTCTCTGAGTAGCTGGGACTATAGGCATACACTACCACACTCAGCTACATTTTTGATTTTTTGTAGAGACAGAGTATTGCTATGTTGCCCAGGCTAGTCTTGAACTCCTGAGTTTAAGTGATCCTCCTGCCCTGGCCTCCCAAAGTGCTGAGATAATAGGTGTGAGCCACTGTGCCCGGCCTGAGCTTCCTTTCTCCCTCCCATCCCAATCCCCATTCCCCCCTCTTCACTGCCCCCACTCCTCTGCACCCTGGGTGGCTTGATGAGGTACTGTCTATCAGGCTCTTTCTGTGGTGGAAGGAAGGATTCGGGGAGAAAGAAAAGCAGGTAACTTCCTAGAGGCTGGGTGTGAGAAAGTAGCCACAGAGGCACTACAGAGAGAAGCTGCGAAGTCCGGAAAGGCCTGAGCTCAGAAGGAAGTGCTGACAGTTCCAACCCAGGTCTGTCATGAGGCTCAGTGGTCCTTTGGGGCTGCATTGCAAGGAGATGCAAAAAGAATTGGGGGACTCACCCCTCAACCCAAATATACTGCTGCAACCATGCATGTGGGTTAGGAAACTTGCAACAGCTCCCGTCTGAGGTGTTGGAAGTCACTTATTCAACAAAAGTTTATCAGTGCTCTACCTTGTATAAGGTGTTGGGCCTCATATAAAGTAGGAGCTACTGGGGTCACAAAGATAAGTAAGAGTAGGCCCCTACATCCAAGGAGCTGGTCCCCTCGTGGGGCAGAGTGACATATATACCACAAAGATCAGTACGGGGCAGAATATGACAAATGCTATAAGAGATGTAAACAAGGTCCCATGGGAATACAGAAGAGAAAGCAGTAGGGAAATCCAGGTAGGCTTCACAGAAGAGGTGGTATGAGCATGGCCTCGAAGAATGAGTAGGATTTTGGCAGGTGGAGATCTAATATCAATGCATTTCAAAGGAAGGATCAGACTTGAACGAAGGCAAGGAGCAAAGTTAAAGGCCATGTCTGGTTTATGGGATACAAACATGAGTTCATTCATCAGGGGAGAAGATTGGAAAAGTAGGGTGAGAGAAAACTGGGGGGCTCTTGAATACCACATGTGGGGAATTTTGATTTTATTCTATAGATAATGTGCATAATGTTGTAGGCAAATATTATTGTTCATGAAGATGCCATGGGAACCCCACCCCCAAAACTGTTTAGAGGGAGTTAAATTCAGTTTGGCAATATGTATTCAAAGATGTAAAAACATTCATACCCCTTGACCCAGTGGTTCCACTGCAGGGAAGCAGGGAAGCCACAAAGCATAGTATTTAAGGGTGTGACTTTGGCAGTCAGGAGACAGGCCTGTGTTCAAATCTCTTCCAAAATTTACTAGCTGGGTGACCTTGGGCAAGGTATATAAATCTCTCTAAGCCTCAGATTCCCCATCTGTTAAATGGGAACAAGAATATCTTAGAGGGTTTGAAGATTAGCTGTGACAAATATATGTGAAGCATGCCTGTTCCATAGAAAGTAGCATGTGGGCCGGGCGCGGCGGCTCACGCCTGTAATCCCAGCACTGTGGGAGGCCAAGGTGAGCGGATCACGAGGTCAAGAGATCGAGACCATCCTGGCCAACATGGTGAAACCCCGTCTCTACTAAAAAGTACAAAAATTAGCTGGGTGTGGTGGCATGCGCCTGTAGTCCCAGCTACTCAGGAGGCTGAGGCAGGAGAATTGCTTGAACCCAGGAGGCGGAGGTTGCAGTGAGCCGAGATCGCGCCACTGCACTCCAGCCTGGCGCCTGGTGACAGAGGGAGACTCTGTCTCAAAAAGAAAAAAAAAAAAAAAGAAAGTAGCAGGTATGTGGTAGTTTTTAAAAGGAAATTTGTCTCAAAGACCTAACATGGAATTCAGACAAAGACTTTGCAAAAAGATGTTCATCAAAGCATTATTTATAATAATAAAAATGTAGACGATTAACAATAGTGAATAAAATTATGGTCTGTACAGTGAGGAAATGATGCTTGTGAACAGCTTTAATGATATGGAGGAAATTATGAGATATAATATTAAGCCATAGAGGAATATGCAATATTACATATACAACTTCTTTCTTTCTTTATTTTTTTGATGGAGTCTCACTCTGGTCTGTCCCCCAGGCTAGAGTACAGTGGCGTGATCTTGGCTCACTGCAACCTCCACCTCCCGGGTTCAAGTGATTCTCTTGCCTCAGCCTCCTGAGTAGCTGGGATTACAGGTGCGTGCCACCAGGTTCAGCTAATTATTGTATTTTTAGTAGAGATGGGGTTTCATCATGTTGGTCAGGCCTCATGATCTGCCTGCCGTGGCCTCCCAAAGTGCTGGGATTACAGGCATGAGCCACCACACCCGGCCTTATATACAACTTATTTTTAACCATGTTAAATATGACTAGAAAAAAGACTAGAAGAATATACACCACTGTGTTAACAGTGGTTGCCTCTGTGGCAACCCAATGCTGAGTGAAATGGGATTTTTCCCCCTATTTTTTTGTGTTTAAATATATATACACACATATATACACACACATATACATGTATATATATATATATATATACACACACACATATATGTATATATACTTTATACATTTTTACAATGAGTATATATCACTTTATTAATAACAAATAAAAGTAAAAATTGAAGCAAAGAAAGTTTTTGAACTGGAAAGGGAAAGATCCATTTCTTAGGAGGGCACTAGGTGGCCAGGTTAAGCATGTATTTTGAGAAAGGGAAGGTGAGAAGCAAGGAGATGGGTTACAGTGCTCTCTGAAGCAGGCCTGAAGTGGTGCTTTTCCACCTCACAATGAATGGGGTGATTCTGACGGTGCTGTGGGGGAAGAGTTGTCTGTGGATAGCCAGGAGGTCTATGCAGAGGGAAGGAGGTCTGTTGTGGGGACCTCTTGCAGGAAAATATGCTTAGACAATCTGATGGCCCCCTGAGCTATGAGAGATTGAAGTGTTAAGGTAAAACAGACAACAAAAAGCGGGGGGAGGGGCATAAATTTTTCACCACTGGGCCATGGACAGGACATCAGGTAGGCCAGAGAGGTCACATGGATCCAAGAACAATGAACGTCAAGAATGAGGTGAGCCTCATGAGTTTCCACAGGTTACGCAGCCCTCCTGGCCATGTAGAGTTCTTTAGATCCAGAACCCTGAGGGAAGGACTATAGTTTTAGGATGAAAAGAAAGCAACAATCTCAAGATGCTATAAGGTAGTTATACTTGTTGGTTAATTAAAGAGTCATTTATATTCTAGAGTCCCTTCCCCTACCCAGGCATATATAGTGTCCACTGTCTTGTCCCTAGAACTGGAAAGTGCCACAGATAAATGACGACCTGCTGAATCTAAAAACATGACGGTGTGCCAAAAGTCTCCACCACAGTTAGTACATGGTGGGGCTCTAGATGCAGGGTCAGCCTTCCCAGAATGTTATCGGCTGGGAGACAGTTTTGATCCTAGAGATACAATGATGGAAGGGAAATTAGGATTTGCCCCTTGCCTTTCCTTTTGGTGTCTTACCTTGTCTTTGAAACACAATCCTCAGAAGCACTTGGGTCAGCTTACTAGGCAACCCCTGAAGAAATCACCCTTTATCCCCCTGAACAAGAGGCTCCCCATCAACTTTGTCTCCTGCCCTTGATCAAAATACCTCAATTGTCTCTTCTCTAAGATAACTATGGAGAGATCAATCTCTGAAGAATGCTAATGGATCACTGTGCCACCTCCCTCCTCGCTCAAATTGGGTAGACATTTCTGGAATCAAGAGTCATATTCCAAGGAATATGAACTGCGGGACTCGTATGGTTTAGATATCTGTCCCTCCAAATCTCATGTGGAAATGTGATCCCTGCCAGGTGCAATAGTTCATGCCTATAATCCCGGCATTTTGGGAGGCCCAGGTGAGAGGATTGCTGAGCTCAAGAGTTCGAGATGAACCTGGGCAACATGGCAAGACCCTGTCTCTACAAAAAATACAAAAATTAGCCAGGCATGGTGGTGTACACCTGTAGTCCCAGCTACTTGGGAAGCTGAGATGGGAGGATGGCTTGAGCCTAGGAGGTTGAGGCTGCAGTGAGCCATGACTGTGCAACTGCACTTCATCCTGGGTGACAGAGCAAGAGTCTGTCTCAAAAAAAAAAAGAAAGAAGAAAAAAAGAAATGTGATTCCCCCTGTTGGAGGCGGGGCCTAGTGGAAGGTGTTTGGGCCATGGAGGTAGATCCCCCATTAATAGATTAATGCTCTCCCTCAGTGGTGAGTGAGTTCTCACTCTATTAGTTCCAATGAGAGTTGGTTATTAAAAAGAGCCTGGCACCTCCTCCCTCCCTCTCTCTTGCTCCCTGTCTCACCATGTGATCCCTGCTACTGCTTCCACCATGAGTGGAAGCTTCCTGAGGCCCCACCAGAAGCAGATGCTGGCACCATGCTTCTTGTACAGCCTGCAGAACTGTAAACCAAAATAAACCTCTTTTCTTTATAAATTACCCAGCCTCAGGTAATCCTTTGTAGCAATGCAAGATGGACTAATACAGGGGTTTTCTGCTGGTTAATGCCTAAGATAAGTCAGTAAAAACTTCTCACTTGGGGAAAGACAAAAATTTCAGGGACTCTAAAATCAGAAGGTCTCCAGTGAAACTGTGTAGAGCTGGCTCTATCATGGTACTAAGATTTATTTGGAAATGCTAGAATCCCAATGCAATATTGAAGAAGGATAAATCAGAGAGCCTTACACTACAGGATATCAAGACTTACTATATGTCTACAGTAATTAATACACTTTCATATTGGCACAAAGCTAGATAATACACCAATGGAATACAACAGAGTTTCCAGAAACAGATTCATTCATATATAGTCATCTGATTTCTCACAAACACTCTACTGAAATTCAGTGAGGAAAGAATGGCTTTTCTAAGATATGATGCTTGGTCAATTGGATATTCATATGGGGAAAAAACCCTTAACCCCTACTGTACATCATTCATAAAAAATAATTTGGGATGTATTATAGACCTCTATAGGAGAGATAAAATGTTAAAGCTTCTAGAAGTAAACAAGAGAATATCTGCATAACCAGGGGATAAACAGGCACTAAAAGTGCTAACCATATAATAAAATATTAAAAAACTAGACTTCATTAAAATTAAGAATTCCAATTCATCAAAAGAAACAATTATGGCAGCCCAGACAACACAATGAGACCCTGTCTCTACAAAAAAATAAAATTGGCTGAGCATAGTGGTGTATACCTGCAGTCCCAGCTACTTGGGAGGCCGAGGCAGGAGGATCACTTGACCCCAGGAGTTTGAGGTTATAGTGAGCTATGATCATGCCACTGCACTCCAGCCTGATGACAGAGACACCTTGTCTCAAAAAAAAAAAGCATTAAGAGGGTGAAAAGGCAAGCCATAACTGGATGAAGATATTTGCAATACATAGCTTACAAAGAGCTTGTATCCAGAATATAAATATAACTTGTGCTAATTAATAAGAAAGACAATCCAATAAAAATGAACAAACGAAACCCAGTACTTTATCAAAGATGAGATCAAAGAAGCCAGTACATATATGAAAAAGGATTCTACATCATTAGTTATCAGAAAAACGCAAATTCAAACCATACAATGATATACTGCCAGACTCCCACCAAAATAAGTAAAATTAAAAACCAACAATAAAAGTGTTGATGAAGATATGGAACATTGGAATGCTTTCTCCCATTGCTAATAGGAGGAAATCAACACAACTGCTTTGGAAAACTACTTAGCAGTATCAACTAAATCTGTCCATATGTACATACTATGACCCAACAATTCTACTTCTGTGTGCTTATGTTCACAAATAGATAAGTACAATAATGTTTGTAGCAACTTTAATTCACAACAGTGCAAACTAAATACAGCCCAAATGTTCAACAGTAGAAAGTATACAGTGTGAAACCATCACATGGTGGAATATTATACTGCAATGAAAAAGAAAACCACCCACTGATTCACACAACAACATAAATAGCACGATGTGTTGTGTACATATTGTATGATTCCATTTAAATAGAGATCAAAAACAGATAAAACGAATCCATGGTGATTTAGGTTAAAATAGCAGCTACCTTTGGGAAGGGGCAGGGTAACCAACTGTTTAGGTTGTCCTGCAACTGAGTGGTTTCAGTGTGAAAATCAGGATAGTCCCAAGCAAACTAGGATGGTTGGTCACCCTAGGATGTGGTCTTTTTTGGGAAGGCATATGAAGGAGCCTTCTGAGGGGCCAGAAATGTTCAGTATGTCAATATGGGTGGTGGTCACGAGTGAATACACGAGTGAAAATTTATCCAGCTATGCATTTAAGATTTATGTGTTTATGTATGCAGTTTATACTTTAATTGAAAATCTTTAAAAATAGCTGTATGCTACAAAGCACAGAGCACGAAGAAAGCAAAGACAATAGGGCCATTAGGAGAATTTTGGTGGATAACAAAATGAAGGCCCGATTTTCATTTCTAACGTTTGCTTGTTTTCTTTTTCGGGTGTTGGGGCTTTGATGTGAGAAAGGTGAAGCAAAATGTGGTAAACAGGAATGAAAAGCCAGAATGCATAAAGGAAGCCTTCATTGTTTGGAGTGAGTTTCCCAGCCTGGGAGTTTCCCAGAGACCTGGCACATGATATTGCTGAGCCATGGGCAGTGAATGCAGAGAATAGAAAAGGCAGGAATATCCATTTCGATGTTTAAAAAAGCAAGAGGCTAGATTTCACAAATTAGTGATTAGTGGGCTGATCCTGGATCACAGGAAATATTCAAAAACAGGTTATTAATAGGATAATTTGTGAGCCTCCAGAAGGGGAAATGATGATCTTAAGGAGTCACTAAGGATTCTTTTAATCAAATCATTCCAGACTAACAACTTTTCTTCTCTTTGACCTGGTTACTTGATTTTTAATCAGACAAATGCAATAGACTTAGAATATATGAACCTTAGTGAGGCATTCAACAGTGATTCTCATGAGAACCCTATAAAAGAAAAGGGGAAACAAGATTTTGGCTGCATAGAAAAATTAAGATGATTAGTAATTGGTTAACTGAGTTTACCTAACAACAAACAGACTAACCCCTATAGAGAAAGAAAGCTTTTCATTTGGCCCTGTTCTGTTTAACTTTTTTTTTTTTTTTTTTTTTTTTTTTTTGAGACAGAGTTTCACTTTTGTTGCCCAGGCTGGAGTGCAATGGCACGATCTCGGCTCACTGCAACCTCTACCTCCTGGGTTCAAGCGATTCTCCTGCCTCAGCCTCCTTAGTAGCGGGGATTACAGGTGGCCACCACCACTCCCGACAAATTTTTGTATTTTTAGTAGAGACAGGTTTCTCCATGTTGGCCAGGATGGTCTCAAACTCCTGACCTCAGGTGATCCACCTGCCTCGGCCTCCCAAAGTGCTGAGATTACAGACATGAGCCACCATGCCCGGCTCTGTTTAAATTTTTATTGAGGACATGGATTAAAAATTGTGTTCATCAAAACTGAGAATAATATGTACTCGGGGTGACAGTGGGTATGGTAAGTATCAGAATCAAGTTGACAGGCTAGAATAATGGATTTAATATAAGAAGATCATATATAACAGGATAAACAAAAGGCTCTGTCCTTGTAAATGAAAATCTAGCTACAGAAGGGGTTTTAGTTGACATAACATTTAAGAAGCTTCAGTATGAGGGGAATGCCAAGATGGGAAAGAGAATTGGGGATGTTTACAAAGGGGAAGCCAGGATTTAGGGCTGCTTGTATGGGAGGGCATATGTCATGTATAATCTGTCTGACTCCAAGGCACAGAAAGAATTTACACAAGCGAGAGCTACACGAAGACAGATTTGAGATGAACTTTCCAAGTATCTGCTCTGTCAAAGAAGGCATAGCTGTTTCTGAAGGTAGTGAGTTTCCTGTCACTGTATGATAGGATAGATGACCCTTTGCCTTACAGAAAGGATGCAAAAATGTTAGAGTTCAAATTGCTGAGCTTTCAAATTTATTTCAACCCCAAGAATCTATGACATACATGTAATTCAGTAAGTAGAAATAGATTTTGATCTTTAACAAATTGATATATTGCTCTGTGGTTTGCCCTCATATATAAACCAGGAATAAATATATACTTATTCCCTGCTTAACCCACACAAAAGGTTTACAAATCATGCCTTCCATAGACCTCTTGATAATCCTGAGAAGAGCTGACACAATTATAAAAATTATTACTGCCATAAGTGCCCTTGAATTAGGAATAAATTAATACTCATTTTTAATATTTTTTGTATTATTTCTCCACATTAATGACCAAACTTTTGTCGACAGCAGCCTAACAGAATCCTGGATTGATTTTCAATTTTCCTCTGAGCAGTGATTTGGCAAAGGCTAAATCATAGATTGGGGAAATAAAGAGTTTTAATCATTGTTATTACCCTGATATTATTACAGTTTCGATTATTTGCTCTGTGGCTTAAAAGGTAATGTTTTTACATTTCTAGTTTGGCAGGTTTTTTTCCCTTTTTATTGTTAACGTCTGATGTTATTCTCTTTTGATTAGATAAAATGATATTTCACATTTCTACTTTAGAAAATGTATTGAGGGGTTTTGTGGCTTAATAAACAGAACACAATCACGATATCACAAGCAATTGATATAGTGATTATGTGCTGTTTATTAGGCTGCCAATACTGTGTTAGAACACAATCACTATATCAATTGATTGATGTCTTCCAAGTGACTTTCTTTATAGATATATGCTATATATTATATAGTTTAGCCTTTGCTTACTTCACAGCATGTGGACATGCACAGAGGAACAGCCAATCCAGAGGTCTCTGGGCCAAATCACACTTAATGGCTAAAGCATTTGTCTCTGAGTACATCAGAATAGGGATAATGAGATATCAAAGGAATTGTGTAGAACAAAGGATGCCTTGATTTTTTGAAAAAGGGGCTTGATTGGTAACATCTAAGTTTAGGGAAAGCCTAAAGCCCTGTAAAGGCAAAGCTTGCTTTGTATGATCTGTTCTGATGATTGTTCAGGCTTCGGTTATGTTTCGGCTGGGGGCTGCCTGTATTCTGTATTTGAGCATCATCTGGAAGGAGCCACTGGTGACTTATGTCATGTCTATCTTTCCCCTAGTCTTCTCTTGCCTCCTTTTTCTTTCTCAACTTGTCTGTGTCAGGACTGGGGAAGCTTTTCACTGTTTCATTTTCATTCATGAGATCCATCAAGAATAATTTAAAGGTCATTTGAGTGGGCACACTGGGTGATTGTTAGTCTCTTTTCTATGACTCTATGACATAATGGAAGTTTCGAAATGAGTTGGTTAGTCTCTGACCCATTCCAAACAACGTCTTTGCCACAAATGTTGAGATGGCAAAGTCTTAATGGTTGTAATCTTAAATAAGTTAGATGACTCAAAATCTTAGTTCTTTTAGCTCTGAACATTTCGAATTCCATGACTGGAAGGAGAAAATGGGCTGAGAGGGGACTTGTATCTTTTCCATAATATCTCTCCAGTTGGTTCCCAAAACTCCCATGGGTGACAAACACAGCTCTCTGAATACCTCCCAAGGGACACAGGAATGGGGTCTCATGATTTCACAGTGATGATGTACCTCTGAAGGGCCTCTGTTTCTCCAAGACCATTCAGTCAGAGGATGCGCCCTGATGTCCAGGGAATATTACCCTGTGCGGTACTGGGGAGGCATTCTTAGTTGCTTAAATTTCCTTTGCCACTAATAGTCATTTCATCTTTGACTCCAATGGTAGATGTGTGTGAAAATAATACAGCCACCAGTCAGCCTATTTTTTCTTTTTCAGCACCAATATAGTCATGTTCTTTAAAAAAAAAAAAAAAAACCGGAAATTTTTTGAAGCATCCTTGACCTAGAGCCTGTGACAAATTAAAATGTTTATAGTCTGAAAACTAGCTGTGAATCCAATATAAAATTTTCATCTTCATTAAAACACTTTATCACAATGTGTCTTGTACTCGAACAAATCGAATAGGGTCTGGCTCCCTCATTGGGGTGTCATCTCCCAGAGTATAAGGACCTTCTTGATACCCTTACGCCCTCCTAGTGCCCAGGATAGGTCCTATAAATATCCCTTACATATTTTGGAGTTACATTTAAACAAAAGGAATTTCACTTGTTTATTAGTTACATCTAAACTCGCATTTAGATTATATAATGAACATGCATTTTGGTTGATTTGCTGATTTCCCTTATTCTATCTATTTTAAAAAAGAATGGAGACATAGGAAGTAAAATAGCCAACCGTCCTTGTTTAAACAAAGCTGGCCGAACACTCTGTACTGCCATCTAGTGGGAGAAAAGGCTCTGCGGCCATCTAGTGTATTGCCATTTGGAGGGAGTAACGTGTTTAGAACAATGTCAGATCGGATCACAGTTGAGGGGAGGGGAGCAGGACATGGTGGGACAGGGTGGAGGATATGTGTTTTCCTCTGATTAGCCACGTGCTGCCTAGAGTGGTTGCCTCTTTGCCCTTGGCATAAGAGCAGAGGAAGCCTTCTTTGTGTTTTTGTGAACAAGCACCTGACGATAAACTCTGAGCGGTGTTCTTGGCTGTGGTTCTATTTGCGGGCTAGTAATTTAGGCTGTGGGATATTCCCTTCAGAACAATGCAGCTTTTAGAGGAGAAAAGTCACGATGTTATTAGCATAAGTGCTATACACACACACACACACACACACACACACACACACACACACACACAGACAATTGCATTGTTTCACCTTCTTTCTAATTCTTGGTCCTGTCGTCCTTAGCAGCCCTGCTACAGCTGTACCGCATTGTGGCTCAAGACTCAGTGTCCTTAAATACAAAGCTTCATTTGGCCCTGCAGGAGGGGAGCCGGGGCCTCCCTGGCTCAGCCTCTGATGATGACTACTGGGGCTTTTCATCCAAGTTGACTTTATTTATTCATAAGCAGGGCTGACAGTCAAAGTTCTGAGGCCCCTGAACCGGCCAGATCCCTCCTTCCTTTCGTTTACTTTTATTTCTTTGATTTTTTTTCTCCTCTCATCTCTGCCTTGTCAGTTCTCTGAGCAGAGCCTGTGAGCTCCTTGTGGCCTCTTTTTCTTCCCCTAAACACACAGCAACACACACACAAGCAGATATGCACAATGGAAGGCTCCGGCTTAGATCCCAGTTGGAAAATAGTTCTTGAGGAAATCAGAGAAAACCCACTTAAGTCACACACAGAGAGAATCCCAGGGGGCTGGCCTGACAGGTAGGCTGAGCCGACACTGGGCCATTAGGTGTGAGTTGAAGGAAGAGGCAAGTCTCCCAACCATGCAACCTATCATAGCTCCCCAGCTGGCTCCTGAAACTCCCATATAAATACAGAAAGGTCATAATTTCCAAACAAGAAATTAGGGCTCATATCTGATAGGTTATCATCAGAAAAACAGGACAGAGCTATTTGGCCAAATCTGGGATGGTCACTCAGAGATTTCATCTTTTATTCCAGCTGAGATCAAAGACAGAGGCTGCTAGCTTAGAACACTACTGAGAATAATTCTGGGGCCACATCTGGGTTTAGTAGGGGAAGAATGCAAGAGTATATTAGGAAGGCCTGAGATAGTCATGCATGAACTAGTGAAAGCATTGCAATATTGGCTTCACATGCAAATGGCTTCTTAGAGGGCTAACAGTGAAATGTCATTAGCTGTTAACTTCCTGGCACAAATTAAATTATTACATTAGCCACCCATCACAAGGCTCTAAGTGAATGGGTCACAGCATAGGTGAATTTGTTTCTATGGCTTATTCTTCCCTTTTAGAATTGAGTTAAAATTCACATAACATAAAATTCACCATTTAAACCATTTAAAATTATATAATTCAGTGGCTTTTAACATATTCAGAAGACTGTGCAACCATCACCATTATCTAATTCCAGAATCATTTCATCGCTCCAGAAAGAAATCATTTCATCACTCCAGAAAGAAACCCATTAAACAGTTACTCCCAATTCTCCCCTCCCCTCAGCCCTTGGTAACTGCTGATTTGCTCTCTGTCTATGGATTTGCCTACTCTGGACATTGGCTATAAATTGAAACATAAAATATGCGGCTTTTGGTGTGGTGGCTCACGCCTGTAATCCCAGCACTTTGGGAGCACGAGGCGGGTGGATCATGAGGTCAGGAGATTGAGACCATCCTGGCCAATGTGGTGAAACCCCGTCTCTACTAAAAATACAAAAATTAGCTGGGTGTGGTGGCGCATGCCTGTAATCCCAGCTACTCAGGAGGTTGAGACATGAGAATCGCTTGAACCCGGGAGGCGGAAGTTGCAGTGAGCCGAGATCGTGCCAGTGCACTCAAGCCTGGCAACAGAGAGTGACTCCATCTCAAAAAAAAAAAAAAAAAAAAAAAGAAAGTGGGAAAGAGTGTGGCAGCAGCACACCTTGGGTCCGCTGTGGAATCCTAAGGGCAAAGGGTCTCTAGACTTCTTGGTGAGGAGAGAGAGAGAAGATGGGGCCACAATAGGATAGTAATGACCTTGAGCTTAACTGATAGAAGAAGAATGGGTTTGTGCAGAATTTATACAATGGCTGCTAATATTTCTTTTTTTTTTTAATAAAGAAGAGAAAAATCTATAGCGGAGATGAAAAGATGGGTTACAGGAGAGCCAAAGTAAAGTGAAAATTGTTCTGGTTTTGGCCGTGTCTTACCAGTATGTTGTTAATAGATGCTGTTTTAGCAGAAAGAAGAAAAGCTTGTTTAGCTGCATGTAATGCAAGATGACAAAATTGGTAGAGGAAATTTTAGCACAACAAATTGAAGAAAGAGATTCACTTATTACAAGAATACTGCTGTGCATTTCCATAGTGATGGACTTCTAAGGCATATTCTTGTCTATAAGCTCATTAGGATAAATGAATCAGACAGAGCAGGTACTATTTTCTGTCATTTGAGAAATAAGAAAATCAAGGCACCCAGCATAGCTCCTGGTGATTAGTAGGTATTCAATCAGTATTTGCTAAATAAATGAAGCAGAGTCACATTGTCAAAGAATATCAGCGCTTAGAGGGCCTTTGAGATCATCCAGAAGCCCTTCTCCCACCTCATTTTTGGAGGAGGAATATCAGAGCAGACTGGGGAAATTTGGAGCTTAAATCCTAGGTCAATTGGTCAGGGAGTGAAGGACCCAAGTCAGTAGTGTGTCCTTTGTCTCAGCACAGTATCGGCATGTCAATTACATGGCTTTGTGATGATGTGTGCCCTTTCCTATCTCTACCACTGAGCCATATGCTTCTGGGGGCGGGGTGGAGCTTGCGTCTGATTCATCTTTGAATACCCAGGATGTCATAGCACAGTTGATGAAACTTATTGGATGGATTAACAGGAATGGAAGCTCTGTGTTCTTACTGGGTCTCTGCTCCTTCTTCTCATTTTGCCATAGCTTTTAGTGGCAGATACAAAACTCAACCAGAGTTTCCAGGCCCCGGGGAACTTTTCCCTCTACCCCAGTGTCTACATTCATCAAGGTAGGTGACACAAGATGTACTCACAGAGTGCAGACCGCAAAAGTTGTACCTGGCAGGTTACTTTGAACTTGTTAGGACCCTTGGGATAATCTTTACTGTACTGTTATTATGGAAGTATCTGGAAGGTGAGAAAAAGAGGACCTTTTCCTTAATTCAAAGCCTAATGTCAGTCTAGCTACCTTAAGTAGAATCCCAAGTGTATCCTGCACACCAGAAAGTTCCTTCCTGGCCAGGCATGGTGGCTCATGTCTATAATCCCAGCACTTTGAGAGGCTGAGATGGATGGATCACTTGAGGTCAGGAGTTCAAGACCAGCATAGCCAACATGGTGAAACCCTGTCTTTACAAAAAATACAAAAATTAAGTCAGGTGTGGTGGCACACACCTGTAATCCCAGCTACTCAGGAGGCTGAGGCAGGAGAAATGCTTGAACCCAGAAGGCGGAGGTTGCAGTGAGTCGAGATTGCATCACTGCACTCCAGCCTGGGTAATGGAGCGAGACTCCATTTCAAAAATGAAAAGAAAAGAAAAAGAAAGTTCCTTCCTTTGGTATGTTGTCCAGGTCCCAGATGGAGGGAGGCTTGCCTTGGAGAAATTATACTCTTCAGAATGGAACTCGACAATGATGGAGGCAGTAAGAGGTGACAGGGTCTTCAAGGGGTTCTGAAACAATTCCTTGTCTACCCTGTTTTGCTCTTCTGGGGGACTTCTGTTTGCTCCTGAGCACATATGTGAGGCAAAATGGAGGAGGTCTTACAGTGGTCTTTTCCATGCCTGTGAATGGCATATGGTGGGTAGCAAAGCTCGCGCATGAAAGGGCAGAAAGAGAGGCACAGGGGACTGCACACTGACCATGGTTTGAGCTTTGGTATCTGACCTCTGTCTTCTGTTTCTGCCCCATGTTGAGTAGCCACCATGGGGTTCTTCTACATAAGCCTCCACTTCGTGTCTCCTGCACCAACTCCAAGACCCGCATGTTGGATCTTGCCAACATCTCTCCAGCCTGGACACCTTGACTTCCTCTGGTTTGTTCCCTTCCCACTCAATGCCAATAAATTCACAGAGTGCGGACTGCAAAAGCACCACATTGGAAAGCTCAGGTGTATCCAATGTTCTATGATGGCCCTGTTACCAGCAACCTGATTCCTCCTGACTTCAAAGCAGTTTCCACATGTATTAGTCAGGGTTCTCCAGATAAACAGAACTAATAGGATGTACAGATAGATAGATGGAGAGAGATTTATTATAAGAAATTGGCTCATGTGACCATAAAGACTGACAATCCTAAGAGCTGCAGTTGGCAAGCTGGAGACTCAGGAGGGCCAATGCATAGTTCTAGTCCAAAGGCTGGCAGGCTTGAGACCCAAGAAGAGCTGATGTTTCAGTTTGAGTCTGAAGGCAGGAAAAAGCCAATGCTCCTGCTCAAATGCAGACAGTCAGGCAGGAGGCGTTCCCTGTTATTCGGGAGCAGGTCAGCTTTTTATTCTATTCAGGCCTTCAGCCGACTGGCTGAGACCCACACACATTAGAGTGGGAAATCTGCTTTACTCAGTCTACTGATCTCAACATTAATCTCATCCAAAGACATCTTCACAGAAACAGTCAGAATAACGTCTGACCATATAGCTGGGCATCCCATGGCCCAATCAAGTTGACACATAAAATTAACCATCACACCACACAACCTAAGCACAAAGCCCGATGGTCTTGTTACATGGATAGAATATCCAGGGACCAGTGATTCTTCTTTACTCTATGTCTGTCATCTTGCAGAGACCAACAGAGGGTTTGTTAGTGCCCAGAATTCACTCAGGCAGCCTGAGGTACCCATGTAAAGGACCTAGTGGCCCAGGGAGTGTGAGAAGCAGCCTCAGCATCCCCATGAGAAGGCCAGTCCAAGTCCTCCCTCCTTGTCGTGGCAGGGAGATTGGGGTGAGCCTCTCCTTTCTCATCTTTGCTGAAGGTGAGCCACTCAGTCTTCTGAGGTGGCATCTTCTGCACCCACGGGCTTAGCTAGATGTGTGTGGAGGGCCATGGCTGTGCTGGAGTGAATGAAGAAGGATGATAGTTGAGATGATAGTATAGGAGGGACCCAGTGCTGGATATGACAGCACCGGCAAAGTGCTGAAGTTCCCAGGGCAGCATGCTCATGGGAGTGGGTGGGAGGCTCTCAGGTGGGAAGAGGATGCTGTATTATTTAGGTTGGCTTCTGTAATGACTGAGGTTTGGTTATTCTTTACAGTGGGAGATAGAGGAGGAACCTGGCTTTCAAAGTGGTCTCTCTGTATTGTGAAACAGGATGTACATGGGCGCTTCTAAGAGGGGACACTTGGCTAGCCTGGGGGCTGGCAAAGGGCTGTCAGAGAAGGATACAGGTGAATTAAGCCCTGACAGAAGGATGGGCTGGCAAGGGTCATCCTGTCAGATCTTCAGGCCAGAGGTCCCAGCTAAGAACTGTTTCTCAAATTGTCGCTGAGGATCGCATCAGAGAGAATGCGGGATGACAATGGGATGGAACCTTATAAGTAAACCTTGTTTAGTTACTGTTTTACCGTAAGCAACTCTGTTTTATGACAGTGTTTTGTCACACTTTAGACAGACCACAGCTTCTCCTTTTCCTCAAACTGAGCTATGAGATGGGAATGAATCTCTCATCTCTCTCTCTTATCCTCCCCTTTGCACCCCCTTCCCATGGCCTTCACACTCACCTGCACCAGGTCTGGCGTGAGGCGCTTGGCCTGCAGCCATTTCTGGAACCTCTCCGTTTTCCGCAGGACACGCTCAATGCTGCAGGTCTTTGGGGCTGAGGCAGATGCACAGATTCTCCTGTCTGAGATCTCGTTTTGATATTTGCTGACCAGCCTAAGGATCTCCACAGGGCGCCAGATTTTGGAATCATCTGAGTAATTTGCAGGATAAGAAAGCAAGAAGTCGGGAGGCAGTCCAAGGTGGGAAGCCAGCCAGCTGTCAGACCTGTCAGAAGAATAGCCCTTTGAGGACTGGCCTGTGAACGGGAGGCTCGCAGAGCCCAGGGACAGGGAGACAGGGGACAAGAGCCCAACCGATCCATTTCTCCTATTTAGACGGAGGTGTTCGAAATTCTTTTTGTAAGACGACTATTTTTGTTTCTTCAAACTTAGGGCCGTGTATATGTCATATCAGAAAAGGTGAGGGAGCTGTGAGTCGCACACAGACACGATCCTCTTCATGCAACTGGCACAGAAACACTAGCCGTGGCTCTCTGAACTTTTACTCCCTGTAAAGATAGCAGCTTTACGTACACTGCCATTTTTGATTCCCCTAATATTCAATTTCCACTGTACAGGGTAGAAACTCAGGCTTATAGAGCTTAAGTATCTTGACCAAAGTCAGACAATGCATTGCCGATCAGAGGTGCGGACCCCGGGCTGTCTGTCAGCAAACCTCAGTATCTTTCCCTTTCCCTACACTGGTTCCCCAAACTGCTCACCCTCTGACCAATGGCTGGGTCTTGGAACCACAGAGGTTCTTGAAGAAGCTCTTGGGCCTACACTAAGGAGATCACTGTACCTCCATACCCTACCCCAAGCAGCCCCATTAATTTTGTTTTCAGTCTAAAAATTTAAATCGTCAGCACCAACAAAGTCTCAGGCAAGAGTGACTACTAAATTATCACCAAATTGGAAGCTATCTGGGTTCCAGGAGGTGTGTGATTCTGCATGATGGCCTGGTCAGTTCTTAATCCTCCTTAGGGAGAGGCATTTGCCTTTTTTTTTTTTTTTTTTTTTTTTTGAGATGGAGTCTCACTCTGTCACCCAGGCTGGAGTGCTATGGCTCAATCTTGGCTCACTGCAACCTCCATCTCCTGGATTCAAGCAATTCTCCTGCCTCAGCCTCCTAAGTAGCTGGGATTACAGGCACGCACCACCATGCCTGGCTAATTTTTGTATTTTTAGTAGAGACGGGGTTTCTCCATGTTGGCCAGGATGGTCTCGAACTCCTGACCTCAGGTGATCCGCCTGCCTCGGCCTCCCAAAGTGCTGGGATTACAGGAATGAGCCACCGCGCCTGGCCAGCATTGACCTATTATCATCTGCCAATTTCCTAGGCCCCACAGTTATGTTTTCTCCATAGTCATTTCTCCAGCTGTGTGCTGATATTTCCATTAGGGAAGAATGTTAAATCTCTTTTTGATTTATGTACAAAAAATTACTCAGAAAAAGTTTACCTTCGTTATTATTAAAAATTGAAGGTCATACAGCAAATGAAAATCAAGCAGCATAAGACATGTTATATACTGAATTTAAATAAGAATATTTAAATTCTTATTATTGGGCCACCCCATGATAATGAGTTTTGGATAATGAGTTTTGGAAGAATTAACATTTCGACTAGGCCCAAACCCTAGATTGAGTTGTTTTTCTCCCTTACCCAACACAACTTTACCCTAAGAGACTGCAAGCTTTTCTCACTGTTCTGATGGCAAAGAAAGTCACACACAAAAATTACAAGGGCAAAGAGGTCAAGGGACTCAGCCAGGAAGCTGGAGAGCCCAGCCCTCTGAATCCCTGAGTTATGCACTAGAGCTCCAGCCTCTCACATCTGGGAAGGTGCTCCAGTGGAAACTGCCAGTGAGTAACTTCTGCAACGCAGGACGATGCAAATTGCAACGGAAGTAGGCACAAAGGATTCTGTACAAGAACACTGCCATCAATGTATTTGAAAAGATGAAACAGTGTAAACTTGAAATGAGTCCATTTTACTAGAAGTTTCACGACAACTATGGGAAATGATCCTCCCCTCTAGGTGGATAAGGGCCCAAGACCCAGAGACGGGCCTGTCTGCCTGTATCCTGCAGCTGCTCTTGCTCATGGAGTTTCAAACTCGCCCCCACTCCCCGCCCCACTAACCACCAAAGGGACGGGAGCAGGAAAGTTATCACTAGGTGACTCTTTTAGATAATGATAATAGTAACAAATATTTGTGAAACACTTAAGTGTGCCAGTCACTTACTTAAACACTTTATATGTACTGATTCATTTAATCCTTTCAATAAACATATGAAGTTGATATTATTATTAACATACAGATGAGGAAACTGAGGCACAGAGTGATTATGTCATTTGCCCAAGGTCACATGACCAAGAATTGGAGGAAGTGGCATTCAAGGCTCCAGAGCTTGCAGTGGGGATACCACTGCACCTCCATACCCAACACCAAGGAACCCCATTAATTTTTTTTTTTTTTCTGAGACTGAATCTCACTATGTCGCTCAGGCTGGAGTGCAGTGGCACAATCTTGGTTCACCGCAACCTCCACCTCCTGGGTTCAAGTAATTCTCCTGCCTCAGCTGGGATTACAGGCAAGTGCCACCACACCTGGCTAATTTTTGTATTTTTAGTAGAGACAGGGTTGCACCATGTTGGCCAGGCTGGTCTTGAACGCCTGACCTCAAGTGATCTTCCCCCCTCGGCCTCCCAAAGTGCTCGGATTACAGGCATGAGCCAAGGTGCCTGGCCCCAGTAATTTTAATTTTGTTTCTTTTATCACTTTGTGGTTGCTTATTACTCTATCACCCATTTTATGAATTAGCTCATAGAAACAGATTGGTAACATTATTAGGAGTTATAAGTGGCAGGATCCTTGAGGATTATTTTGTCCCTGCTCCATTCTGCATCTTGTTTTGAGGATGAGAAAATTAAATGCAGAACATACATATGACTTTTCTGAAGACTCACAGGCAATTAGTGGTAGAGGAGGGCAGAACTCAAAGCTCCTGTTCTCCCAGCTGGTGGGGGTGGTGTGGGAAGAGATTTCCTGCCCTTTGAGACAAGTTCATTGTCCTTTTTTTTTCTGTCCCCACCTCCTAAGGAGGCTCTTCTTGGCAGATGACTAATAATGAGTGCCTGGGCAGGTTCCGTGATGCCTTGAGGCATTCCATAAGGACTAATTGAGACAAATAAACAGGATTACAGGCTGTACTTCTCCCCTCATTCAAAACGGTAATACACTTATTGCATTGAATGGGAAAAATATATATTCTTACAGCACTGACTGCCTACTTTATTGAATAGAAGAATGGCAGTGAGAAAATGTCAGTGGTTTTGATTCACTAAAATGTTCCTATCCTGGAATTTGGACAACCACAAAGCAGAGACAGCATTCTAATCCTCCTCCTAAATTGAGATCATGGGCCTGACTGGAGTGAGGCTGGCCAAGTTCCTCATTGTGTTGAAAGATGGACAAGCAGAATTATAGTTTCTCAGAGCTGGGAGAAAGCATCAAGGCCATGTGGTCCAATCCCCCTAAATCCCTCAACATGGGATGGGGGTGTAGGCGAGGGAGACAGCTTTGGAATTCAAATAAAATGCCCTCTTCCCATGCATTCTTCTGATGCTTGTGTCTGGTCAAGTGCAAAGTCTGTAGATATGCCTTCCTAAATTTGTTTTTCCTCTCTTCCCTCTTCTTCATCCCCTAGCTCTGCACTGAACCCTTAAACCATTCAGTGTCTCTCCAAAGCTCTCACGCTACAGTTCATGCTCCTTAGTGCTTAGAGCTTAGTTCACAATGCTCGGCCTGCTGCATTGCCTTCTGCTCTTTTTACAAGTTTGCTTTGATCTCACCAAATATGGCTTATCCACTGACTATCCTTGGATAAGCCACATTCTTTCGGGCCTCTGAGGTTCCAGCCACCTGTCATATGCTGACACCTTTGTCTGAGACACTTTCTTTCTCTTCCTTGTCTGGAAAATCCCTATGTAGCCCTTTAAAACCCAGATGGGTACCACCTCTTTCGAACTCACTCCCTCACCCCCAGGTGGGACCTTCCCATACACTCCCATGATACCCTGTGTAAGACATTTAAAAATATTTCCCATACTCTGTTTTAACCATTGATTTACTTATTGGTCTTCCTAATAGAAAATAAACTCCTTCAGAGCAAAGATTTGACCTCTTTTAAGTTTGTAACTCAGTGTTTAGCAGAGTACCAAGTTAGTGCTCAATACTTTGCAGTTGGATGGATGAATGGGTATTCAGGTGTACAGATAGATATGTGAGTAGAGAGATACATGGAGGGCTGGATGGTGGGATGCACAGAGTGATGGTTGGGTGGAAGAATGTGTGGAGGGCTACCTGGATGAATGGGTAGATGGATGGTGGATGAACGGGTGCATAGGTTCACATAAGGATGACTGAACGTGTAGATGAATACTTTTGCCATAAGCTCTTGAGCCCTGTATTTCCCAAGGCCCCTGAGTTGATGTAAAGAAGTGAGTTAAGACAATAATTATTATCAACTTCTGAGGGCAAGGAGACAGATAAGAGGCAAGGGAGAAGGGACGGCCAAATCAGGCCTGATGAGTTAGTTATTTTACTGTGAGCCCTCCACTGCTCAGTTGGAAGTGTTTAAACAGTTTTTTAAGACTTTGATAGTGGAGGTGGTATAGAAGACCAAGTGTGTATAGTAAGGAAGGTGAGATAAAGCATTAGCCCTGGTAAGAGCCTAGAACTCCTAGGGATTATTGTGATCAGAGGTACTGCCACTATTTACTTCCCGACCTCCACACCCCGCATGCACAATACTGACCAACCAGATCATGGGAGATCTTACCAATTGGTGTGACTTCTCAGGGTTTCATATATAGGTATATTGTCAGTAGGAAGAGTATGGCAATCAGGCTGACTCATTTTCCTAGCTTCCCTTAACTTTTTCATTCAGGATTTAAAAGTCAACATGGAATGTATGGGAAGATTGGTACTGTAAACATTCATAATTTTAAAGGTCAGTGGTTGAGTATGGGAAGTATGTGATTCATCCTTAGCATTCTTGCCAAAGGAAAGACAAGAGTAAAGAGGAAAGGTGACGTTTATCTGTTAGTCATGTGTCTTCAGCATATCCAGCCAGTCTGGGAAGCCCATCTATGATCTGCTGCTGAACAGATGCAAGAATTTTCCAATCCTTAGTGAGGACTAGGACCTGGCTATAGCATTTGAACCAAATAGCTGACAGTTTTGGATGGGCTTTCTCCTAAGGTGTCATGGTAATCACTCTTTTAAAGTGGGAAAACGTTTGGAAATCAACAAGAACACAATGAACAAGTACACCATTAGAAAGAGAGGGAAAGGATGTGAACCTGTAGAAAATTTAGCAACGAAGAAATACAAATGGTCAAGAAATCTGAAGAAAGTTTCAACTCAGAAGAAATGCAACTAAAAAAAGTATTAAATATTTGTAAGCATGCAAGAAGTGAGCTTTACAAGTAGAAGTCTCTATTTAGATATATATATATCTCCTTCCATTTTGTCTTTTTGACCCAGAAATTTCACTTTTAGAAGTTTGTCATAAGGAATTTATCACTGATGTGCACAAAACATAGCTGCAGGAATGTTTAACATAGAACTGTTTATAATACCAAAAAGTGAAATTAAAAATCTCTGGTCTCAGCTGGGTGTGGTGCCTCATGCCTGTAATCCTAGCACTTTGGGAGGCCGAGGTGGGTGGATCACCTGAGGCCAGGAGTTCAAGACCAGCCTGGCCATGATGGTGAAACCCCATGTTAAAAAAAGAAAAACAAAACAAAACAAAACAAAAAAACCACCTCTGGTCTCACAATGGCGGTTTTAATAAATTATGGTTAAATAATTAAATAAGTTATACTTAGTTAAATAAATTATGGTTGATTGATGCGATTGAATACCATGAAGCTGTTAAAAATCAAAGTGTGCAGAAGATCATTCAATAATATGGAAAGATGTCCCGGATGTATTGTTAAATAATTGTTTCCAAAAAGTCTACATAGCATGTTCACATTTTGGTAAAAAATTTTCTTAATTCACACTTAGAAAAAGGGTGGCAAGGATATGCAAGAAAATGTTCACGAAGGGGTGATCTCTTGGTGGAAGAATTATATGTGATTTTATTTTGTGCTTTCTTTAATCAATCTTTCCTGAAAATACTAAAATAAACAGGCACAACTTTAATAATAAGAAAAAAAGTTATTTATAATGTAGAGAAAAGAACTCTAAACAGGACCACCTTCCCAGACCCACCGACTGCCTCTGTCTGCCTCTTTGTGCTGAGGATCATCAATCTGCCCTGCCTGGTGTTTTCCTGCTTGTATCTGCACACTTCCCTCTCACGAGCACATGGAAAATGAATTCTAAGGGAGATGAAGTAATATCCTGAACTCTAATGGAACACAAACCTATTTAGGGAAATGCTTTCTGAATTTGGCTAGCATCTGCCTGGAAAGAACAACTTCATTTATTGCCCTTTGGTGAATATGCAGTCATCCTAGAGCTCTTCCTCAGTTGAACCCTTAAATTTCTCTCCCTCCTATTTTAAAATATATCTGCCTTCTCCTTGGCTCCTCTCTCCAAGGAATCAGCATCCCTTCCCTTGTGTTCTTGGTCCTCTTCATCTCATTTCCCAGGCAGAAAACCTTGAATTCACATTCGACATCTCCATATTGACTTTCTCTCACATGGTGTTGGTCAACAGAATGACTCTATAGCTGAACCGACTTGTATCCTTCCTATTCGACTTTGTTCCCCATGACTCGCGTCCTGGACTATGGGAACTGCTCTCATAGCCCCTGCCAGCACCACCAGTCCGTCCTGTACATTTTCCCCGAGCTCTTCCCAAATCGCACATCTCACGTTGCTCCTCTCCAGCCTAACACTCTCACCATGGCCTGCAATAGAGATTCCTCAACGGGTGGTCTTTCAAAAATGCCTTTAAAAAGGTATAATATGCCTTTAAAAAGGCTGAATAGGAAAAGCAACTCCATAAAATGCCTCACAGAAGCCGTTTAAGATTTTTGATTGGTATTCTGTCTATGATTTCTATTTAGTAATTTAGTTGAGTAAGCAAAAATGTCTTTGATTAATACAGATTGCAAATAAAATCATTTTAATGCCTTTTGTTTGGTCACCAAATCTTACAAGCATAAGTCAGGTCGTTTGAGGAAGATGGAGGAGAAAGGGCATATGACAAAGGGTCTTTGGTACTGAAAAGACTGGGAACCACTGGTCCACGGGATTAAGGCCGCAATTCCTTGGCATGGCAGTTAAAGACCCCCTGCCCCATATATCCCTTCAATGTCCTCCTCTGTCATGCCGCCACATACATCCCACGCTCTAGCTGCTAAACACCTTTTCCCTCTTCCCACACCTTTGCTTAAGATGTTACTTCCACCTTAAAAGCCCTTCACCTCCCATTGCATTTCAGCTCATCCTTTAAACGGCCTTGCTCAGAACACCTCCACGTGGGGAAGCCCTTCCCCAGCTCCCATTTGGAATTAATGGAGCTCCTGGAGGTCCTTTACACTGCCCTGCATCAGACCAAGCCTTAATATTATCACTTTTAAAATGACTCCCTCGTCTTGACCCCCTAGAAAGCGATGACCAGAGTTATAGTTGCTGTCACCGAAGTCCCTGCTAGATTTTGGCCGTGGTAAAGACTCATCGACTGTGTGTTGATAGCCTTGAATTCCAGAGCGTGACCCCATTCTTTGCTGAGCACCATGTGCATGCAATTTACTAAAGTCCGGTTTTCCTCTGATCAAGGCAATCTCTCAGAACAGAAAGCTGGCTCAGAAACTTTGGAGCAAACCGTCCTGGTTTGAATCCCAGATCTGCCGCTTATTAGGTGGTAACCTTGTGCAAGTTACTTAATCTTTTTTAAAAAATAAATTTTATTGTGTATATTTCAAGTATACAACATGATGTTATAAGATGCATATACATAGCGAAACGGGTCCCATCATCTCACAAAGTTATCCATTTCCCCCACTGAAGTCACTTTATCTTGCTATGTCTCAGCTTTCCACCTCAATAATTGGTGCACATCATTAAGTCTCACGATGGTTTAAAATATCTATCACATTGCAGGCTTTCTACAAATTTTATATCCCGCCGACCGTGAGAAATGAACTTGGTAAACTCAACCATCCCAGGCTACTCTGCTCATAGGAAAGAAAACTTCAAGCTTTCACTTCAAAAGGAAATGTTGGGTTTAGCATTTAAGGCTGGAATTTGGCTTTACATCATCCTCCTACCCACCCCAGCTTCAGACCATTACCACTCTGATTAAAAGGATTTGTTTCAGCTCCCACCCATATATTACATCCTTATTCCTTTTCAACAAATTCCTGGACATCTTCACAAGAAGGGAACAGAATTTAGTGACTCAGAGTTATTTGATTGATATTCTGACCTTATTTCTTCTTTAAAGAACTTCTTGCAAATAGATGTCCCGATGCAGGCATTGCATTTATCAAGACCGAGGAAAGTCCTTCCAAAATTGTAGCTGGTTCTGACTTGGGGCACCAGAGAAGGAGGGGAAGAAGCTGGCAAGGAGAAAGAACAGCTCAGGACTGAGACCCACAGCAGCAGGGCCGGCCAGCCGTGGCGGAGGGCGGCAGCCTCAGGCCCCAAATGGGGCTCCATCTTGGGCTCTGGGCTCCAGCTGCAGCCTCTGGCTGCCCACTCGGGGTTGTACAGAGGCAGGGCTTGGCCAAAAAGGAAGCTGTCAGAGGGGGCTGGCGTCTGGGTGCTGATCCCATCCCAGCCTCCCAGGTTTCTCTTTGAGGATGATGAGGAGCTTCTGGCTAATGAGGCTGCGGAGGAGGTGAGGAAGTCAGTGGAGGATGCTGATAACGCTGTTTCCAGAGTTACTCTTCCTCTACCGGGAGCGGCTGCTTCAGGCTGGGGAGGGGCTCACCGGCAGATTTTGGGAAGGACAATAGTCAGGGCTTCCCTGTGTGGTCCTTTTGACAAACACAGGATATCCCGGCAGGGCAGGAAAGGTCCATGCAGGATGTGTGTCCAACCTGCATGCCACCTGGGAGTTTCAAAGGCTCCTGAAAGCCTCCACCCTCCACTGTTTTAATTCTGTGTATATCTGTCCCTATGGATTTCACGTGCACACCAATTTTTGTCCCCTCTGTGCTAGGTCATTTGTCCTGCCCCCTTAATGAGCCCTACTTCCCCCACTTTTACCATATCTGGCTATGAAATAACTAGAGGTTAGTTTGCTTGCCATCAACTGGCACTTTTAGCACTGATTTGAACGGCAAAGGCTTTTTGCTGCTTAGGGAAGAGAAAACCTCAGGTTAGTCCATCTTGTCTTGCTGGTCTGGGAACAGGAGACGGGAAAGAACCTGGTGGCCTCTGTGGCATGATAAGGGGAGCATCAGAAAGAGCCCTCTGACTGCACCCAGTTGTGGCTATCCCTCTCCCACAGACCTGAAAGCTTCTCTTCCCTTACCAACTTGCTTCACTTCTCAGTGGCTTGGCCAGATTTGGTACGATTTATCTGCACCAGGATTGCCTTCCTCTGGATACCAGGATAAAGTCCACAGCATGGAGTAGATGGGAGTGCTAATTTGGGAATAGACAGAACCTCTGAGAACCAAATCGGGGAAGTCAGGTTGCCTCACATTCTGTGAGAGGGCACAGGTGTGGAGCAGGGCACAGTTTGAAAATAGGAGAAAGTACACAGGAAGATGGGGCTGGGGGAGGGGGAAAGGGAGGTAAGAGGGAGTGGTGATTGCCTCAGGACAATTGACAAGTTTTGGTAAACATTGATGGGAAGAGCAAATAAAGACAATTTTCTGCTGATGAAGCACGTGCTTACTTAGCGTCTGCGTAACCTCCTCACTCAAATGTCTGGTCATGTTTGTTTTTTATTGGTGAGTTTTGACACTTGTTTATATATTTTAGATCCTAGTCCTCTGTTGGATAAGTGGCTTGCAAGTATTTTCTCCTGCGGGCTAACTTGTCTTTTATTCTTTTAACAGAGTCTTTTGCAGAGTGAAAGTTTTGATTTTGAAGTCCAACTTCTTAATTTTTTCTTTTTGAATCATGCTTTTGGTGTCAGGTGCGATAAAAGAAAAACTTAAGCACATTTAAATTTTAAAGAGTTTACTTGAGTATTCAGCAATTCATGAATCAGGGCAGTATGAGACTGCAAACTTTCTGCTGGGAGGGGCAAGAAAGGAAACTTTTATAGTGTTTGCAGAAACAGGACAAAGAAAGCAATTTTTATTGGTTAGAGTCGAAAGTCCCTAGTTGGAGATTAATTGATGATTTTTTTGATTGGTACATTTTCTAGTTGAAATTTACTATTTACATCGGGCTTTGGTTTGTTCATGTAGGAATTTAAAGTGCCAGAGCCACCTCAGTCTAATGGCCTCCCAATTAGAATTTTAACAATTAATTCATCCCTTTTGATCAGCCTCTCATTTATGAGAGATTGACTAAAACTTGGGCATAAGCATCACTCTCTGCCGCCATCATTGCTAAGTTATCTTTGTCTCAGTGTGAAACTCACAAGTCACAACATCAAAGCTCATTGAGGAAAGATTCCTTTTGTTGTTCATCTCATTTTTGTTGCTCTAATTACAGTGAGACCATCTGGCATTCTGTTGATGACTGTGAACACACATTTAAGACCTCAAGTGAATATAGTTCAACGGGGATGATGGTGACTACCAGTAGGGTAACACTGAGAGACTGCAGTATGTTTCTTAGACATGGTCCTCACAAACCAACCCAACTAACATTTCTAGAGAAACAAAAGAAAACCAAAGGTCAATGACTAGAGCAAACTATAAACTCAGTCTGAGTCCAGAGGAAATTTAGTTTGGAGCTTGAAACATATTTTTCTGGCTCGCAGTTTGAATGTCTCTGGTTATGGCACTGAGGGTTTCAATGATCTCCCTGAGTGGTCCACATATCAGGCAGAAGGGTCGTCCTCTGAAGTCATATCAAGTTGTCTATATCTGTCTTGCGGGGTTTCAGGAACAGAGCACGTCTTGTTCTTAGTGATTCCAAGTCTGAAAAATGGGAAAAAAATTGGATTGGAGGAATCAAGATGAATTCAGAAATCAGTCCAGTCTACAGGTAGACAGTGATACTCAAAAACAATAAATATGGCTACAATCTTTCAAAAATTCTGCACAGACCTTTTCAGACATTACAGGGGTCCTCTGGGATGTCCCAAAGTTAGTTCTAGGTCAAAAAGAGTTATTTTAGAAGTTTATTTTGGGAAGTTTGTAAAAAATGTCGAAAGGTCTAAAACACTTGATTAAATAGGATCTTTAGTCATTATGAAACTATGAGAGGCAAATACAGAAAGGTTATATAGCTGTAAAACAACTTAGCTCTTTTAATATTGAGAAGACTCAGTTTTTTTAAATATATATAATCAAATACCAAGTAAAAGACAACATGAAGCACAAGAAATTATCCTAATAAAACACAAATCCTTGTAAGGTAAATTACTTAAAAGAAAAACCTTTCACCAAGAAAACTTTGTTCTTTCAACAGAAAAAAAAAGCCAGTGTCTAGCTTTGTATCAATGTACTTTTGATATTAAAGCTAATTTTTAAAAACCCTTCTAATAAATTTATTGAATTTTAGCAAGCTTGACAACACATGAAATACCTTTTTCAAATTTTAAACTGTCAATCCCTTTCTTATATCAATTTAGTTTGTCCTATACTATTCCTCGCTCCCACTGTGGACCAATGAATCACTCTAATTTAAGACAAAAATTACCCCTTTTCTCCCCTTCACAAAAATACATCCTTATACTTACAACTTCCTTGATAAAACATGCCTTACTTCATTCACATATACAGTTGTTGCCCTTATTATTTCTAGAAGTTTTAATTACAAACACTAATTAGAATTTTAAATTCTTAGTAACCTTAATTTCTAGTGAAAACTGGTAAGCATTATAAACAGTTTCATATGAGCATTTTATAAACAAACACCATGTCATATATAATATTTCATGTTTATTAACAGACCCAAATATAATTAGCTTCTCTATACTGTATAAAAACAAAATGCCAAAGTATATATTCTTTAATCTTATGTTCAGCAATTAATGTTTTAACTTACTGAGAAATGGCTTCAATATTTAATGAATATTTATTACTTAACTGAACATAACATAACTTTAAGATTTCAAGTTACTGGCCGGGCATGGTGGCTCATGCCTGTAACCCCAGCACTTTGGGAGGCCAAAGTGGGTGGATCAACTGAGGTCAGAAGTTCAAGAACAGCCTGACCAATATGGTGAAACCCCATCTCTACTAAAAATACAAAAATTAGCCGGGGGTGGTGGTGTGCGCCCAGCTACTCAGGAGACTGAGACAGAATTGCTTGAACCCTGGAGGTGGAGGTTGCGGTGAACTGAGATCGCACCACTGCATTCCAGCCTGGGCAACAGAGCAAGATTTTGTCTCAAAAAAAGAAAAAAAAAAAGATTTCAAGTTACAAAAAAAAAGATTTTTGAAACAATTTTAGGTAGACATATTTTATAAAACATAATTACTTTTGAAGTTTATAGACTTTTATTTCATTTACATTTACTCAATTCATTTGTTCTTTTTTTTAACTTTTGCCTTTTGTGGGCACATAATAGGTATTTATATTTATGGGGTATATAGGATATTTCAATACAGGCATCTAATGTGTAATAATCATATAAGGGTAAATGGGGTATCCAAACCTTCAAACATGTATCCTTTGTGTTACAATCTAATTATAGTTTTTCAGTTGTTAAAGAATGTGCAATTACATTATTATTGACTATAGTCACCGTGTTGTGCTACCAAATACTAGCTCTTATTCATTCTTTGTAACTATTTTTTGTACCCATTAACCATCCCCACTTCCCCTCCCCTGACACCCTCACTATTCTTCCCATCCTCCGGTAACCATCCTTCTACTCTCTATCTCCATGAATTCAATTGATTTGACTTTTAGATTCCCACAAATAAGTGAGAATAAGTGAATTTTTGTCTTTTTATGCCTGGTTTATTTCATTTAACATAATGATCTCCAGTTCCATCTGTGTTGTTGCAAATGACAGGATCTCCTTTTTAATGGCTGAATAGTACTCCATTGTTTGCATGTGCCACATTTTCTTTATCCATTTGTTTGTTGATGGACACTTAGGTTGTTTCCAAATCCTGGCTATTTTGAATAGTGCTACAGTAACCATGAGAATACAGATATCTCTTTGATATACTGATTTCCTTTCTTTTGAGTATATACCCTGTTAGGCTATATAGTGAGATTGCTGGACCACATGGTAGTTCAATTTTTAATTTTTTGAGGAACCTCTGAACTATTCTCCGTAGTGGTTGCACTAATTTACATTCTGACCAACAGTGTATGAAGGTTCCCTTTTTTCCACATTATCTCTGGACCTCAGGTGATTAGCCCACCTCAACCTCCCAAAGTGCTGGGATTACAGGTGTGATCCACTGCACCCAGACTAGGTCTTGTTCTTCTATTCATTTGTTATTGCCTGACTTTTGGATAAAAGCCATTTTAACTGGGGTGAGATAATATCTCACTGCAGTTTTGATTTGCACTTGTCTGATGATCAGTGGTGTTAAGCACCTTTTCATAAACCTGTTTTCCATCTCTACATCTTTTTTCTCAGTCTGTTCAAATCTTTTGCCCATTTAAACAATCAGATTATTGTAATTTTTTCCTATAGAGTTGTTTGAACTCCTTACATATTCTGGTTATTAATCCCTTGTCAGATAGATAGTTTGCAAATATTTTCTCCCATTCTGTGGGTTGTCTCTTCACTTTGTTAATAGATTCCTTTGCTGTGCAGAAGGTTTTTAACTTGCTGTGATCCCATTTGCCCATTTTTTGCTTTGGTTGTCTGTGCTTATGGGATATTATGCAAGAAATCTTTGCCCAGTCCAATATCCTGGAGATTTTCCCCAATGTTTTCTTATAGTAGTTTCATGGTTTGAGGCCTTGGATTTAAGTCTTTAATCCATTTTGATTTGATTTTGGCATATGGCAAGAGTTAGGAATCTAGTTTCATTCTTCTGCATATGGATATCCAATTTTCACAGAACCATTTATTGAAGAGACCATCCTTTCCCCAGTGTATGTTTTTGGCACCTTTGTCTAAAGTGAGTTTACTGTAGATGTATGGATTTGTTTCTGCATTCTCTATTGTGTTCCATTGGTCTATGTGTCTGTTTTTATGGCAGTACCATGCTGTTTTGGTTGCTATAGCTCTGTAGTATAATTTGAAGTCAGGTAATATGATTCCTCTGGTTTTATTCTTTTTGCCCAGGATAGCTTCGGCTATTATTTGCTTTCTATATCTGGATGCTCTAGTGCTGGTTGCACATATATTTAAAATTGCTGAATTGGCCCCTTCATTATTATACAATGGCCTTCTTTGTCTTTTCTCATACTTTTTGTCTTGAAATCTACTTTATCTGATATAAGTATAGGTACTCTTGCTCTTGTTTGTTTTCCATTTGCATGGAATATCTTTTTTTCATCCCTTTATTTTCAGTCTATGTGCTTCTTTATGGGTGAAGTGTGTTTCTTGTGGACAACAGATTATTGGGTCTTGTTTTCCTTTTTTGTTTTTGAGTTGGAGTTTTTCTCTTGTTGCGCAGGCTGGAGTGCAATGGAGTGATCTCAGCTCACCACAACCTCCACCTCCCCAGTTCAAGCAATTCTCATGCCTCAGCCTCCCGAGTAGCTGGAATTACAGGCAAACAGCACCACACCTGGCTAATTTCTTGTATTTTTAGTAGAGACAGGGTTTCTCTATGTTGGTCAGTCTGGCCTTGAACTCCGGACCTCGGGTGATTAGCCCACCTCAACCTCCCAAAGTGCTGGGATTACAGGTGTGATCCACCGCACCCAGACTAGGTCTTGTTCTTCTATTCATTCAGCTGCTCTATAACTTTTGATAGGAGAGTTTACTCTATTTACATTAAATGTTGTATTGATAAGTAAGGACTTACTCCTGTCATTTTATTATTTGTTTTCTGGTTGTTTTATGGTCTTCTCTTCCTTCATTTTTTCCTCCCTGGCTTCCTTTTAGTGAAGGTAATTTTCTCTGGTAGTATGGTTTTATTTCTTGCTTTTTATTTTTCGTGTATTTTTTATATGTTTTTTGGTTTGGGGTTACCCTGAGGCTTGCAAATATTATCTTATAACCCATTATTTTACCAGTGACAACACCGATAGCATAAACAAACAAAAACAAAACTGATAAAAACTCTATGCAACTTTGTCTCTCTGCTTTTTAACTTTTTGTTGTTTCAATTTATATCTTATTGTACTACATCTTGCAAAACGGTTATAGTTATTTTTGATCACTTTATGTTTTTGCCTTTCTACTTAAAATATGAATAGTTTTTATACACCATGATTACAATGTTACAATATTCTGTGTTTTTCTATGTACTTATTACCAGTGAGTTTCATACCTTCAGATGATTTCTTATTTGTCATTAATGTCCTTTTCTTTTCCTTGAAGAGCTCCCTTTAGCATTTCTTATAGGACAGGCCTGGTGTTGATGAAACCTTTTAGCTTTTGTTTGCCTGGGAAAATCTTTATTTCTCCTTTATGTTTGAAGGATATTTTCACCAGATATTACTATTCTAGGGTAAAAGTTTTTTTCCTTCAGCACTTTAAATATGTCATGTCACTCTCTCCTGGCCTGCAAGGTTTCCACTGAAAAGTCTGCTTCCAGATGTATTGGCATTCCATTGTATGTTATTTGTTGCTTTCCCCTTTCTGCTTTTAGGATCCTTTTTTTTATCCTTGACCTTTGAGAGTTCAATTATTGAATGCCTTGAGGTGGTCTTCTTTGTGTTAAAACTTCTTGGTGCTCTGTAAGCTTTTTGTTATTGAATATTGATGTATTTCTCTAGGTTTGGGAAGTTCTCTGTTATTATCCATTTGAATAAACTTTCTATTACCATCTTTCTCTCAACTTCCCTTTTAAGGACGATATCGCTTAGATGTGCTCTTTTGAGGCTAATTTCTATATTTGTAGCCATGCTTTTTTAGAATTCTTTTTTTCTGTTGTCTCCTCTATGTATCTTCAAACAGCCTGTCTTCAGGCTCACTAATTCTTTGTTCTGCTTGATCAATTCTGCTACTGAGAGACTCTGAGGCATTCTTCAGCATGTCAATTTCACTTTTCAACTCCAGAATATCTGTTTGATTCCTTTGAATTATTTCATTTTTTTAATTGAATTTATCTGATAGGATTCTGATTTCCTTCTCTGTGTTACCTTGAATTCCTTTGAGTTTCCTCAACACAGCGATTTTGAATTCTTTGTTTGAAAGGTCATATATCTCTGTCTCTCTCAAATTGGCCCCTGGAACCTAATTTAGTTCACTTGATGAGATCATGTTTTCCTGGATGGTGTTGGTGCTTATAGATATTCTTTGGTATCTGGGCATTGAAGAGTTAGGTATTTATTGTAGTCTTCACAGTTTGGGCTTATTTTCACCTGAACTTCTTGGGAAGGCTTTCCAGGTTTTTGAAGGAACTTGGGTGTTGTGATCTAAGTTTTTAGTCACTGCAGCCATATCTGCATTAGAGGGCACCCCAAGCCCAGTAATGCTGTAGTTCTTGTGGACTTATAAGAGCTTCTGCGTTGGTGGTCTTGGATAAGATCTGGATAAATTCTCTAGATTACCAGAGACTCTTGTCCTTTTTCCTTACTTTCTCCCAAACAGTTTCTCTCTCTCTGCTGAGCAGCCTGGAGCTGATGAATGTGTAACACAAGCACCCTGGTGACTACACAACTGGGACTGTGCCAGGTCAGGCCTGAAGCCAGCTCAGCACTGGGTCTTGCCCAAGGCCTGTTATAACTACCACCTGGCTACTATCTATATTTGCTTAAGGTCCTAGGGCTCTACAATCAGCAGCTGGTGAAGCCATTCAGTCTTGTGTCCTTCCTTTCATGGTGGCAAGTTTCCCAGAGCTCTGGGAAGGCCCAGAGATGCTGTCCATGAATAAGGGCCTGGAATCAGGAACCTTAAAAATCTACCTGGTTGTCTACTACAGCTAAACTGGCACCAAAAACCACAAGATGAAGTCCTTCCCACTCTTTCTTTCTGTTTCCTAAGGCAGAAGAGCCTCTCCCTATGTCCACCACTATCGCAGGCCCACAGAAAGTACTGCCAGGGTACCACTGATGTTCAGTTAAGGCCAAGGACTCTTCAATCAGCTTGTGCTGAATGCTGTCTGGCCTGGGACTCACCCTTCAGGGCAGTGGTGAGTTCAGACATGCCATCTAAGAAGCAAGGCCTGGATTAGGGACCCTAAGAAGCCTGCTTGTGCTCTACTTCTCTGTGGCTGAGCTGGTTCCTAAGATGCAAGACAAAGTCTCCTTTACTCTTCTCTCCACTTTTGTCAAACAGAAAGAGTTTTGCCCCATAACCACCTCAGCTGGGAATGTGCTCAGTCTCACCTGAAGCCAGCATGTCTCAGAGTCTCACCCAAGGGCCATGGCATACACTACCTGGTTACCACTACTGATTATTTGGAGCCCAAGGGCTCTTTAGTCATAAGGTGATGAATCTTGCCTGGACTGGACTCTTCCTTTCAAGGCAGTGGGTTCCCTTCTGGCCCAGGGTGTGTCAAGAAATATCTGGGAGCTAGAGTCTGGAATAAGTCTCACAACTCTGCTTGGTGCTCTATTCTACTGTGGCTGAGATGGTATCCAAGTTGCAAAGCAAACTCCCATTTACTCTTCCCTGTCCTCTCCTCAAGTGGAAAAAAAGAGTCTCTTTTGGAGCTACAAGCTACACTGCCTTCAGGTGGACGGGAGTGATGCAAACACTCCTTTAGCCACTTCAACCTGTGTCTCATTAGGTTGTATGCCTCCCACATCCACCGGCTTCGAGCCCAGCACAGCACTAAGATTTGCCTAGGAGTTGCAGTTCTTGTGTCCTAGATAGCATTTCAAGTTTATTTAAGATCCCGTAGCACTTTAGCCCATGGTGGTGAGGCTTGCCAACATCATGTTTTGAACACTAGGCTGGGTGGTTCCCCTCTGGCTACAGCTGATCTAAATGTTTACTCCCTGGATATTGGCTGAGTTCTGCCTGGTGTTGGCAGCACTGAGTTCCAATGCAAAGTCCCACAGTCACTGACTTTTCCCTTCCCGAAGCAGACAGATTCTCCACACCATGTGGCTGCTGCCATGGGTATGGGGGTGGTGGTGTCAGCAATTCAAGACTGGTTTTCCTACCCCCTTCAGTGCCTCCTTCAGCAATATGAAGTTAAAACCAGGTACTTCGATCACACACCTGATTTTTGGTTCTTATGAAGTTACTTTTTTGTGTACGTAGTTGTCAGATTTGATGTTCCTGTGGGGAGGCTGATGGATGGAGGCTTCTATTTGGCCACCTTGCTCCACCTCCTCCTTATCACTTGCTCTGAACATTTATACTTGAATTGCTCATGAAAAATTTCATGAGACATTAAACAAAGCTAGCCGTTGAAGGACTTCAAGAAAGGCCACCCTGAAACATGCCACTTTGGTATATGATCACTTCAGGTTGAAGGAACTTAAAAAATAGCAAATGCAGGGAGAGCCTTTCTCTGGATTTCCCTTATCTGCCTAAACAGAGATCCACCAACCAGAGAAGACCAACTCCTAACACAGGAGAGAAAACTAGAAGTCAACACCATATCCAGACAAACTATGGCAAACCATCATCTATTCCTCCTGGAGCCTACTTATCTTTCCCTCAAATCATTTAATCTCCCCCAAATTGTCTACATTCTCCTTCCTCTCTTCCCTATAAAGTTCGTGCAAGCTCCTAAATCTCACTGCTTATTGATGCGGGTGGGTGGATTCAGTTTCTTTCCTGTGATAACCCTCCTCAATAAATCTGTATACATTTTCTTCTGTTAATTCGCCTGCTGTTAGTTATCAAAGTCTCAGAGGGAAAAGTCTTCTCTACACTATCATCTTAATTATTTTATTTTTGTTGACAAATCAGGCAAGTATGAAAAATATCACAGAGGCAAAGAAACTTAAAAAGTTTTTGTTTTGTTTGTTTGTTTGTTTGTTTTTTTAACCAGGGGAAAGTGCGAATGCAGTTCCCCACTACCACAAATTATGCAGTCAAGTTCTGCACATTTGGGGAAATCGCAGGGGTCAGCATATCCAGAGTGCAACGGATAAGGCTCTCCCTGGGAAAACCACCTTCATGATCATGGTATCTCCCCTGCCAGGTAAGTATGAGAAACTTAAACGGTTAAACATCACTGTTCTCTCTTTTTAAAATTTTTTATACCTGTGATTGACGTGCATTCATTTTTACTGCATGTTTTGCTCTTAGGTTGGATTTATGATTTTGTGATCTTAAACATCTAGCAGACACAAACCTGTCTGACCAGCAACCCAGGAAAAACAAACAATTCTGAAAACATTCCTATTTTTATGTTATCAACAATTTTAAAGCAAGCTTTATTTACCAATGAGCTACCTAAATTATGTGAACTTAGAAAAAAATACATTTGTGTTAGTTTTATATTTCTGAGATTTTTGAAATAGTTTATTTACTTGAACCCTTATTTATTCCCCAGCTAATTTGAATAGAACTTCCTTAAAATATTTTATAAGATAGTTTAGTAATACCATAAAATAGTGCATATATGTAATGTACAAACATACATACATTCATACAAAGACATATATAAACATATGAACAGAAGCAGGTAAGCAGTCGATTTAAAAGTTGCTTATTGGAAGTCCAAAGGTCATTCTAGGATGCTGGTTGACCTGGAGTTGTTACTGTTATTGCAAGTCAATTAATTTGAAAGACTTTTGTTTCATATCTTTTTCTTTGAAATGTTCAACTAATTTAGCTAAACCTGTAGCTTCCTTCTCTATCATTTGTTGTTTTTTTAGGCAAAGCATTTTCTATGTTGAACAGGGATACATTGCATTATTGCTCTGAGCTTAAGATTCTGTCCAATGCATACGAGTGGTTAAAAAGCATACCTGATTGTTCTAACTTTCGTAAATGCTTATCTAGTTTTTTTTTAAAGGATGTGTAGGTAACCAAGTAAAAAAGTCAGAGTATTCAGAGTACACATAGGAGAATAGAAAGAAAGATAGATGCCTTAGAAGCCTCTATGTGCCAATTTAAAATACATCCAGCTGTTTCTGAGGTATTCAGGATCTCTCCCCACTTTTTTTGTGCCCAGTAGATAAGCAATTTTGTTTAGGTTAAAACTTCCCCACTGTACCCATCAAAATTCTAAATTATTTTTGGTAATATTCACCCATTTCTCTAGAAAGGCACAGGTTCTGAGATGAAGTCTCAGACTCTCTGTATTTAAATAAATTCATTATTTTCTGCCTCTTTGGAACCTTTCCTACCAGGGGTCCTTTACTAAACCCAATTCAGTTTCTGTTTCACCCAATCAGACACCTGAAGCCTCTCTACAGGACTCAAGTCTAGTTTCTGTCATGACTTCTGAAACCAATCTAGATTTTAAAAATGCTCAAATAAACTCTGTGAACTTGACAGAAGTGGTAGAGCTAGTGCATCTGAGAGATCTTACTGGTGATGACCTCCAAATGCAAAGCAAGAGGCAATGAGCACAAGGAGTTCAGCGGGGTACCTATATCTGTTTGCTTGTTCCTCCCAGAGGTCATCATCAGGCGGTCTCCCTGGGATCCAACTTCTGATACCAGATCTAATAAAAGAAAAACTTTGGTACATTTCTATTTTAAAGAGTTTATTTGAGCATTCAGTGATTCATGAATTGGAGCAGCATCAGACTGCAAACAGCTAGCACTCTGCCAGGAGGAGCAAGAGGGGAAACTTCTATAAAGTTTAAGAATATAGAGGAAGATAGATACCTTAGAAGCCTCTATTGGTGCATAGGTGATACAGTATGAGAACAGAAAGATGAATCTTTCTTTCTATTCCCTCTGTGTACTCTGAATCTCCGACTTTTTCACCTGCTTATTTGTAGAAGCAAGATAAACAATTTTGAGTGGTTACAGTGAAAATCTCTAGTTAGAGATTAGTTGGTGATTTCTGTTTGTTACAATTTCTAGTTTTAATTTACTGTTTACCTTGGACCTTGGTTTGTTCATGTACAAATTTAAAGTGCCAAAACCACAATCTAATGGTATTCTAATTAGACTCAGTCTAATGGTCTCCCAATTAGAAATAGTTAACAAGTGTAAGAACTCTTCACCTAACCCTAGTCCCAAAGATTTTCTCCTATGATTTCTTATAAAAGTTTTATAAAGTTTTACATTTAAATCTATGATCCATTTTGGGTCAAATTTTGTATTAGGTATAAGGTTAAATCAAGGTTTATATATTTGCTGATAGATGTCTAATTGCTCCAGCACAATTTGTTGAAAAGGGTATTCATCTATTGAAATGCTTTGGAGCCTTTGTCAAAAATTACTTATCTGTACTTGTATCTTGCTATGTCTGGGTTCTCTACTCTATTCCATTGATCTACGTGTCTACTTCTCTATCAATGCCACATAATCTTGATTACAGTAGCTACACGAAATCTTAAAATTGGGTAGGGTAATTTTGTTCACTTTCTTCTTCTTATTTAAGATTATATTAGCTCTTCTAGTTTATTTGACTTTCCATATATACATTTTAGAATAATCATATATATATATGTATGTATGTATATAAAATCTTCTGGAATCTTTATAGAAATTTAGATAAATCTGTGTATTGATTTGGGGAGAACTGACGTCTTTATCATGTTGAGTCTTCACATCCATGAACACCTTTTGTCTCTCATCTTAGATTTTCTTTTATTTTTTTCCATCAGTTATTTGTAGCTTTCAGCATCCAAATCCTATAAATAATTGTATTGAAAACATTATTTGTTTGGACTGGCCACAAATCCAGGAGCTGTTTTGTTTTGGAAAAAAATCAATAAAATAGACCAATAGCTAGACTAATAAAGAAGAAAAAAGAGAAGATTCAAATAAACACAATCAGAAACAATATGGGAAAGTTTATCACTGGCCCCACAGAAATACAATCAGCAGAGAATACTATAAACATCTCTATGCACATAAACTAGAAAATCTAGAAGAAATGAATAGATTCCTGGACACATACACTCTCCCAAGACTGAACCAGGAAGAAATTCAGTCCCTGAACAGACCAATAGAGTCCTGAAATTGAAGCAATAACAAATAGCATACCAAGCAACAAAAGCAGCACATCAAAAAGCTTATCCACTACAATCAGGTAGGCTTCATCCCCAGGATGCAAGTTTGGTTCAACATATGCAAATCAATAAATGTGATTCATCACATAAATAGAATGAAAGATAAAAACCACATGATTATCTCAATAGATGCAGAAAAGGCTTTCAATAAAATTCAACACCCCTTCATGCCAAAAATTTTCAATAAACTAGATATTAGAGGAACATACCCCAAAATATTAGGAGCCATACATGACAAACCCACAGCTAACATCATACTAATGGGCAGAAGCTGGAAGCATTTTTCTTGAAAACTGGCACAGGAGAAGGATGTTCTGTCTCACCACTGCTATTCAACACAGTATTGGAAGTTCTGGCCAGGACAGGAGAAAGAAACAAAGCACATTCAGATAGGAAAAGAGGAAGTCAAACTATCTCTGTTTGCACGTGACATAATTCTATATCTAGGAAACCCCATAGTATCAGTCCAAAAGCTTTTTAAGCTGATAAGCAACTTCAGCAAAGTCTCAGGATACAAAATCAATGTGCAAAAATCACTAGCATTCCTATACATCAACAACAGTCAATCCAAGAGCCAACTCATAAATGAACTTCCATTCACAAGTGCCACAAAAAGAATTAAATACCTAGAAGTACAACTAACTAGGGAGGTAAAAGATCTCTACAAGGAGAACTACAAAACACTGCTTAAAGAAATCAGAGAGGACACAAATAAATGGAAAAACATTCCATGCTCATGGAGATGAAGAATCAATATTATTAAAATGGCCATACTTCCCAAAGCAATTTATAGATTCAATGCTATTTTCACTAAACTGCCGTTGACATTCTTCACAGAATTAGAAAAAAAAAAACCTTTTAATTCATATGGAAGCAAAAAGAGCCCAAATAGCCAAGGCAATCCTAAGCAAAAAGAACAATGCTGGTGGTATCACACTACTTGACTTCAAACTATACAAACAAAGCTGCAGTAACCAAAACAGCATGGTACTGGTACAAGAACAGACATATTGACTATATAGACTAATGGAATAGAATACAGAACCCAGAAATAAGACCGCGTACCTACAACCATCTGACCTTCAACAAACCTGACAAAAACAAGTAATGGGGAAAGGATCCCCTATTCAACAAATAGTTCTGGGATAACTGGCTAGCCATATGCAGGAGATTGAAACCGGACCCCTTCCTTATACCATACACAAAAATTAACTTAAGATGGATTAAAGACTTAAATGTGAAACCCAAAAGTATAAAAATCCTGGAAGACAACCTAAGCAATATCATTCAGGATTCTGGCACAGGCAAAAATTTCATGATGAAGATGCTGAAAGCAATTGCAACAAAAGCAAAAATTGATAAATGGGATCTAATTAAACTTCAGAGCTTCTGCACAGCAAAAGAAACTATCAACAGAATAGACAACCTATAGAATGTGAGAAAATTTTTACAAACTGTGCATCCAACAAAGGTCTAATATTCAGCATCTATAAGGAACTTAAATTTACAAGAAAAAAAGAAACATCCCATTTAAAAGACATGAGGCAAAAAACATGAATACTTTTCAAAAGAAGACACATGGCCAACAAGCATATTTAAAAAAAAGCTGAACATCATGGATTATTAGAGAAATGCAAATTTTAAAAGCCACGATGAGATACCATCTAACACCAGTTAGAATAGCTACTATTAAGAAGTCAAAAAATAACAATGCTGGCAAGACTGTGGAAAAAAAGAAATGTTTATACACTGTTGATGGGAGTGTAATTTAGTTCAGTCATTGTAGGAAGACAGTGTGGCGATTCCTCAAAGAGCTAAACACAGAAATATGATTTGACCCAGCAATTCCATTACTGAGAGGAATAAAAATCATCCTATTATAAAGACACATGCACATGTATGTTCATTGCAGCACTATTCACAATGGCAAAGACATAGAATCAACCTAAATGTCCATCGATGATAGATCAGATAAAGAAAATGTGATATATATGTACACCACAGAACACTATGCAGCCCTAAAAAAGAATGAGACCATGTCCTTTGCAGGAACATGGATAGAGCTGGAGGCCATTTTCCTTAGCAAACTAACATAAGAACAGAAAACCAAGTACCACATGTTCTCACTTATAAGTAGGAGCTAAATGATGAGAACACATGGACACACAGAGGGGAACAACACCCACTGGTGCCTTTCAGAGAGTGAAGTGTGGGAGCAGGGAGAGGATCAGGAAAAACACCTAAAGGACACTAGGCTTAATACCTGAGTGATGAAATGATCTGTAAAACAAACCTCCATGACACAAGTTTGCCTGTATAACAAACCTGCACTTGTACCCCTGAACTTAAAAAAAGAACAACATTATTTATCTATTTAAATTTACAAATAAAATTATATATATTCATCATGTAGAACATGTTTGGAAATATGCATACACTGTGAAATGGCTCAATAAAGCTACTTGTTATATGCATTATCTCATATACCTACCATTTTTGTGGTGAGAACACTTAAAATCTATTCTTAGCAATTTTTAAGAATACGTTTTTATTAACAATAGTTATTATGTTGTGCATTAGAGTCCTTTTATCTAACTGAACTTATTCCTTTTATATAACTGAAATTTTTTATTCTTTATCTCTCCAATACCCTCACCACCATCCCCAACCCCTGGTAACTACCATTTTACTCTGCTTTTATGAGTTCCACTTCTTTAGATTCCACATATAAGTGAGATAATGTAGTTTTTGTCTTTCTATGCCTGGTTTATTTAAGTTAGCAGTGACATCAGGGTTCATCCATGTTGATGCAAATGACAGAATTTCCTTCTTTTTAAAGGCTATATAGTACTTCATTGTGTATATATGCTACCTTTTCTTTATCCATTCATCCATTGATGGACAATTAGATCGCCACATGGAGGTACAGATATCTCTTTGACATACTGATTTCATTTCCTTTGCACATATACCCAGAAGTGGGATTACTGCATCAAACAGTAATTCTCTTTTTAGATTTTTGAAGAACCACTATATGGTTTTTGAAATGGGGACTCCAATCTACATTCCCATCAGCAGTGTACCAGGGTTCCATTTTCTCCAAATTCTCGCCAATACTCATTATCTTTAGGTTTTTTGGTTTTTTTTTTTTTTTTTTTTTGATAATAGCCGTTCTAGCAGGTGTAACCTATTATCTCATCTTAGGTTTTTTAATTCTAATTTTTACTCTTTCTGGGTACCTAAGTGTATTATTTATGGTTTACATAAGATATATTGAAATTGCACTAAATGTTATTTGTTTTTTTACTTACTGCTTTTAGGATCCTTTCTTTATCCATATCTTTTGAGAGTTTGATTATTGAATGCCTTGAGGTAGTCTTTTTAGTGTTAAATCTGCTCGATATTCTGTAATTTTTTTAGTATTTTAATATCGATGTATTTCTCTAGGCTTAGGAATTTCTCTGTTATTATCCCTTCGGATAATCTTTCTATCCCCCATCTCTCTCTCTACTTTCTCTTTAAGGGCAATATTTCTTACATTTGCCCTTTGGAGGCTATTTTCTAGATTTACAGACTTCAAAAAATTTGTTTCTCTGTTGTTTCCTCTGACCGTGTATTTTCAAATAGCCTGTCTTCAAGCTCACTAGTTCTTTATTTTGCTGGATTAGTTCTGATGTTGAGAGACTCTGATGCATTCTTCAATGTGCCAATTTTTCAGATCCAGATTTTCTACTTGATTTAAAAAAACTATTTCAATCTTTTTGTTGAATTCATCTGATAGGATTCTGACTTCCTTTTTCTGTGTTCTCTTGAATTTCTTTGAGTTTCTTCAACACAGCCATTTCGAAATCTCTGTCTGAACGGTCACATATCTCTCTTCCTCCAGGATGGGTCTCTGGTGACTTACTGATTTCGTTTGTTGAAGTCATGTTTTCCTGCATGGTGTTGGTGCTTGTAGATGTTCTTTGGAGTCTGGGCAATGAAAATTTAAGTATTTATTGTAGTCTTCTCAGTCTGGGCTTGTTTGTACCTGTTCTTCTTGTGAAAGCTTTCCAGATATCCAAAAGGACTTGGCTGTTGTGATCCAAGCTATATATGCTTGAAGTGAATACCATATACTGTGAGTGTTCATCTGATTTTTGGTTCTTATAAAGGTGCTTTTTTGGTGTGGATAGTTGTTAAATTGGCATCTTTTTGAGGGGGATGATCAGAGGAGTCTTCTATTGCTCCATTTTGCTCTGCCTCAAATCTTCACTGTAGTCTTAATTTACATTTCCCCCAACTATTAGAGATGTTGAACATTTTTCCATATACCTGTTGGCTATTCATATGCCTTCTTTCGAGAAATGTTTTTTCAGATCCTTTGCCTACTTGTTAATTGAGTTATTTGATTCCATGCTCTTGTTGTTGGAGTTCCTTATATATTTTGGATATTACTCCTTATCAGATGTATGGTTTGCAAATATATTCTCCCATACCATAGGTTGTCTCTTTACTTTGCTGTGCAAAGCCTTTTTAGTTTGATGCAATTCCATTTGTCTATTTTTGCATTTGTTGCCTGTGCTTTTGGGGCGTTATTTAAAAAATATCGACCAGACCAGTGACATAGAGTTTTTCCCCATGTTTTCCTCTAGTAGTTTTATAGTGTTAGGTCTTACATTTAAGTCTCGTTCTTCTGCATGTGGCTATCCAGTTGTCTCAACACCATTTATTGAAGAGACTGTCCTTTCTCGATTGTGTGCTTTTAGCACCTTTGTCAAAAATCAATTGACCATAAATGTATGAATTTATTTCAAGACTCTCTATTGTGTTCCACTGATCTATGTATCTGTTTTTAGGCCAGGAGGGCTGAAGCCTGCATATCAAGGGCCAGTTTGGTGGCTGAGTTCATGAGTGGTAGCCTAATGACTAGAGCTGTGGGGACCAGCCTAGTTCTGGGGTCAGCCTGTAGCCTCAGGGCCATTGTTGTTAGTTTGGTGGTGGGGTGAGCACCTCACCCAGTCTGTGGGTACTGGCCTAGAGTGTGGGACCATTGGGGCCTGCCTAGCACTGGGCTTTATTGAGGCAGATCCAGTGTTGGGGTCCAAGGCAAAGTACAGTGCCCACTTCCCTCTACTATTGTCCAAGTGAAGGGTATCCTTTTCCACCATTCCCCTGTATTATCAGTGGAGGTCACCGACACTGCAGGGAGATAGTGATCTTGTTACTACTGGGCAGTAATGAAAGTTCTAATTCTTCAATAAGCCTACTCTGATACAACCCTAGCAGAGAGATAGACTGTGCGCTCCATTATCACTGGGTGGAGGTTGAAGTCCAGGCTCCCTACATGGACTCCACTGATGATGCGGGAAGAGTGGCATTCCTTGCTACTGCCTTCAGGACAAAGAAAGTCTTAGCTCCCCACATAACCTTCTCTGACACCACCCAGTGGGTGGAGGATTGTGGGGAGGTTGGGGTGCTTCATTATGGCCTGGCAAAAATGGAAATCTGGGCTCTCCTCTTGGCCTTGCTGGTGTGAGTCAGGCCACAGTATTTTCTGTCCTTGTAGGCTATCCCTTTTCCCAGTCCTTTGGCAAGAGAGATATGGCTTTTGTTGTGGCTTTAAAAAAAATCTGCATCCATTGGCATTTCCAAGTTGCCAGCTTCTCCAGAACCAAGTCTTGGATATATGAGGCAAAAAGAAAACAAGGAACTCACAAATCATGTCATTCCTTGGATCCCAAGCTCCCTGGCCCATCTGTCCGATTTTCACTTTTCAGTGTCTTCCTTTTTTTAAAAAAATTATTGATACATAATATTTGTACATATTTATGGGGAACATGTGATGTTTTGTTACATGCATAGACTGTGTAATGATCAAGTCAGGGTATTTGGGGTGTCCCTTGCCTTGAGTATTTATCATTTTTATGTGTTGGGACCATTTTAAGTCCCCTCCCTTTTTAAAAAATATTTGAGACAGAGTGTCACTCTATGGCCCAGGCTAAAGTGCAATGGCATGATGATAGCTCACTGCAGCCTCGAATTCCTGGGCTCATATGATCCTCTCAACTGAGCCTTCTGAGTAACTAGGACTATAGGCGCACTCCACCACTTCTGGCTAATTTTTTAATTTTTGTAGAGATGGGGGGTCTCACTATGTTGTCTAGGCTGGTCTTGAGCTCCTGGACTCCAGCAATCTTCCTGCCTCAGCCTCCTAAAGGGATGGAATTATAGGCATGAGCCACCATGCCTAGTCTTCAAGTCCTTTCTTCTAACTATTTTGACATATGCAATATATTTGTTAACTATAGTCACCCCACTCTGCTATTGAACATTAGAACTCATTCCTTCCATTTAACCATGTGTTTGTACCCACTAATCAACCTCCAGTACCTTCTTATGTTTGGTTTACATATATAGTCATCCCTCCCTACCCATGAGTTCTATATCCTCGGATTCAACCAACCTCAGATCAAAAATATTTGAAAAAAATTAGGAATGAGTAAGAAGAATTAAAACATTAAAAAGCTAAACAAAGGGAAAAAGCTAAAAACAATACAAAAAATAAAAAATAAAAATAAATACAGTATAATAACCATTTACATAGCATTTAAATTATATTAGGTATTATAAATAATCTAGAGATCATTTAAGCTATACTGCAGGATGTCTGCAGGTTTCATGCAAACAGTATGACATTTTATATAAGGAACTTGAGCATCCGCCGATTTTGGTATCTGTCAGGGTCCTAGAACCAGCCTCCTGTAGTTACTGAGGGTTGACTGTTATGTGCAGGATTTTTAGTTGCACTCTGCAGAAAGAATAGGAAAAAGTATTTCCACTTCATCTTTCTGCAAGCAGAAGTACCTCACAGTCCTTTCCAGCCCAATCTTAGTAGCAACATCCCATCACTTTTGTTGCATTTTACTTGCTAGAAGCAAGCCAATAGGTCCAACTCATACTCAAGAGAACTGGATTACATAAGGGCATGAATACCAGGAGATGAGAATCACTGGGAGCCATTTTAGAAATAAGTCTACCACAGTCCCAGCACTTAGGGAGTCTGAGGCAGGCAGATCACGAGTTCAGGAGTTTGAGACCAGCCTGGCCAACATGGTGAAACCTTGTCTCTACTAAAGATACAAAAAATTAGCCGGGCATAGTGGTGAGTGCCTGTAATCCCAGCTACTTGGGAAGTTGGGGCAGGAGAATCGGTTGAACCCGGGAAGTAGAGGTTGCAGTGAGCCGAGATTGTGCCATTGCACTCCAGCCTGGGTGACAGGGCGAGATTCTGTCTCAAAAAAATACATATATATATATATATGCCTACTACACTAGAGCTACTCAAATTGTGACCCCTGGATCAGCAGCATCAGCATCACTTGAAACTTGTTAGTAATGCAAATCCTTGGGTATTACTTCAGACCTACTGAATCAGAAACTCTGGGACTAGGACCAGCACTATGTATTTTAACAAGCCCTCCAGGGAATTCAAATGCACACTGAAGTTTGAGAACCACTTCTCTAAGCAATTTACTAAGCTTTTTCTCTAGCTTGTGCTTGATTGCTTTAAGTGACAGAAAAAAACCCACCTATCCTACAAGGCAGCCCATTTCATTTTTTTTGCTCTCAGTATTTTATTAGATAAATAATCCATATTCGTTTTAGTAAAATCAGATAGTATAGAAAAAAATCTGCCTTTCCGTCACCAACAAAAGATAACCACTACTAAACTTCTGGTATATGTTATGATTCTAGATTTTTAAAAACTATGGCCTTTTCTTTCTTTCTTTTTTTTTTTTTTTAGGGGTTGAATCTCTCTCTCTGTTACCCAGGCTGGAGTGTAGTGGTGTGATCATGGCTCACTGCAGCCTCAAACTCCTAGACTCAAGTGATACTTCTGCTTCAGCATCCTGAGTAGCCAGGACTACAGGCACACACCACCACACCTGGTTAATTAAAATAATTTCTTTTGGTAGGGATGGGGTCTCATTACGTTGCCCAGGCTGGTTTCAGACTCCTGGCTTCAAGCAATCCTCCTGCCTCAGACTCCCAAAGTGCTAAGATTATAGGTGTGAACCACCATACCTGGCCAATATATCCCTTTTAAAAAGGGATTATGCCATAAATATAAGTATATAATTGATTTTTTTCCATAACTTAGTCTATTTTAAGTGGTTTTAACAGAAAGTGTGTTCTTATGCTGAGTTCAATTTTGCCTCTGTAATTTCCAATCATTGGCTTTAATTTTGCCTCTAGCACTACAAAACCCATTTGTTCTGCATAAAATCCTTCAAACATGAGTGTGAAGTTACCATGTAACTCTTATTCAAGATAAATGTATATAGATCTGCAACCTCCGCCTCCCAGGTTCAAGCAATGCTCCTGCCTCAGCCTCCCAAGTAGCTGGGACTACACATGCGTGCCACCACGCCCAGCTAATTTTATTTTATTTTATTTTATTTTTTTATTTATTTATTTTTTTAGTAGAGATGGGGGTTTCACCATGTTGGCCAGGATGGTCTCGATCTCTTGACCTCATGATCCACCCGCCTTGGCCTCCCAAAGTGCTAGGATTACAGGCGTGAGCCACCTCACTCAGCCAGTATATAGATCTTTTAACATTTCCTTCTGTCATGGCTTCTAGAACTTTCACCATTGTATAGTGTTTTCTCTGCCAACATTCTTAGTGGTTCTAAGTGTGGTCCCAGGGCCATTTTCATCTGAGAACTTGTTAGAAATTCACACTTCTGGACCTCACCCATATCTACTGAATCAGAAATGCTGCACTGGGGCCCAGCAATCTGTGGTTTAACAAGTTTTTTGGATGATTGTGATATATAATGAGAACCAAGGACATAACTCATTGATTCCTAGCTTAGGGAGTAAATGTGGTCTGGATTTTACTCCTAATTCAAGCATTATATTTCTATTGATATATTGAAAGATCATATTTCCTTTTTTTGGCAGCTGCGTATCATCTTGTCCCATATGAGCTTTCAGCAATTTAAATCCCCGGTTATTTTCCGTATGAACAGCTTCATCAGGTGTCCTTAGCTTATTCATGTATTACTAATTTTTTAAAGAAAGCCTTAACTTGTGATCTTGATATTTTCCCCTGTTTAATGATATCTTGTGTTTGGCTTTAGTTTCAACCCTTGGAGATACTTTGGATTTTTGAGTCTGTTAATTCTAATTTCTGTCATCTGTGATTCTTGTAGTCATGGCTTTTTTTTGAGGCATTGATAAAAAGTACTAAAAGTACTGAAAAGGTACAGGGCCAAGTACAGACCCCTGGGCAAAGGGCTGAAAATGATGCTCCAGGTTCCATGTGGTGTCATAAAATATGTATTTGTACTTACTATGACTTTAAGAGCTTGTTTTAGGCCCTGAAGGTTGACTCCACAGCAAAGGAGCCAAGGGCTCAGGGAAAGAGCTTGTAGCCAGTACAGTGGTGGGTTGCTGGGCAAGGACTGACTCAAAATCTGAGACATTTAACAGGGCACTGGATAGGATGAATAACTGTCACAATTTGCCCAGAACTATTAATATTTTAGCCTTGAAGATCTTGCATCCCAGGAAAACCTGAATGGTTGATCACTCTAGCATTGGTGGACCTCCTGTATGAAGTGCATGAGATGGGACCTGAGGTGTGTCCTTTGGCAATTAGATCAAAGAACAATGTTTGAAGTTAGACAGCTTGGGAGACACATTGGAGGCAGAGCTGTAGATTACATGCACATTTATACACACACACACACACACACACACACACACGTTTTCCTTTAACTTTAGTTAACTTTAGCATTTTCTCATGTCATTAAACATTCTTCTATAAGACCATTTATAAGTACTGTATTCCATTATGTAGATGTAGCATGATTTATTTTATTTAATAAATCCCTTATTGTTGAACATTTTGGTTGCTGATGGGTAAGATTTTGACAGCTGAAAATCCTGAAAATGATCAAAAGCAGCATTTTTACTCAGTTCTAAAATGCTACCAATTGTAGGATGTACCATTAATTTAAATAAAAGCTTTTAAGGAGAAAGTATAAGAAACTCTGTATCTAATATACATTTTAAAGTGACAGCATACATTTATTCATACGATTTTTAAATAGACTACTTTCCCTTTTAGAATCATGACCACATTTTGAATTTTTTTTCATAGACTCTTAATATTTTCCTGAATTGCTTTTCTCCTCAAACGTTGCAGGTGACTTGCTGCTTTTCATAATGTTCTCATTGTTACAGGATCTTTGGGGTGTCACTTTTCTGGTCGGAAACCTGTGGTGGTGGTGGTGCCTTTGCCCGAGCTTTGCCCAGGCAGGCTTGTTCTGCCCATTCAACCTGGCAGCTTGGACTCGATTCATGCTACTGGCCTGGATCCCATGCCTCCATAAGAGAATGTGATTCAGGTGTGGAGTGGAAAGGGGTGTGTGAGTGAGCATGGGGTCTGGTCACTGTGGAGTCAGACACGCCAGCTGTTGCAGCAGGGTAGGCAGCTCCACATGCCGGCATGGGTGCCAGCTCTCTGTGAGGCTGTGCGTGGACCAGGCGCACTGCAAGCAGCTTCCCTGGTGGGCACTGGGGAATGCAGTGGTGCCTGGAGGCTTGGAGACGCTGGAAAGCACAGGGCCCTAAAGAGGGAGTCACAGCCCTGGCTTAGGGAGCTCCCAGGTCTGGGCTCCCCGAAGGGCCACAGCTCTTCTCTCCTTCACTTCACCTGCAACATGTCAAGCAAGAGGCACATTTCAGCCCTGCAGCCAGCGTGATGGCAGAAGCAACTCCAGATGGCCTGCTGCTGCTGTAATCGTGATTCTTGACCTCTTTGACACCTTTAATTTCTTGACATGGCAAATATAGCAGATTTTCAGTGTATAAGTTCAAATGTATAAGACATGTAACTTTACATTTTATTACTTTATTTCCATTTTGAGCCTTCTATTTTGTATTGCTGGGCAATACTAGCATGGCTTTTTCTTGAGTTCCTTTTCTGAAGGAATTTTATTGAGATTCTGGGGGATTTACTCACTGCACAGCCCTGAGTAGGGCTGTTTGATATCTGACTCCTTGCTGCATAAAGGTGCTCAGGGAGGAAACCCTACTGTGCCCCTTCCATGTGCCCTGTCATGTCCAGTTTCAAGTTGCTCCTAAATCCCTTTGAGCTCCACTTGGGACATGGGCTTCGGGCTTCCATGTCTTTAGATATATCTAAGTACCATTTCCTTTCTGGGGGTCCTGCCACTTCCTCCCCCTGTGCTCCTCTTATGGCCAAGACATGGGACCTGGATCCCCTCTCTCTAAGGTTATAGCTATTTTCTGACTTGCCACATTCTTCCCTGGAGGATGTGAGAAAGGGAACAACTCTTTGCTTGAATTGGTGGTGGGGCATGGGGTGGCAGAAAGAAGAAATATAGGAGTAACTAAGGCACGGGTTATTGTCGCCAGATGTTTTTCTGCCACACAAAGTATAGCAGATTTTATCTGCATGTCTATATGATTGGAACCATAGTTTCATTTTTTCACCCTTGAGTTACTTGTCACTAGAAATTAAGCAGTTTCTCTTAAAAGTCAACCAGATCCTGTGACAGATAGACTATTCAGAACCTGGCAACAGTTCTCCATGATATCTACTCCACCAGGGCAGGGATTTACGTCTGCTTTGCTTCAAGCATCCAGCGCAGTTTCTAGCATATGCTGCTGCATTTTAAGTAAAACTTAAGGATCCGAAGTTAATATACAGCTTTAACAACAATTAGATGAACAGATTCCTTCCAAACATTACAACATTTTTATAGTCACAGGCAGCAAGGACTCTTTTATAACTTCTTCTTCAGTCCTAAGACTAACAGTTTTCTTCTGACCTTGATTATAAAGTACTTCTTAATTTCAGAAACATTGGAAGATTCTAAAAATACGTGGCTCCGCGTGGAGGAAATCCGCAGTGCAGCCAACAGCCAGGAAGAGGCACAGCGAGGGCAGCATTTTGATTTGTCTGATCCCTGGAATGGAGCATGTGGGTAAGTGGTAGTTGGGGTGCATAGATGGAGAGCACCATTGTAGGGGCCTTGGCTAGGAGGCTGATTATTTGGACAGGCAGGGAAGGCCAATGTGGACAGAGTGTGGGATGGACTAATGTATTAAGAACACTTGACAGACCATGGCATGGGGTCAGTTTAAAAGAATGGTGTCTGGGGCCAGAGACTTTGCAGTGGGAATAAAAGTGAAGGAAGAACATGAGAGGTTAAGAAGAAGCCTGCAATGCCTGACTAGCATCAACAAAGGGAATAAAGGAGAAACAAGAATCCGTAAACCTCAGAACTTTCAAATCTAGATGTCTAGGAAAATACAGTACCATTGCCTGAAGTTAGGAATGAGGAAGAGAAGCCTGTGTTGGAGGAAGACTTTACTTACTAATACAGGTCTTATTAGTCTCCATAAATATGATTGCCCAAGAATATAAAAATTTGCCAATTACTGTTATGCAGCTCCAATATTTTCATCTTGATGATCACGATTTTGATAAATATCTTACTGAAATCCAATTATACTGTATCATCTGCATTTTCTTGGTGTGTCAATTGGTAATGCTAAAAACAGGAAGTGAGATGAGCCATCATGGCATTTTCTTGGTGACCCCTTCCTGGTCCCTAGTTATCTTCAGTGCCTGTTGTAAGAGCTCACAAGCAGTCCATTTAATAATCCAGTCTAGACTTTCTAGAGGCCACCTTAAAAAATCCAGTGTGTCTGAACATCTTCAGACTCCTGGCACCTCCCTTATTCCACATTGTGGTAGTCACGGAGGTGCACTCCATGCCGGTCAAGAAAGAACATGGAGGTCAACCATGAGAAGTGCAGTTAGCTGATGGTCTCCAACTGTTAGCACTTCAGAATTCATCTTGGTTTTCGAGTTGTGACACTCTTCCTGGGCATCCCCCAGCCAATGACTAAGCATGGTGGAGATATTAAGGTTTGGCCATGTATGCCCAACATGGGATTCCTTTAATGGGTAATCTTTGCATCAGAGCTGCCTGGGTTGGCTTAGGCTTCGTCAGATCTGCATGTGGTTTGAGGCTCTCCCTGCCCCAGACTGCTTCCTTTCCCTTTATCTTTCACAAGCATCTCCTACCAACAAACCTCTTGCACTCTTAACTGCATCTCCGTATCTGCTTCCTGCAAGACCAAACAGACACAAGGATTCTTCTTTTATACTCTCTGACACTGGTCTTGGGATCACATGTCTAAATTTTTTCAGGGACTCAAAAATAATGGTAAGCATGTAATCCCAAGGAAGAGGCCTTATATAGCTCTCTCAGATTGCTTGAGCTTTAATTCTTTCCCAACAATATTGGCCCTACTCTTCACTATTTGAAAATTATTCTCCTTGATGTAAAAGATGGCAATCCAATAGGATTCAACTTTCTCCCTGCCAATACCATCTACTCCAAAGGATTCTGGTGGAATTTCAATTCCCAGATGTGCAGAAGTGACATTGGGTTTTCAGAAGGCTTTCTATATATTCTGGTAACACATCCAAGAAGACGACATACTTCTGAATTGGCCACATAAGGCTGACCTGTGCCCTCTACTCTACCCAGCAGAGATCACTGTATGAGCTACTGGTGCCTACAAAGACCTCTATATTGCCACGTGTCAGAAACTTCAGATGTCCAGCCTAATCCTTCAGAGGCAGGCAGAGATCTGGCTTCTTGGTACTGTTTCTCCTCCTTCTTTTCAACCGTGCATTATTTTTTTCAATTCAACTCTCACAACCTTGGTTGTGATTTCTCTCTTCTCTCTGATTCTGGCTTTCCTTTTGGATATTTTTCTTCCATCCTGCAAAAAATCTCTGCTTCCTTTCCAGTAAATTAGCTCACATAATATTCCTCAGCCCCTTGCACCTCTCCTGAAGCCAGGAGACCAGCTTGTATCTACAGCATTCACAATGGTGAGTGTCTTGGGCAGGAAGACAAACATAGATATGCATGTTAGGTTGTTGGAAGCCTTCTCACATTGACCCTAACTCTTTATTTTATTATTATACTTTAAGTTCTGGGATACATGTGCAGAACGTGTAGGTTCTTTACATACGCATACACGTGCCGTGGTGGTTTGCTGCATCCGTCAACCCATTATCTACATTAAGTATTTCTCCTAATGCTATCCCTCCCCTAGCCATCCACCCCACAACAGGCTCCAGTGTGTGATGCTCCCCTCCCTGTGTTCATGCGTTCTGTTTGTTCAACTCCCACTTATGAATGAGAACATGTGGTGTTTGGTTTTCTGTTCTTATGTTAGTTTGCTGAGAATGATGGTTTCCAGCTTCATCCATGTCCCTGCAAAGGACAGGAACTCATCCTTTTTTATGGCTGAATAGTATTCCATGGTGTATATGTACCACATTTTCTTTATCCAGTCTATCATTAATGGGCATTTGGGTTGAGTAGCAAGATAACCCAAATCTCATTTTAAATTGTAGTCCCTAGTGTTGGAGGTGGGACCTGGTGGGAGGTGATTGGATCATGGGAGTAGATCCCTCATCACCTGGTGCTGCTCTCCTGATAGTAAGTGAATTCCCAGAGATCTGGTCATTTAAAAGTGGTGTGGTACCCCTACCCCCAACCACCTCTTGTTCCTGCTCCCTGTGAGACGCCTGCTTCTCCTTTACCTTCCGCTGTGATTGTAAGCTTCCTGAGGCCTCCCCAGAAGCAGATACAGGTGTTATGCTTCCTGTACAGCCCGCAGAACCATGATCCATTTAAACCATACTTCTTATAAATTACCCACTCTCAGTTATTTCTTTATGGCGATGCAAAAATGACAATGAGCCACTTTTTCCTCTAAGCTGCCTCCCCCAGGCACAAGTTGGTGGCTGCAGTTCTGGGCATTATATTGAGACATGTTAACTTCCAGTGGAAGAATAGGAGGTGTCCCTGTCTTTGTGTTTCTTATTTTGGAGCAAGGAACTATTTCCAATAATTCTCCCATCAGGTTTCATTGGCTAGAATTGGATCAAATTCTACCCCATCACTGGGAATGGATTTTCTTTCTTCTGTTCTTCTGCCATGTGAGGACACGGCATTCATCACCTCCATAGGATGCAGCAATGGGGTACCATCTTAAAGCAGGGAGCAGTCCTTACCAGACACTGTACCTGCCAGCCCCTTGATAGTGGACTTCTCAGCCTCAAGAACTATAAGAAATAAATTTCTGTTGTTTATAAATTACCCAGTCTTGAGTATTTTGTTATAGCAGCACAATGGACTAAGACAACAGTTTTCCTGTGAACATATTAGGTTCCCTGATTTCATCTTGTAATAGAAAAAGCCCTGAATAGGAAATTGAGGCTTGGGCTATGTCATCTTTCCCATAGGGGCATAATATTATTGATGCTATCACAGAGAATATTTTTGCTTAGTTTTCCAGGAATGGTTAAGGGTGTATGTCAATCCAGTTTTAGTCACTTACCCTGCTTACCTTGTGATCAAAACCAGCTGACTTGAACCAGGCAAAATATGGAATCAGATGAGCTACAGAGGTTGTGTTTGAACCAGTAAAATAAATGTCAATAGCCCCTGAGAGCTGAATACTGGGGACAACCCTTCTGGCTTCTTTTTAGTTATGCTTCCAAAGTGTCTTCCCTTAGAAAGGCTTCTGTGGTCTGTGTGAGATCAATCAATTACTCCCTTTATTTACAAGGCTCTCTGCTGGCCATAGATAAGAGCCAACAGGCACACTCCCTGCAGAGTTGCCAAGGATGGTTGAAATGTGGTCCTTAGTGGTAGGTTGTCAGACTCAGATGAATGCCCTCAGTGCTTTCTTCAGAAGTCTTCTCATTTCCAAAGCATTTTTTTAAACTGCCATTTCCTTTCCTTGCTTGTGAAATAGTCAAGGGAGGCACCTTTTTGCTGTGGAGGAGAAAAGCTGGGTTCTGTGCCTTGACCCTTTGTTGGAAGAGGGAGAGTTGAGTGAACTGGGCTCCTCATAGGTCCAAACTATCAGATGCGCAAACAACGTGAGGGTCTCCTGGCTAATGGTCACATGTACACATTCCCAATATGGCCTATTATCACCTGTAAATTTGACCAATATTGTAATTGGAAAATATTTTTACACTTTATGGCATTTCCATTAGTCATGGTTCATGAACTTGGCAAAGATTCTACAATGTGAGAGAAGGGAAATGCGGCATTTCATAAGGCAGCAATTAGTCCTTGATGTAAAACATCAGATCCCATTGGTAACAAGCCCAAGTTCAGACATCCTTGGCTCACATTAAATCAATGTAGGGTGAAGAAGGAAACCTAAATGGTTTTTTGAAAAGGTAGTACTTTGGGGGGTGGGAATATATAGGCTCTTAAAGTTTTTCCCAAAGCAACTGTGGTCAACAAGAGGGGAGTATGTGTCTTTAGGAAGAAATAAAATACACTTCACACTTCTCCAAACTCCTTACCTGCAGGATTAAGTGCAGGTAGGTTTCATCAAGAAGTAGTAATTTCTCAGATTAACAATGGCCTAGAGACTCATTGACTTGACTGATGAGACTTCGGAGGATAAACAGCAGTGATTTCAACAGCACCTGGAGATGGTCTATGTTTTTTGTCTCTGACTCCTCCACCTAACTTTCAGGTGTTTATAAAACAGGATGAGTCCCAGACAACCTCCAATAGTCCTTTGAAAATGTGTTTTTTTCCTAAGAAGTACATTCAATGCAAATGTTTTGTGCCGGCGAGAACCTAATGAAAAGCATACCACCTAAAGCAGATTGCGGGAATGCCAGCAATGGGAAAAGCAAGTAAAAATCGTTTCTGGCTGGTCCGTCTCGAAATCACTGGAGCTTTTAACCAAAATTCCCCAAACTCAGCTGGTGGGTTTTAAGCAGACTCCTTGTGGGTGCAGCAGTGTAGGAGAACAGGGGTTTTCAGAGGCCCTATGAGGACATTTAATAAGTGGGTAATACATTTTTCTAAGTTCCTATGTTCTCCACTCCCAATCCAGTCAGCCCAGATTCTCCCCAAGGAGGTTTTATTCCCTCTCTTGGGGATCCTCTTGGGCAGGATTTAAACAATTCCAGGTCCATTGTCTCTCCAACACCATCCTCTGTCCCCACAAACTCTGGGAGTGTGGACTACCTCAACACAGCAAGCTCTTCCAGCTAGCAAATTTGTCTCTTATGAAAATTCTTTGGAATGAATTGGACACTGGGCCATTATTTTCTCCCCCTAGTTCCAGGGAACATACTCCAAGTGGACTTATTAAAAGCCTTTCATAGGCTTGAGATGAGAAACAGGAACGCTTACCATCTCTTTTGGGGACAAGGTTCGGGGAGGGACTGTGCAGAACAGTTATCTCTAGAATAATTCTGTATAATTTCCTTCTTCTCTTAGTCTCCAACAACCCAACTGTTTTATGCACTCAATGAAGGTGAGTCATCTAATTGGTTTTCAGAATCTATCTTGAAATCTCACAATTCACTTTGAGTGTGATATCTATCACCTTATGGTCTTGGAAGAAATTTCCATTTAACATCTTGCTCTGGTAGATTATTTCGAACTTGGGGGAAATATTTTCTTCTTTAAAACTGTTGCAATTTGCTTTTTCCAGGAAGCAGATGCTGAGACAGAGGTAGGAGTGAAGAGGTTCCATTGAGGAGCAGCAGCTGTGCCAGAAAAAGAGAGGAAACAGAACGGGGCAGGGGGAGCCATCAGACTGTGAGGAGACCTCTACCAGTTCAGTGGGGGAACTCTGGGGCAGAGATTGTGCACTCAAGGAGCCCTGCGCTGTGTAGAGATGGCAAGGCCCTTTTAACACCTCTTTGCTCAGTTTCTGGAAGCTGCCCCAAGAAGAGTGTGTCCTCAGCTATCACCTCCTTACTCAGTCATTGGCCAGGTACAATGACTTTCCTACCCTGAGAAAGGTATGACCTCAGCTTGAAAGCTGAAGTGAACCCTGACAAAGCTAATAGGTGGAAGCTGCCACTTAACTATATTCCTCATAGTTGGATGGCAAGTTCTTTCTAGAGGAAGGTCTGAGAGTATTCCTGTAGCTGACACATAACCCAATCTATATACTCTAAGAATGAATACAGATCTTTTGACTTTCTCTGTCTCTCTCTCCATGTGCTAGGATGCTTCCGTGTGACCCTTACACGGCTCCCTCCCTGACTTCGTTTGGATTTCTCTCAAAGCCATCTCCTCAGAGAAGCTTCCTCTCACCATTCTGTTTACCCCTTCTTTCCTCTATTTTCCCTTTTTTTTTCTACATTGGTATTTGATGACCTATGATTATATTATATATGAATTTCATCATTGTCTCACCCTTCTACTGCAATGTAGGGCAGGCAGGGACTTTGTCTGTTTTGTTTCTTAAATATCCCCAGAACCGAGCACTGTCTTATACATGACAGGTGTTCAATAAATATTTTTGACAAAATACATGAACCTGGATCACCTGAACCCCTTCCTCTCTCATTTCCTTGCTGTGGCACATAGTGGGGAGGGGGCTTGGGTTATGTGGCTGTGTGCTGCTCTGGCAGTCCTGCCCCTGCCTACTATGGCTGTCAGCTCTTCAAGGGAGGATCTCTTTGTCCAACTGTGCTGGTCCTAGCATGGACTCCTCAACATGGTCTCCTTTATAATCTGCTACTTTTCTGCTACTCAGAGTCAGCAAAAGGATGAATGTGGTAAAGATCATACTTCCTTTCCTTTTTCTTTTATTTTCTCTCTCTCTCTTTTTTTTTTTGAGACAGAGTCTCACTTTGTCGCCTAGGCTGGACTTGCTGCAACCTCCACTTCCTGAGTTCAAGTGATTCTCCTGCCTCAGCCTCCTGCATAGCTGGGATTACAGGTGTGAGCCATCATGCCTGGTTAATTTTTTGTATTTTTAGTGGAGATGAGGTTTCACCATGTTGGCCAGGCTGGTCTCAAACTCCTGACCTCAGGTGATCCTCTTGCCTTGGCCTCCCAAAGTGCTGGAATTACAGGTGTGAGCCACTGCACCTGGCCCACACTTCTTTTTCAACAATACCAATGTTAATTAGACTTTTCTGAAGACTCAGGGGTAAAGAAAAATAACAGAAACATTTCAAATATCTGTCCCTGTGGTTCAAAGAAATACATTAATTCTTCCTTCATGGGCTGAATTTTGTCCCTTCAAAATTCGTATGTTGAAGCCCTAACCCTCAGTACCTGAGAATGTGACTGTATTTGGAGATAAGGCCTTTACAGAGGTTACTAAAGTAAAATGAGGTCATTATTGAGGGTCCTAATTCAATATGACTAGTGTCCATATAAGAAGTGGTGAGGACACAAACAGGCACAGAGGGAAGACCACAGGAGTGCAGGGAGAATATGGCCATTTACAGACCAAGGAGAGAGTACTCAGACAAAACCCTGTTGACACCTGGATCTCAAATTTCTGGCCTCCGGAACTGTGAGAAAATACATTTCTGTTGTTTAAGCCACTCAGTCTGTGGTATTTTGTTATGGCAGCTTTAGCAGATTAAATACCTTTAAAGTAGGGAGACACCCTGATTCCTGGCCTTGTACCCTCAGGGGCATATTCCACTTCCTGACCATGCTTCCCTGTTTTCAGGTCTGCCCTTCTGAAAGAAAAGCTTTTTTCAGAAGTACACTGTATGAATCTTCATCTCCTTCATCACCCTGCCGGAGGTTCATCTTGTCTTTAAATTCATCCTCTGGTCTCATCACGTGCCCTCTAGGACATGGTAGTATGCAATGACACGTTTCTTTAAGTTAAGAAGTATTCTCGATACAACAATTTGGAACACTGCAGAGTGCTCCAAGTCCTATCTCCATTGGGACCTCCCAGTTTGTATAAGACACACAGTGAGGATTCTTCCAGGTCATCTGCAAGGATACTATGGAGTCAGTCACATTTACCCATACCCATGGCAAAAGGAATATCAAATGCAAAGACCCTGAGGTAGTAATAATCTTGATGCATTCAAGAAACAGCAAGAAAGCCAGTGTGGTTGGAGGATAGTGACCCTGGGTAGGGAGTTTTAGAGAAGGTGAACTCAGAGAGTTATCAGTAGTCAGAGGAATTTGGGTTTTCTAAGAAATGTAGGAAGTCACAGGTCTACTCTGGCCTCAGAGTACATACATGTTTCTGAGATCACTGTTTCCTGGAGGAAGGCAGACTGTAGGTCGGCTAGAATAGAAATTGGGAGATAGAAAGGAGGCAATCATAGCAGTCCAGATAAGATGTGTTCATAGCCTGGATCAGGATGCAATGGAGAATTCAAAAGAAAGAAAGTTAGCAAGAATGTGTGCAAAAGAGAGGACTCAGGTTATCCTGAGCAGCTGGGTGAATGGCAATGGCATGTACTAAGATGGGAAAGCCTGGGGAGGGTTGGGCTTTTGAGGGAAATTAAGGCTTTCACTCTGGACACGTTAACACATTGCATTATCAGTTTGATATCCAATTGGTTATGTCAAATAAGCAGTTGGATATCCTAGTCAAGGTGAGGAAGGGAGTCCAGGCTGGTGATGGTATTTAAAGCCAAGATTATTTATGAGATCAACTAGGGAACAGATGTAGAATGACTGCTAGGACACTCCAAAATGTAAAGACCAGGAAAAGGAAGAAAATCCAGCAATGAAGAGGAGCAGCTAGTGAGGTAAGAGGAAGGATAGGAGATGGGCTATCTAGAAGCCAAATGGGGAAAATGTTTCCAGAAAGAGGGAGTTATTGGTTGTGTCAAATTAGGCAAGAAAAAGAAATAAAGGGCATTCGATTAGGAAAAGAAGAAGTCAAATTGTCCCTATTTGCAGACGACATGATCAAATATTTAGAAGACCCCATTGTCTCAGCCCAAAACCTTCTTAAGCTGATAAGCAACCTCGGCAAAGTCTCGGGATACAAAATCAATGTGCAGAAATCACAAGCATTCCTATACACCAATAACAGACAAACAGGAGAGCCAAATCATGAGCAAACTCCCATTTACAATTGCTACAAAGAGAATAAAATACCTAGGAATACAATTAACAAAGGAGATAAAAGATCTCTTCAAGGAGAACTACAAGCCACTGACCAAGGAAGTAAGAGAGGACACAAGCAGATGGAAAAACATTCCATGCTCATGGTTAGGAAGAATCAATATTGTGAAAACGGCCATACTGCCCAAAGTAATTTATAGATTCAATGCTATCCCCATCAAGCCACCAATGACCTTCTTCACAGAACTGGAAAAAACCACTTTAACCTTCATATGGAACCAAAAGAGAGCCTGCATAGCCAAGACAATCCTAAGCAAAAAGAATAAAGCCGGAGGCATCATGCTACCTGACCTCAAACTATACTATAAGGCTACAGTAATCAACACAGCATGGTACTGGTACCAAAACAGAGATATAGATCAATGGAACAGAACAGAGGCCTTAGAAGCAACGACACACATCTACAACCATCTAATCTTTGATAAACCAGACAAAAACAAGCAATGGGGAAAGGATTCCCTGTTCAATAAATGGTGTTGAGAAAACTGGCTAGCCATATGCAGGAAGCTGAAACTGGACCCCATCCTTACACCTTATACAAAAATTAACTCCAGATGGATTAAAGATTTAAACATAAGAACTAACACCATAAAAACCCTAGAAGAAAACCTAGGCAAAACCATTCAGGACATAGGCACAGGCAAGGACTTCATGACTAAAACACCAAAAGCAATGGCAACAAAAGCCAAAATAGACAAATGGGACCTAATTAAACTTAAGAGCTTCTGCATGGCAAAAGGAACAATCATTAGAGTAAACCAGCAACCAACAGAACGGGGAAAAAATTTTGCAATCTACCCATCAGACAAAGGGCTAATATCCAGACTCTACAAAGAACTAAAGCAGGTTTACAAGAAAAAACAAACAAACCCATTCAAAAGCGGGCGAAGGATATGAACATTTCAAAAGAAGACAAATATGCAGCCAACAAACATGAAAAAATGCTCATCATCATTGGTCATTAGAGAAATGCAAATCAAAACCACATTGAGATACCATCTCATGCCAGTTAGAATGGTGATCATTAAAAAATCTGGAGACAACAGATGCTGGAGAGGATGTGGAGAAATAGGAACACTTTTACACTGTTGGTGGGAGTGTAAACTAGTTCAACCATTGTGGAAGACAGTGTGGCACTTCTTCGAGGATCTAAAAATAGAAATTCCATTTGACCCAGCAACCCCATTACTGGATATATACCCAAAGGATTATAAATCATTCTATCATAAAGACACATGCACACGTATGTTCATTGTGGTGCTGTTTACAATAGCAAAGACTTGGAACCAACCCAGATGCCCATCAATGATAGACTGGACAAAAAAATGTGGCACATATACACCATGGAATACTATGCAGCCATAAGAAAGGATGCGTTCGTGTCCTTTGTAGGGACATGGATGAACCTAGAAACCATCATTCTCAGCAAACTGACACAAGAACAGAAAACCAAACACCGCATGTTTTCACTCATAGACAGGTGATGAACAATGAGAACACTTGGGCACAGGGAAGGGAACAACACTCACAGGGCTGGGTGGGGGGGTGGAGGGGAGAGGAGTGGAGGGACAGTGGGGGTGTGGGGAGGATGGGGAGGGATAACACCGGGAGAAATGCCTGATGTAGGTGACGGGGGTGGGGGTGGGATGGACACAGCAAACCACTGTGGCATGTATGTACTTAACGCAACAGTCCTGTAGGGTGCAGAACATGCACATGTACCCCAGAGCCCAAATACAATAAAAAAAACACAACAAAATATTATAACTCCAGAAAGCTTTCTCATGCCTCTTCCCGGTTAATCCCCACTCTCCAAAACCATTCTTCTAATTGTTTTCATTATGGATTAGAGTTTTCTATTTTAGACTTCATTTACATGGGGTCAAGCAGTATATATTCTTTTATGTAAAATTAATTTTAACTAGCATGATTTTTTAGTACAATGACTTTAACTGTTTATCATCTTTTGTAAATTAAAAAAGCATAAGAAAATGCAAGAGGAGAGATATAAAATTATTGACAAAAATTTCTAGACCAAGATTAATGAAATTGAGATATACACTTTGGGTTTTACATATTTTCATTCATTTAGTTAATACATATTCTTTATTAAATTTAACTTTTATTTCAAGTTCAGGGGTACATGTGCAGGTTTGTTATATAGGTAAACTTGTGTCACAGGGGTTTGTTGTACAGATCATTCCATCATCCATATATTAAGCCTAGTACCCATTAGTTATTTTTTCTGATCCTCTCCCTTCTCCCACCCTCCACCCTCCAATAGGCCCCAGTATGTGTTGTTTCCCTCTATGTGTCCATGTGTTCTCATTATGTAGCTGCCACTTGTGTGAAGAGGTGGTATTTGGTTTTCTGTTCCTGTATTATTTTGCTAAGGATAATAGCCTCCAGTTCCATCCATGTTCCTGTAAAGGACATGATCTATTCTTTTTTATGGCTAGCAAATTGTGTGCATCAGTCCATTCCATTTTATGACTGAGTAGTATTCCATTATATGGATATACCATATTTTTATTGATTTCCAAGGTTTTTTTTTAGAACCTTTTGATTTTAAAATTTAATTTAATTTAATTTTACTTTAAGCTCAGGGTTACATGCGCAGAATATACAGGTTACATAGGTATACATGTGCCATGGTGGTTTGCTGCACCTATCGACCCATCATCTAGATTTTAAGCCCTGCGTGCATTGGCTATTTGTCCTAATGCTCTTCCTCCCCTTGCCCCCTATTACCCCCAACAGGCCCTGGTATGTGTTGTTCCCTTCCCTGTGTCCATGTTAGAACCTTTAAATTTTTTAAAAAAGTTTTGTGGGTACATAGTAGGTGTATATATTTATGGGGTATATGTAATATTTTGATACAGGCATGCAATGAATAATAATCACATCATGGTGAATGGAGTATCCATTCCATCAAGCATTTACCCATTGAATTGTGAACAATCCAGTTACGTTCCTTAAGTTATTTACAAATGTACAGTTAAATTACTATTGACTATAGTCACCCTACTGTGATATCAAATAGTAGGTCTTATTTATTCTCTCTATTAATTTTGTACCCATTAACCATTCCCATTTTCCCCAGCCCCCTACCACCCTTCCCAGCCTCTGGTAAACAGCATTCTACTTTCTATCTCCATGCAATCAATTGTTTTAAGTTTTAGACTCCACAAATAAGTGAGAACATGTGATGTTTGTCTTTCTGTGCTTGGCTTATTTCATTTAGCATAATGATCTCTAGTTCCATCCATGTTGCTACAAATGACTGGATCTCTTTCTTTTTAATGCCTGAATAGTACTCCATTGTGTGCATGTATCACATTTTCTTTATCATTCATGTATTGTTAGAAACGTAGGTTGTTTCCAAATATTAGCTATTGTAAACAGTGCTGCGACAAACATAGGAGTGTAGATATCTATTTGATATACTGATTTCCTTTCTATTGGCTATATACTCTGCAATGAGATTACTGGATAATATGGGAGCTCTATTTTAAATTTTTGAGTAATCTCCAAACTGTTCTCCATAGTGGTTGTACTAATTTACTTTCCCACCAACAGTGTACAAGTGTTTCCTTTTCTCCACAACCTTGCCAGCATGTATTGCCTGTCTTTTGGATATGAAGCATTTTAACTGTGGTTAGATGATATCTCATTGTAGTTTTTGCATTTCTGCACTTCTCTGATGATCAATGATGTTGAGCACCTTTTTATATGCCTGTTTGCCATTTGTGTGTCTTTGGAGAAATGTTTATTCAAATCTTTTGCCCATCTTTTGATTGGATTATTAGATTTTCTTCTATAGAGTTGTTTGAGCTCCTTAAATATTCTGGCTATTAATCCCTTGTCAGATAAGTAGTTTGCAAACATTGATCCCATTCTGTGGGTTGTCTTTTTACTTTGTTGATTGTATCCTTTGCTGTGCAGAAGCTTTTTAACCTGATGTGATCCCATTTATCCATTTCTGCCTTGGTTGCCTGTGCTTCTGGGGCATTGCTTAAGAAACTTTTGCTCAGACCAATGTTCTGGAGATTTTCTCTAACGTTTTCTTGTCATAGTTTCATGGTTTGAGGTCTTAGACTTAAGTATTTAATCCACTTTGATTTCGATTTTGTATATGGTGAGAGATCAAGATCTAGTTTCATTCTTCTGCATATGGATATCCAGTTTTCCCGGCGTCTACTGAAGAGACTGTCTTTCCCCCAGTGTATGTTCTTGGCATCTTTGTCTAAAATAAGTTAACTGTAAATGTGTGAATTTGTTTCTGGATTGTCTACTTTTTTCCATTGGCCTATGTGTCTTTTTATGCCAGTACCATGCTGTTTTGTTTATGATAGCTGTGTGGGATAACTTTCAGCCAGGTAATGTGATTCCTCTCATTTTATTCCTTTTTCTTATGATAGCTTTGGCTATACTGAGTTTTTTTTTCTGGTTCCATATAAATTTTATGATTTTTTTTAATTTCTGTGAAGAATGTCATCAGTATTTTGGTAGGGATTACATTGAATCTGTAGGTTGCTTTGAGTAGTATGGATATTGTCACAATATTGATTCTTCCAATCCACTAACATAGAATATTCTTCCATTTTCTGATGTCCCCTTCAATTCTGTTCATCAGTGGTTTATAGTTTTCATTATGGAGCTCTTTCGCTTCTTTGGTTAATTCCTAGGTGTTTAATCTTATGTGTGGGTGTTGTAAATGGGATTACTTTATTACTTTTTCACATTGTTCAGTATTGGCATATAGAAATGCTAATGATTTTGCATGTTGATTTTGTCCTGTGACTTTACTGAATTTGTCAGTTTTGATGTTTTCTTGTGGAATCTTTAGGTTTTTCCAAATATAAGATCATATAGTCTACAAACAAGGATAATTTGACTTCTTTCTTCCCATTTGGATGCTTTTTATGTCTTTCTCTTGTCTGACTGCTCTAGCTAGGACTTCCAGTAAGTACTATGTGGAATAACAGTAGTGACAGTAGGCATCTTTGTCATCTTCCAAATCTTAGAGAAAAGTCTTTCAGTTTTTCTCCATTCAGTATGATACTAGCTGTTGGTCTGTCATATATGGCTTTTATTATGTTGATGTATGTTCCTACAATATCCACTTTTTTGAAGGTTTTTATCATGAAGGGATGTTGAATTTTATCAAATGCTTTTCAGCACCAATTGAAATGACCATCTGGTTTTTGGCCTTCTTTCTGTCGATATGGTGAATCACACTGATTGATTTGCATATCTTGAACCATCCTTGCATCTCTGGGATACATCTCATTTGGCCATGATGAATGGTCTTTCTGATGTATTGTTGAATTTGGTTTGCTAGTATTTTCTTAAGGGTTTTTGCATCAGTATTCATCAGAGACGTTGGTCTGTAGTTGTTTTTTTTTTTTTTTTTTTTTGATGTGCTTTTTTCTGGTTTTGGTATCAGGGTAATAATAGCATTGTAGAAAGAGTTTGGAAGTATTTAGTTTTCCTCTGTTTTCTGGAATAGTTTGAGTAAAATTGGTATTAGTTCTTTTTAACCATTTGGTAGAATTCAGCAGTGAAACTGTCAAGTCCTGGACGTTTCTTTGCTGGGAGACTTTTTATTACAGCTTTGATCTTGTTACTTGTTATTGGTCTGTTCAGGTTTTGGATTTCTTCTTGGTTCAATCTTGGTAGTTTGGATGTGTCTAGGAATTCGTCCATTTCTTCTAGATTTTCCAATCTATTGGCATATTGTTGCTCATAGTAACCACTACTGATCCTTTTAATTTCTGCAGTATCAGTCGTAATGTCTCCTTCTTTATTTCTGATTTTTAAAATTTGGTTCTTCTTTCCTTTGTTCGTAGTCTGGCTAAAGGTTTATTTCTTTTAAGTTTTCAAAAAAAACCCAACTTTTTGTTTCAATTATCTTTTGTAATTTTTCACTTATTTCTGCCCTGATCTTTATTATTTCTTTTATTTTACTAATATTGAATTTGATTTGCTCTTCCTTTCCTAGTTCTTTAAGATGCATCATTAGATTGTTCATTTGAAATTGCTCTTCTTTTTTGATGCAGGCTTTTACAGCTATAAACTTCCCTCTTAGTACTACCTTTGCTGCCTTATTTAGATCATTTGGTGAAGTCATGTTTTCCTGGATGTTGCTGATATTAGCAGATGTTCTTCAGTGTCTGGGCATTTAAGAGTCAGGTATTTATTGTAGTCTTCACTGTCTGGGCTTAGTTGTAGCCATCCTTCTTGGGAAGACTTTTAGATATTTTAGAGGATTCAGATGTTGTATTTCAAGCTATTTCTGCTTTAGAGGGCACTGCAAGCCCAGCAATGCTGTGGCTGTCATAGACTCACAGAGGGACCACCTTGATGGTCTTGGAGAAGATACAGGAGAATTCTCTGGATTAGCAGGCAGACTCTTGTTCTCTTCCCTTACTTTCTTCCAAACATACAGAGATTGTCTCTCCATTCTGGCCCACCTAAAGCAGGGAGTGGAATGACAAAAGGACCCCTGTGGCCACTGCCATTATGACTGCACTGTGTCCGACCTGGAGCCAGCACAGTAGTGGGTCTCGCCTAAAGCCTGATGTAAACACTCCCAGGCTACTGCTGTGTTCGCTCAAGGCTCTGGGGCTCTGCAATCAGAAGGTGGCAAAGTTAGCCAGGGATATGTCCTTCCTATCAGGGCAGTGAGGCTCTCTAGGCCCTGAGTGGTTCCAGAAGTGCCATCTGGGAGTCAGGGACTAGAGTCAAAAACCTTAGAAAGTCTACCTTGTATTCTACTGTATTGCGACTGAGCTGGCGCTCAAACCACAAGATGCATTCCTTCCCACTCTTCTTTCCCCTTTCTAAAGGCAGAGAAGCCTCATCTCATAGCCACCACTACCCCTGGCCATGAGCAGTACTGCCAGAGTACCACTGATGTTTCCTTAAGGTATAAGGTCTCTTAAGTCAGCTTATGGTGAATTCTGCGTGGCCTGGGACCAACCCTTCAGGGCAGTGGCCTCCCCTTTGGCCTAGGGCAGTTCCAGAAATGTCATTCAAGAGTCAAGTCCTGAGGATCGGGGACCCTAAGAGCCCACTGGGTGCTCTACCCCCTTGTGGCAGTGTTGGTACCTGAGGTGCAAGACAATGTCCCCTTTACTTTTCCCTCTGTTTTTCTCAATTATTATAGAAGGAATGTTCCCCCATAGCCACCTCAGCTGGTAAGGTGCTGAATCTCACCTAAAGCCAGCATGTCTCAGAGGCTCACCAAGGCCCTCAACATAGTACCTAGGTATTGCTGCTGGTGGGATTCTGTGAATGCTGGTAATGAATGCTGGCAGGACTGGGCCCTTTCCTTCAAGGCAGTGGGTTCCCTCCTGGCCCAGCGTGTGTCTAGAAAATGTCATCTAGGAGCTAGGGCCTGGAATGGGAGCCTCACTGTTCTGACTGGTGCCCTATCCTGCTGTGGCTGAGCTGATATCCAAGATGCAAGACGACATTCTCCCCACTCTTCCCTCTTCTTTCCTCAGGCAGAAGAAAGGGGTCTCTTTTGGAGCCATGAGCTGTGCAGCCTGGGATTAGGGGAGGGGCAATGCCAGCAATCCCCTGGTTTCCCCAGCTGGTGTCTCAGTACGTCATGTGACACCCCCCTACCCAGTCCACTATCTCTGGGCCTAGTTCAGCTCTCAGACTCCTGCGAGTTGCAGTCCTTGTGGCCTAGACTGCCTTTCAAGCTTATTTAAAGACCAGGGCACTTTGGCCCTCGGTGACGAGGTTTTCACACACTCAAGTTTGGACCACTGGGATTGGAGATTCTTCTCTGCTAGGGCTGCTTTAAATGCTCTCTCTGTGGATGAGCATCAGCTGAATTTGGTCTGTTTTTTCTTTCTGCTCTAACAGGAGAGCACTGAGTTAAATGCCTCACAATTGCTGTGTTCTCCCTCCCCTAGCACCCAGAGATACTCTCTCCACCACACCGCCGCTGCCAGGGATGGAAGAGGGATGGCATCAGCGATTCATGACTGTTTATTCTATCTCTTCAGTGCCTCTTTCAGCAATATGAAGTTAAAACCAGGTACTTTGAGGGCTCATCCGATTTTTGTTTTTTATGAAAGTATTTTGTGTGTGTGTGTGTGTGTGTGTGTAGTGTGTGTGTGTGTAGAAAGTTGTTAACTTGGTGTCTTTATTGGGGCGAGGGGGCAATTGGTGGAGCTTTTTTATCCTCATCATCTTGCTTTACCTCCTCTCTTTAGGACCTTTTTACATATTTTGAATTAATTGTAGGCTCACACGAAGTTACAAAGGGGGCATAGAGAGGTCCTATATACACTTCACACAGTTTCCCACAATAATTACATTTTATATAACTCTAGTACAATATCAAACCAGGAAACTGGCACTGGCACAAGCCATGTGTATAAATCTATGTGATTTCATCATACGTGTAGATTTGTGTAACTACCATCATCATCAAGATACAGAACTGTCCCATCGTGAAAAATGTCTCCCTCTTCCTACCCTGTTGTAGCTATGCTACCATCCTCAAACTCTGGCAACGACTTACTTGTTTCTCTAGAATTCTGTCATTTTGAGAATGTAATATAAATGAAATCATTCAGTAGGGGACTTTTTGCATTCCCATTAGCAATGTGTGAGAGATTCCATTTCTCTATATTCTTGCCATCATTTGGTATTTTCATTATTTTTTATTTTAGATATTCTAATTGGTGTGTAGTAATATCTCATTTTGGTCTTAATTTGCATTTAGCAAATGGATAGTAATGTTGAACATCTTTTCACATGCCTATTTGCCATCTGTATATACTCTTCAGTAAACTTTCCCTTTATGCCTTCTGCCCATTTTAAATAAGATTTGTTTTCCTTTTAGAGAGCTTTGAGAATTCCTTATATATTCTAGATGCGAGTTCTTTATCAGATATGTGGTTTGCAAATATTTCCTTAGAGGCTGTATCTTGTCTTTTAATCTTCTTAACAAGGTCTTTCACAGAGCAAACATTTTAATTTTGATGAAATCTAACTTATCAATTTGTTTTCTTTTATGAATCATACTCTCAGTGTTGTCTAAGAACTCTTCATCAAGTTTCAGGTTCTGAAGATTTTCTCTTATGTTGTCTTTTAAGAATTTTATAGTTTATGGTTTACATTTAATGAGTTTACTTTTGTATAAAATGTGAGGTTTAGGAAATGTATGTGTTTTTGCCTGTGAATATCCAATTGCTCCAGCATTATTTGTTAACAGGACTATCCTTCCTTCATTGAATTGCTTTTGCATCTCTGTCAAAAATTAGTTGTCTATACTTGTATGTGGCTGAGTTCTCTCTTTTGTTCCATTGATCTATATGTCCATCCCTCTGCCAATACCACATAAGCCTTTATCGTAGCTCTGTAATATGTATGGCAATTGGGTAGAGTGATTCCTTCCATTTTATTCTTCTTTTTTGAAGTTGTTGTAAGCTATTCTATATCCTTTGTATTTCCATATAAATTTTAGACTATTATCTATAAAACCTTACTGGGATTTTGACAAAAATTACACTAAATCTGCATATTAATTTGGGAGATAATTGACCTTTTATTATGTAATGTCTTCCAATCCATAAGCACAGTATGTCTTTCCATGTATTTTATCTTTGGTTTATTTCAAAAGCATTTTGTAGTTTTCAGCAACCAAGTTCTGTACATGTTTTGTTAGATCTCTACTGTCTTAGTGTGTTTAATGCTGCTATAAAGGAATACCTGAAGCTGGGTAGTTTATACCAAAAAAAAAAAAAAAAAAGAGGTTTATTTGGCTGTTTCTGACAACTAGGTTTCATGGGAACTAATAAAGTTATAACTCTCTCACTCACTCCCCACCTGAGCATTAATCTATTTATGAGGGATCTGCCCCCAATGTCCCAGTCATCACCCACTAGGCTCCACCTCTAACAATGGGGATACAATTTCAGCATGAAATTTGGAGTGGACAAGCATCCAAACTATAGCATTCTGTCCACTTAGCAATTCCTCTGCTGAAATTTCATGTTTTTCCCACATTGCAAAATGCAATCATCCCTTCTCGATAGTCTCCCAAAGTCTTAATTTGTTCTAACATCAACTCAAATGTCCAAAGTCCAAAGTCTCATCTGAGACCCAAAGCAAGTTTGTTGCAGCAATGAGCCTGTAAAATCAAAAACAAGTTATTTACTTTCAAGATACAATGGTTGTGCAGGCATTTGGTGAACACTTCCATTCCAAAAGGGAGAAATTGGCCCAAAGAAAGGAGTAAGTGGCTCCATGCAAGTCTAAAACACAGCAGGAATGAAATTAAATCTTAAAGCTCCACAGTAATCTCCCTTGACTCCATGTTCAACATCCTGGGCACATTGGTGCAAGGGATGGGCTCTTCAGGTCTAAGGCAGCCCTACCCTCAAGTGTTGCTGGGTGAAGCCCATGTGACTATTCTCACGAGTTGGAATCTGATGCCTGCAGCTTTTCCAGGCTGAGTTGCATGCCGCCAGTGGCTCCATGATTCTGGGACCTGGAGTGAAGTGGTCCTGCTCCCACAGCTCCATTGGGTACTTCCCTAGTAGAGATTGTCTGTGATGACTCTTGTGGCAAGCTTCTGCCTGGGCACACAAACTTTCCCATAGTCTCTGAAATTTAAATGGAAGCTACCAAACCTCCACTGTTCTTGAGTTCTTAGTGCTTACAGACTTAACACCACATGGAAGTTACCAAGGCTTATTTCTTGAGGTCTCTGTAGTGGGGGCCTGAGCAATACCTGAGGCTATTTGAGCCATGAATGGAGGCTGAGCAACCAGAATGTGAAGAGCAGCATCTCCAGGGATCTCAAGTGGTGCCCTGGGCCAGTCCCTCAAATCATTCTGTACTCCTAGGTCTCTGAGCCTGTGATGGGAGAGGTGCCCTCAAAGATTTCTAAAATGCCTTTGGGGACTTTTTTTCCCATTGGCTTGGCTATTAGCACCTGGCTTCCTTTTAGTCTTGCTAATCTCTTTAGCAAGTGGTTTCTCTATAGCACCCCTAGATTCCTCTCCTGAAGATGCCCTTTCCTCCTCTGCCACATGGTCAGGCTGCAAACTTTCTGAATATTTATGCACTGTTTCCCTTTTGATTATAAATTCCAGCTTTATGTCATTCATTTGCCACTATATCTGATTGTAAGCTGTTAAAAACAGCCACACCACTTCTCAAATGCTTTGCTGTCTAGAAATTTCTTCTGCCAGATACCCTAGGTTATCACTTTTAAGTTTGGCCTTCCACAAAACCCTAGGGCATGGACACAATGCAGCCAAGTTCTTTGCCATGGGATAACAAGGGGTGCGTTTGCTCCATTTCCCAGTACATTCCTCATTTCCATCTGAGACCCAATTAGCATGGCCTTAATTGTCCATATTTCTATCAACATTTTTGTCACAACCACTTAACCAATATCCATAACATTCCAAATTTTCCCTCATCTTCCTGTATTCAGAGCTCTCCACATTTTTGTGACCTCTGCCCATTACCCAGTTCTGATCCTGCTTCCACATTTTCAGGCATTTTAATAGAGACACTCCACTTCTTGGTATCAACTTTCTGTCTTAGTCTGTTTGTGTTGCTATGAAAGAATATCCGAGGCTGGGTAATTTATAAAGAAAAGAAGTTAATTGGCTGATGGTTTCTAGGATGTACAAGAAGCATGGGACTGGCATCTGCTTCTAATAAGGGCCTCAGGAATCTTCCATTCATGGTAGAAGATACCTATAATTTATAATCAGGCAGTCCTAATTGTAGCTTCTACCTATAGTCAGCAGGTAGAAGGTAAAGGTGAGGTGAAAGGGTATTGGCATGCAGAGATCATATGGTGAGACAAGAAGCAAGAGAGAGAGTGGGTGGTCCAGGCTCTTTTTAACAACCAGCTCTCATGAACCAACAGAGCAAGAACTCATTCATCCCCAAAGGAGGGCAGCAATCTCTTCATGAGAAATTTGCTGTCATGACACAAAGACCTTCTGTTAGGTCCCACCTCCAACATTGGGGATCAAATTTGAACATAAGCTTTGGAAGAACAAACATCTAAACTATAGAATATACCTAAATATTTCATTTTTCTGAGCAATTATAATTGGTGTTATATTTTTAATTTTAGTGTTTATGTGTTTATTGCTAACATATAGAAATACAATTGATTTTTGTATGTTGATCTTGTGTCCTGTGACATTTTTTAATTGACTTACTCATGGTAAGAGATTTGTTATGGATCCCTTGGGATATTCTATACAGGCTATCATGCAAATAGGAGTTTTATTTCTTCTTTTCCAATCTGTATCCCTTTTATTTCCTTTTCTTGCCTTGCTGTGCTGGCTTGGATTTCCAGTACTATGTTGGATAAGACAGTACTTGCCATGTGTCCTAGTTTCCTGTGGAGGGTCTAACAAATTACCACAAACTTGGTTTCTTCAAACCACAGAAATCTATACTGCTACAGTTTTGGAGGCCAGAAATGTGAACTCAATTTCACTGAGCCAAAATGAAGGTGTTGGCAGGTCTGTGCTCCCTCTGGAGGCCTTAGGGGAGAACCTGATCCTTGCCTTTTCCAGCTTCTGGGGGCTGCTGCCATTCCTTGATTTCTGGTTGCATCACTTCAATTTTTAAGGCAAGCATCTTCAAAGTTCTCTGTGCTCCATTTTAATACCACTTTCTCCTCTGTGTGTCTTGTCAAACGTATCTCTATGTCCCTTTTATAAAGACATATATGATTACATTCATGGATTACCCAGATAATCCATGATAATCACATCTCAGGATCCTTAATCCCATCTGCAAAATCCTTCTCATATATTGTAACATTTACAGGTTCTGGGAATTAGGACCTGTTATCTTTGGGAACCACCATTCAACCCACTGCAGTCTTCCCTCTGGCCCCCAAAGCTTCATGTACATCCCACATGCAAAAATACATTCACCTCATCCCAACATCCCTGAAGCGTTTACCCCCAAATCTAAAATTACATCTAAATATTATCAGTGAAAATAGCAAATGTCCTCATCTAAATAATCTAAATTAGGTATGAGTGAGACTCTGGGTATGATCCTCCCTGAGGCAAAATTTCTCTTCATTTGTGAACCTGTGGAAGAAGAGAATAAGTTGTGTAATCCCTAAATACAATGGTAGGACAGGCATAGTATAGCAGTTACAGATATTCTCATTTCAAAAAGGAGGAAATGGAAGGAAGAAAGGGGTTACTGGTTCCAAGCAATTCCAAAATTGATCAGGGCAAATTTCTTTAAGTTTTAAGGCCTGGAATTCTCTGTAATTTGAGGCCCTTTCCTCTCAGACCATGGCTCCTGCCTCTGTGACTGTGGCTATGGCCTCTGGACACAAATCTCTGTCCTCTGGGCTCAAGGATGTGTCCTTAGAGTAATTCCTTTTTCTCGAGGGGTGGTACATGTTTGTAGCTGATTGGTTTTATCAGCCTGTTTCCTGCCTATAGAATTTTGTGAGTCTCATGGCCTTCTTTCATTTTGTTCTATGTCAGCTCTTTTAAGTTCAAGCTAGGAATGTTTCTGCCTCTTTAATATTCTTACAAATCTTGTTGATCTCCTGTGCATGTTATGGGAATTCATGCATGTTATGAGAATTCATGCCATTAGACAAGAGGATCTTCCACAGATCTTTTCTGGATAATCTAATCTCTGTTCCTGGCTTCTGCTGAGATGGTTGAGGTGATCCATGAGTTATACATCCAATCTCTTTGATACTAACAAATGGTTGCCCAGTCATACCCGTCTCTCTAGAGGATTCTTTGCTGATAGTAAATCTCCTAATTTTAGTATCTTTTGTAATACGGATAGGCTGATAATTTCTCAAATAATCAAGTGCTGGTTCCTTTTGGTTTAATAGCTCTTTCTTTGATTCATCTTTTTCTTCTCACATTTTACTGTAAGCAACTAGAAGAAGCCAGGCTGAATCTTCAACAGTTTGCTTGGGAATCCCCTCAGCTAAATATCCAAGTTCACTTGCAAGTTCTGCTTTCCACACAACTGTAAGACACAGTTCAGCTAAATTTTCTGTCACTCTATAGCAAGGATCCTCTTTTCTCCAGTTTCCAATAACATCATCTTCATTTCCTTCTCAGCCCTTACCAGCATTGCCATTAGTGTTCATATTTCCAACAACATTCTGCTCAAGTGGTGGTGAAAGTCCTGATCATTCAATAGCTTCCTTTGACACTATCTCAACCTGTAGGGGGCTTTGGTTACCTCATTATAGTATAGTCAGGGTGGAAGCCTAGGCTACCCAGTAGGTCTTTTCTGGCAGAGGTTAGGGTGGAACCGTGTTATTTTTTGTGATGTTTGCCTGGAATAGAGCAGTTATTGTCCAAAAGTTTTCTGTTCTGTTTGGGTGTCCCTTTCCTGGTTGTTTTGCTAGAGAAAGCAAGCCTTTTTCAAGGCTTTCATATCTTTGTCTAAATGCATTGGCCTTTCTGGGTTATTAGCCTATCCAGTATCAAGGCTTAATCATGTAAGGCAAAAAGAAAAAGAAAACCTAGGGAATTCACCATGACATTGTTCCTTGGGTCCCAAAGTCATTAACTTGTCTATCTTCTTCTCTGGAAGAAGAAATTTCAAAGTCTTTATCTTCATCACTTCTTTTTAATTTTTTTATTGATACATAATGTTTTACATATTTAGGGGGTACATATGAGTATTTGTTATATGCATAAAATGTGTAATTATCAAGTCAAGACTATTTGGTGTACTCATCACTTTGAATTTTTATCATTTCTATGTGTTGGTAACATTTCAAGAGACCTCTTTCCTAGCTGATTTGAAATATATAATATGATGTTGCTAACTACAGTTAACCTGGTCTGCTACTGAACATTAGAACCTATTTCTTCTGTCAAATTATATGTTTGTACCCATTCACCAACCTTTCTTTATCCCTACCCCACCCTCGTACCCTTCCCAGTCTCTAGTATTTATCATTTTATTCTCTATCACCATGAGACCAAGTTTTTTAGCTCCCATATATGAGTAAGAACATGTGGTATTTATCTTTCTGTACCTGGCTTATTTCCTTTAACATAATGACCTCTAGTTCTATGTGTGTTTCTGCAAATGATGTTAATTTATTCTTTTGATGGCAGAGTAGTATTCCATTATGTATATATACCATGTTTTCTTTTTAAAAAACATTTACTTATTATACTTTAAGTTCTGGGGAACATGTGCAGATTGTGCAGGTTTGTTACGTAGGTATACACGTGCCATGGTGGTGGTTTGCTTCATCCATTGCCCCATCAATATCATGCTGCTTTGGTTACTATAGTCTTGTAATATATTTTGAAGTCAGGTAGTGTGATGCCTCCAGTTTTGTCCTTTTTGCTCAGGGTTACTTTGGCTATTCTGGCTTTTTTTGGTTCTATATGAATTTTAGAATTGTTTTTTATATTTCTGTGAAAATGACATTGGTATTTTGATAGGGATTGCATTGAATCTGTAGATCACTTTGGGCAGTATGGTCATTTAAATCATATTAATTCTGATCCATGAGCATGGAGTGTCTTTCCATGTATGTCCTCTTCAATATCTTTCATCAGTATTTTGTAATTTTTTCTTGTTCTTGTTCTTAGGGGAAAGGCTTTCAACTTTTCTCCATTCCATATGGTGTTAGCTGTGGGCTTGTCATACATGGCCTTTATAGAGGTATGTTCCTTTCCTGCCTATTTTGTTTAGAGTTTTTATCATGAAGGATGTTCAAATTTATCAAATGCTTTTTCTGTATCTATTGAGATACTCGTATGTTTTTTGTCCTTTATTTTGTTGATAAGATATTATGTTCACTGATTGCATATGTTAAACCATCCTTGGATCTCTGGTATAAATCCTACTTGGTCATGATGTACTATCTTTTTAATATCCTGTTGAATTCAGTTAGGTAGTATTTTGTTGAGGATTTTTGCATCTATGTTCATCAGCAATGTTGGCCTGTAAGTTTTTTTGTTGTGTCCTTGCTGGTTTTGAAATCAGGGTAATGCCAGGCTTATAGAAAGGGTTAGGGAGTGTTCCCTTCTCTTTAGTTTTTTGTGATAGTTTCAGGAGGATTGGTGATACTTATTTATATGTTCAGTAGAATTTGACAATAAATCAATCTGGTCCTGGGCTTTTCTTTTTTGGGAGACTTTTTATTACTGATTCTATCTTGCTTCTAGTTATTGGTCTGTTTGGGTTTTCTATTTCTTCCTGATTCAGTTTTGGGTTATTTGTTTCCAGGAATCCATTCATTTCCTCTAAATTTTTCTGTTTCTTAGCATAAAGTTGTTCATAATTGTCTGATGATCTTTTATATTTCTTTTCTTTTCTTTTGAGACTGAGTTTCGCTCTTGTTACCCAGGCTGGAGTGCAATGGCGTGATCTCGGCTCACTGCAACCTCCGCCTCCTGGGTTCAAGCGATTCTCCTGCCTCAGCCTCCCAAGTAGCTGGATCTACAGGCGTGTGCCACCATGCCCAGCTAATTTTTTTGTATTTTTAGTAGAGACGGGGTTTCACCTTGTTGACCAGGATAGTCTTGATCTCTTGACCTTATGATCCATCTGCCTCGGCCTCCCAAAGTGCTAGGATTACAGGCGTGAGCCACTGTGCCCAGACGATCTTTTATATTTCTGTAGTATCAGTTGAAATGTCTCATTTTTCATTTCTGATTTTGTTTACTTGGGATTTTGCTTTTCTTTTCTTGTTTGGTCTAGCTAGCATTTTGTCATTTTTATCTTTTCAAAGAACCAAATTTTCATTTTATTGATCATTTGCATTGCCTTTTTAGTCCTTATTTCACTTAGTTCTGCTCTCATCTTTGCCATTTTCTTCTGCTAATTTTGGGTTTGGTTTGTTCTTACTTTTCCAGTTTTTTTGAGGCAAATCATTATATCATTAATTTGTAATCTTTGTACTTTTTGATGTAGGTATTTATTGCTATGTATTTCCCCCTTAACACTGCTTTTACTGTATTACACAGGTTTTGGTATGTTATGTTTCCATTTTCATTTGTCTTAATATTTTTTTTATTTCGTTATTGATCCAATGATCATTCAGGAACATGTTGTTTAATTTACACGTATTTGTATAGCCTCCAAAGTTCTGTTGTTATCAATTTCCAGTTTCATTCCATTGTGGTCTGAGAAGATACTTGATATAATTTTGATTTTAAAAAATGTGTTGAGACTTGTTTTGTGGCGTAACATATGGTCAATCATGAAGAGTTTTCTATGTGCTGATGACAAAAATGTATATTTCGTGGTTGATGATCTGTCTAACGCTGAGAGTGGGGGGTTGAAGTTCCTCTCTATTATTGTATTGGAATCTGTCTCTCCGTTTAGTAATATTTGCTTTGTAATTCTAGGTGCTCCAGTGTTGAGTGCATATATATTTAGAACTGCTATATCCTCTTTCTGAAGTGATCCCTTTATCATAATTTAATGATCTTCTTTGTCTTTTTTTCTTTTCTTTCTTTTTTTTTTTTTTTTGACTATGCTCAACTAAAAGCCTATTTTATCTACTGTAAGTATAGCTACTCCTACTCACTTGGCTCTTGTTTGCATGGAATGCCTTTTTCCAGCCTTTTACTTTGTCTATATGTGTCTTACAGGTGAAGTACATTTCTTGTAGGCAGCATATAATTGGATCATGTTTTTTAAATCCATTCAATCTATAGATTCTATTTCTTTTCAGAAACTTAATAGAATTTTTTCAACTTACTTCATTATTTTTATTATTATTGTTTTTTGAGACAAAGTCTTGCTCTGTCACCCAGGCTGTTGTGCAGTGGTGAGATCTCGGCTCACTACAACCTCCACCTCCAAGGTTCAAGCGATTCTCCTGCCCCAGCCTTCCAAGTAGCTGGGACTACAGGCACCACCACGCCTGGCTAATTTTTTTGTGTTTTTAGTGGAGACGGCATTTCACCATGTTGGCCAGGCTGGTCTCGAACTCCTGACCTCAGGTGATCTGCCTGCATTGGCCTCTCAAAGTGCTGGAATTACAGGCATGAACCACCACACCCAGCCTCATCATGCATTTTATACTAGGAAGTTTTTGCATCACTTATATATTTTTGGTGATAGTTGTCGATACTTGCATCATTATAACACTGTTCTAATTATTATAGTTTTATGATATGTCTTAATATCTAGAAGTGTAAGTAACTCATTACTTTTCTCTGTTTTTTTATTAGCTTTTTAAAGTCTTTTTTACATTTTCCCCGGTGGTTTTTGTATTTTTTTCTTGGTTATTCTCTTAGATGTTCTTTAATAATCTTTTGGAAAAATTTGAAAGTAAATCCCATTGGGACTTTAGTTGGAATATCTTTTTGACCTTTGAAATAATTGGGATAAAATTGATATCTATATTCTCTAAAAGCATTGTTGTATAAGAAAATAGCATGGTTTCAAACACTGCATGTTCTCACTCATAAGTGGGAGTTGAATAATGAGAACACATGGACAAAGGGAAGGGAACATCACACACCAGGGCCTGTCGGGAGGTAGGGGGCAAGGGGAGGGAGAGCATTAGGACAAATACCTAATGCATGCAGGGATTAAAACCTAGATGACGATGGCACATATATACTATGGAATATTATGCAGCCATCAAAAACGACGAGTTTGTGTCCTTTGTAGGGACATGGATGAACCTGGAAACTATCATTCTCAGCAAACTGACAGAACAGCAGAAGATCAAACACCGCATGTTCTCACTCATAGGCGGGTGTCGAACAATGAGAACACATGGACACAGGGAGGGGAGCACTACACACTGGGGTCAGTTGGGGGGAAATAGGGGAGGGACGGTGGGGGGTGGGGAGCTGGAGAGAGATAGCAAGGGGAGAGATGCCAGATGTAGGTGATGGGGAGGAAGGCAGCAAATCACACTGCCATGTGTGTACCTATGCAACAATCTTGCATGTTCTTCACATGTACCCCAAAACCTAAAATGCAATAAAATAAATAAATGGGAAAAAAAAAACCTAGATGACAGGTTGATGGGTGCAGCAAACCACCACAGCACATGTATACCTATGTAACAAAACTGTGCATTCTGCACATGTATCCCAGAACTTAAAATTAAAAAAAAAAAGAAATTCTGGAGATAGGAACACATTGAAAGAGTAAAATGGAATAATAACTTTGTATTACATTTCAAACTATCCAATGATTAATTTTTTTCTAAAAAAATACTGTTTCAGCAATGTTTTGAAATTTTTCATAGAATTTTATGGATTTATATTGCTTACTCCTAAGTATTTTAAGTTTTAATGATTATTTTTGGATTTTCCCACATACTATGAAATTTATAACTATATATATTTGTAATGGGCTAGTCTGCATAATTTGTTGATTAGTTTGAACAGTATATTTTATTGATTTATTAGGGTTTCCAGCTATACCACCACATAGTGATAAATTGACCTGCTTTCTAGTAGCTATAGCTCTTTTTTTTTTTTTTTTAATTGAGACAAGGTCTCACTCTGTTGTCCAGGCTGGAGTGCAGTGGTGCAATCATGGCTCACCATAACCTTGAACTCCTGGGCTCAAGTGGTCCTCCTGCCTTAGTCTCTCAAGGAGCTGGGATTGCAAAAGTTTTTTTTTCTTTTTAAAATTATTTATGTATTTATTTTTGTAGAGACAAGGTCTTGCTATGTTGCTCAGGCTGGTCTTGAACTCCTGGCCTCAATCAATCCTCCTGCCTCAGCCTCCAAGTTGCTGGGATTATAGGCATAAGCCACCACATCTAGCTATAGCTCTTATTTCAGTTTTACATATTATTACTTTGGTCAGAACTTCGAGTCATGTTAAAGTTAACAATGGACAGGGACCATCATTGTCTTATTTCTCCCATTTATAGGAATGCCTATTTTCTCAGTTGAGTATAAAGTTAATTATGTTAAGGTAAAAAGCATTTATCCTGTAGAGTAATGGATATTAGATTTTTTTGGATCATAGACTCCTTTAGAATCTGATGATAGTTTTATTCATTTTATTTCTAGAAAACACAGACACACATACCCAACTTTGCATACAATTTCGTGGGATCACAGCCCCCCTAACTATTATCCATGGACCCCTAAAACCCTTAGTTAATAACTTTCGATATCAAGGAGATATCCTTCTGTTTTTAATTTAAAAAGGTTTTGATATTTTAAATTATGAGTTAGGTTTGAATTTAATTAAAATGCTCTTAAAGGATTCTTGGTGATGAGTTTTTTATTTAATCTATTGATGTGACATATGCTATTTATAGATTTCCTACTATAAATTAAATCTTGCAAGAGTTGGAATCAACTCTGATTGAGTGTGGATGTGGTAGGTTATTATTGTACTAGTCTGTTGCATTTGATTTTATGTGTTTTTAATGCATTTTAGCTCTTTTTATTTTATAAGCACTAATGGTCTATATCTACAGAATTTTAGCTGTACTTGTCAGATTTAGTGTCAAACTTAGTTAAATATAACAAACTTAGTAGGTCCCCCCCCGCCCGGAGCAATTTATGGAACATTAGTAATTGCCATGTATGTACCTATGCAACAATCTTGCATGTTCTTCACATGTACCCCAAAACCTAAAACGCAATTTTATATATATAAAAGAAAGAAAGAAATTAGCTTACTGAAAGTTTGAAAAAACTCACTGGTAAGACTATTTGGTCCTCCAGCCTTCCTTTGAAGGTACTGCCTTGCAAATGCTTTTCTTTTTTTATTGTTGTTGATCTACTTGAGTTTTCTCCTTCTTCATTATATTTTCCAGAAAATTCTTTATGTTATTAAGATTGTCAAACCCACACATCTATTTGCTCTCTTTTGCCCATTATGTCTATTTGTATTTTTCTCTTTATAAAATTGTATTTGACAAAATTTTGTCTATTTTAAAAGAAAAATTCGATTTTCCTTTCTTTTAATTTATTTATGATTTTCTATTATTTCTATCCTCCTGATTTTCTTTGAGTTGTTTTATCTTCTGATATACTTCTTGAATAGACTCTTTAATTAATATTTTAAAAATTATGTTTTAAGACAATAAAATCTAGTTAGGCTTTGACTTTTTATCTGAGAGTAATTTTGACCCCATTTTATAAAATCAAAAATACAATATTGTTCTTTTTATTCTTTTAAAATATCCACACATTGGGGATGTGTTTTCTCTTTGACCCAATAAATACATAGGAAGGATTATATGCTAATGCTTGATAAAGATTGGATAATCTATTTCTATTCACTATAGGATTTCTCAGAGATAGTAATATGGTAATGTGCATTGTGAATTTCTAAGAAGGTAATGCATATGCGCCATTTTCTACATTTATTGCCTGTGGAACCCTTTCTCTGTGGAACACTTAATCACATCTTGCATGACATTAGAAGAAGAGGTAGGGGAGCATTACTCCAGAAGACTGTATTTCTGACAATAGAAAGTGACCCATTAGTCGAGCGTCGTGAAATCACTTTAGGCTATGATCAGCTTAAAAGAAAAACCTAGTCTAAAAACAGGCTCAACAGTGTTCCAGCTATACATGTATCCTTGCTCCTTTGTGATCTGGACTGTCAAGCTTCATCAAAAACATTATCTCCCAAGTTTTCTTTTTTTTTTTTTTTTTTTTGTATTATTTAGTGGGGAGTTTTTAATATTGTATTGAAGTTTTCATAAAATCACATGTGCTATAGCTTTGTTATGTTTTACTTTATCCATATATTACAGTGGTATTATTTAGTGAAACATTTGTTTAATTTATATGTAGGCTATGGGTCCAAAACCATGGGAGATAGTTGTGCGGTTGAAATGATGCAGGGAACATGTCAAGAGCTCAACATACTCAGCTGTTGTCAGGACCGGCTACAGAATTTTCGAGGCATCTCTCCTTCCAAGGGGCCCACTGCCTCAAACCACAGCAGATGAAAAAGGGCCCCCACCCCCACAAGGGACTGTAACCTCCATACCTGGGCCTGCTGAGTACATGGATCACCCAGTGACTATCCTTTCTAATCTACACAATACATTATTGATTCACTGGACCCCATTATAGGAAACAAAAATCAATAGCAACTGGTATAACCTTTAAATTGGATTCTAATCCATTGTTGGGTTGGGTATTCATTTATTCCTTTATGAAAACATAGTCATTTTAAGGAAGTCTGAATCAAATATAAGAATGCACAATGGAGCTTCAAGTCTTGGCAAGAGCCGTGGTCACTTTGCCACACCCAGAGACCCTCAGAGCAAATGTGCTTAACCCTATTTTGTGCCTAGGGACATGCTGGTGGCAGAGTGCAGCAGCAATCCTGGGGGGTGAGGTGGGATGGGAGGAGGAATCATCCCTGGGAGATGGGGAGAGGTGAGGGTAAAAGGCTTAAAGTCTCTGGAACAAGCTCTGTTGTTCATAATACTAATGCTCTGCTGGCCAAAGGCAGTTACATGGCCAACCCAGATTCAACAGATGACTTCACTTAGGAAACACAAATTAAAAGATCAAAATGAAGAATGTCAAGATGGTGACTGCAGAGCATTAAACTCCAAATGTGGGTCTGAGTCTGGGATCCCCAAGACCATCCGTGGGTTTGATGATTCACTGTGAGGGCTCAAAGGACTTAGCATATAGTCACACTCATGGCTATTACAATGAAAGGAGTCAAAGCAAAATCAGCAGAGGCAAAAGGCGCATGGGACAAAGTCCAGGGGATGCCAGGTGAAGTTTCCTGAGTCCTCTGTCAGTGAAGTCACAATCAAGTTGTGACAACACGTGAAATGTTGCCAACAGTGGAAAACTCATTAAAGATTCGGTGCCTGGGGTTTTGACTGGGGGCCGGTCACATAAGCACCCCTTGCTTGGCATGTACCCAAATTCCAGACTCCCAGGAGAAAAGCTGGTTAAACCTCATTATTTGTTAAACAATATAGGGGCAGTGAACCATCTTATCAGTTAGAGAAGGGTGGGAACCCGCCTAAAATCCAACTTCCCAGACATCAGCCAACAGCCAACCTTGTAAGCAGGTCTTTTCAAGGCTAAGCAGTCAGGCCTGCTGTGTTAACTCTTTATACCACAGGGGCCTTTCTAAGTGTGAGGCCCTGTGCAACTGCACTGATTCCATGGCAACTGGCAGTTGTCCTTCCGTTGCTGTAATGAATCCTTATTATGGAAAGAGGTTCAGGAGAGCAGGGAGTGTAAGTTGCACCCCAAGGACTGAGAACATAGAAGGGAGCCTTGAAGTCTTCAGGGTCAATGGCTGAGGGCAGGGAGCTTTGGCCACTTGGCTGCTGTGCCCTCCAGTGTTGGGTCAAAAACAGAGGCTGAAAGTATCCAGCTTCACGTTATGCCCTTCAACTGCCAGGGTTAACATAACCCCTACCAATTCATACTGTTGCCATGGGGAGAGGCAAGAGGAAATATGATTTAAAAATCAGAAAGTATCTTTCCAGAAGGAAGAAAAGAACCAAAAAAAATTAAAAATAATAGCAATTCCAAGTATCATGAGATTAAATGGACATGATATTATTTGATACATGTGCCCTTTGTTACCCCTTTTATTAAGAAATTCATCAAGGAAATAAACACCAGAAAGTTCATGTATGTTAGTTAACCATTGCTGCATGATAAAACACTCCAAAATATAATGGCTTAACATATCGACCATTTACTTAGTTCACCAGTCTGTGGGTTGGGAATTTTGACTGGGCTCAGTCGAATAGTTCTTCTGTTGGTCTCAGCTTGGCTCACTCATTCATCTGCACTTGGCTTCCCATCAGTTAGTGGCTCTGCTTCTAAGGGTTGGCTGGTGGTAGTGGTGGCTGTGGTGACAGGTGTGATTGAGTCACATGTCTCTCAGACCTGGGATTGTTCAGTATATTTGCAAGTTTTCAAGAGAAGCTCCAGTGTGCAAATATTTTGGAAATCTCTCCTTGGGTCATAATACTAATGTCTCATTGGCCAAAAAATGTTACATGGCCAACACCGATTCAACAGATGAAAAAATAGACCCCACCTCTGGATGCAGAATCTGTAATGCATCTTTCAGTGGCATGGATACTGAGAGGGGAAAAATTTGTAGTCCTCTTTCTAATCTACACAATACGTTGCTGACTCACTGGGCCTCATTATAGGCAACAAAAATCAATAGCAACTGGTACAACCTTTAAATTGGATTCTAATCCATTGTAGGGTTGGGTGTTCATTTATTCCTTTATAAAAACTTAAGTCATTTGAAGGAAGTCTGAATTAAATATAAGAAAAGCAAACAGCTCATTATTAGGAAGTCTAAACAGATAGTCTGTTGACGACAACAACAATAACAAAATGCATGCACACCACCATTGATTTAGTTTTGAATATAGGAAAAAAACATGAAAATAAAAATTTTTCTTGAAAATTGACTGGCAGATGTGCCCACAAACCACACTAGAACTCTTCTAACTTTTTCTGACTTGCCTACTTTGTGGAAACCATTAATAAGGCCTATTTGTCAGTTTTCTATCTTTCTCTTTTAGTTGCTATTCTTATACCATATTGTGGGTTGTTCTCTCCGCTCACTACTCAGGCTTGAAATATAGAGCAAAAAGGTGGCTTTCGTCTTTTTCTTTCCAACAACTTTAACAAAAGAATCAAAGTCACACAGGTGTGTGCTGTCCCCTGAGTATTTAAGTTTTAAAAGAGACAGAACTCCATATCTCTAAATTTCCATTAGGGATCCTAATTTGGCCTTGAAAACCCCCACACAATGGGATTTTGATGCTTTTACTGTCACTGAACTTTAAAAATATATCTTCCAATTTTGTATTTAAAGCCTCTGGTTGCTTCTCCTTCTTGCAAATTATGTTTGTACAATGGAATGTGGGCTAGCTTTCACACACATTTAGAAGTCAGGTGCATTTAGGCCCTTGATAGAGAAAGAGCTCTTGGCCTCTGCCCCTTCCAAGACAAAAGCACCTTAGGAGAGAATGCTTCACCAGGGATCTGGGCAAACAAGCTTGAAGTTTCTGTGTCCAGTAGCTTGAGGCTCTGGAGTCCTTCCCAGGGATTGGTGGCCACACTGAGGTAGTGATCAGAGGGAAGGCACCCCCTCCCAGTGCACACACTACTGTGGGCACTAGGTGAGGGGATTCACAAATGCTTTTACTTCTTTCCTTTAGGTATGAGCTCTATGGGAGAAGTTGTTTTAGTCTGTTCAGGCTGTCATAACAAAATACTACGTAGACTGCATGGCTTTAAATAACAGACACTCATTTTCTCATAGTTCGGGAGGCTGGAAGTTGAAGATCAACGTGCCAGTGTAGTTGGATTCTGGTGAGGGCCCTCTTCCTGGCTTGTAGATGGCCACCTTCTCACTGTGTCTTCACATGGTGAGAGGAGGGCAAATCTCTTCCTTTTCTTAAAATGACACTATTCCCATCATGAGGGTCCCACCCTCATGACCTCATCTAAATCTAGTCACCTCCCAAAGGCCCTGATCCTAAATACCATCCCACTGGGGTTAGGGCTTCAATATGTAAATTTTAGGAGAACATAAACATTCAGTCTATAACAGAAGTGTTGATCAGGGGAAGGACGTAGGGAGGAATCAGAGCTCCTGGGGGATAAAATTCCTCACTCAACTTGTTTCTGGTCCCCACTTTCCAGTCATTGTTCAGGTGCCCAAGATCATCCCAAGGGTCCTCAGGAGTTTGGGTCCCTCCTCTTGCCCAGAACTTCTATCCCTGTGCCTCTTCACAGCAACACAGGACAGGCACCTAGGAACCTTGAGGGGGCTGGAGATCACACTAAGGCATGGGAGGGTCTCCAAATTTCTTCTCACCTCCTCTGGAGACATCCTGTTGCTTGTGTGACTGTGGCAGACTGCCCGAACCAAGATCTTCATTTCACATGCTCTTCTACACCTGGGTCAGTTGCCATTGAGAGGTGGAGGCTCAGTCCCTTTGCCTTAAGCTTGGTGAACCTTTCTGACTGCCTCAACCAACAGAATCTGGACAAAGTGATGACATGTGCTTGTGTTAGTCTGTTTGCATTGCTATCATGGAATATTTGAGGCTGGACAATGTTTAAAGAAAAGAGATTTAGGGCCGGGTGCGGTGGCTCACGCCTGTAATCCCAGCACTTTGGGAGGCCGAGGCGGGTGGATCATGAGGTCAAGAGATCGGGACCATCCCGGTCAACATGGTGAAACCCTGTATCTACTAAAAATACAAAAAATTAGCTGGGCATGGTAGCACATCCTAGCTACTCAGGAGGCTGAGGCAGGAGAATTGCCTGAACCTGGGAGGCGGAGGTTGCGGTGAGCCGAGATCGCGCCATTGCACTCCAGCCTGGGTAACAAGAGCGAAAATCCGTCTTAAAAAAAAAAAAAAAGAAAAGAAAAGAGATTTATTTGGCTCACAGTTCTGCAGGCTAGACAAGCACAGCACCAGCATCTGCTCAGCTTTTGATGAGGCCTCAGGAAGCTTACAATCATAGTGGAAGGCAAAGGGGGAGCCAGCAGGTCACATGGCGAGAGGAAGCAAGAGAGAGAAGAGAGCAAGAAAGGGGAGGAGGTACCACGATCTTTTAAACAATTAGCTCTCATGTGAACTCATAGAGTGGAAACTCATTCATTACCTTGAGACAGCATCAAGCTATTCACGAGGGATCTGTCCCCATGACCTAAACATCTTCCACTACACTCCACCTCCAACTGGAGATCACATTTCAACATGAGATTTGGAGGGGACAAAGCATCCAAACCATACCAGTGACTTTTGAAGTTAGATCACAGATGCTGCACACTTCCATCTTAGTCTCCTGGGATGCTCGCTTTTAGAACCAGCTGTCATGCTCTTAGGAAACTGCAACTAGCTCATGCTGACAGATCACATGGAAAGACCATGGAGAGTTATTCTGGCTGACAGCCCAGCTGAGGTTGCCTTTGAATCTTCCCAGCTGAGGTTCCAGATATCTTCTGCAGAAGTTCCTGACCCATAGATTCCAAGGGCATATTAAATGGTGGTTGATTTACTTCGCCATTTTGGAGAGGTTTGCTATGCAGCCATAGTGACTGGAATAGGAATACCACCCCGGAGTCCAGAATCCAAAGAAATAGCACAGTCCTCTTCTAGAGAAGCAGCATTACAAGTAGGCTGACCAGCCATCCTGTTTGGCTGTAACTGAGAGGTTTTCGGGGATATGTGGCTTTCAGTGCTAAAATCAGGAAAGTTTTAGGCAAGCAGAGATGATTTGGTCACTTTAATTGAAGGCATGATCAGTGTAACAGATGGGTCTTCCTGGGAGCTGGAAGATTTTAAGATGTACAAAAATGTATTTATTTGGTTAATGGAAAACAACTTTTAAAAAAATCTTAACCTTTAGTGATTGAGAATTGGGGTCGAAGATTGGGAAAGGAAAGGGATTTAAGGATGTATTTGTGTGTATGTTGAGGGGGTAGCCGTCACAGGACAGAAATCCTTGCATGCCTATTTCTCAGGAAGTTGTTACTCCCCTGAGCAGGGCTGAGACCAAGGTGAAGTGAGTGGAGAACTTGCCTCTGGTGAAAAATTTATGGGAGCACCAAAATTCTCAGCAATTAAGACACATAAAATTTTAAAGCGCTATTTTAAAAAGTCAGTGGCAAACTATAGCCCACAGGCCAGCTCCCTGTTTTTGTCACTAAAGAACCAGGCTGGGCCAGGATTAGGGTGAATTGAATGGGGCAGAGGAGGTCCCTTTCTTTAAAATATTGATATTTTTTCATCATGAATTTTCTGCAATTTTTTAAAAATAATTAATTAAAACAGTATTTATATTAATTTGTGAGATTTTGGGGCTGTCCCGTAAATTTCGTACAAGAGGCAGATATCTTCCTTGTCTCACCCTGGTCCTGGCCCTGCTACCTGAGAAAAACCTTAAGGAAATTGATGTCTTAGAGAAGGTGGGTAGTCAAATGGTGGTTTTCATGTTGTTTAGCAAGTAGGTTGGCCATATTTTAAAAGGACACTGTGATCCCCCTCTTGAAGCCCCTCAGACCTCCTTTATTAGTGCGTTATGTCTCTCCTCACCTTCTGTGGGCTAATGGCCTGCGCCTGCATTTCCTCTGCAGAGGCTTCCACTGGGGCTACAGGTGCCAAAAGTGCCTGAAGGTTTACATTCCTGGGATGACCCTTAGCCAACAGGTGCAGAATTATAAAATTCTAGCTCGCCTGCCTTCTGACCTACCAAACTCTGAACAGTAATTTTTGCCTTAGAGCTCCCTGCACGACCAGCTGATGCTGGGATATCACCTAAACTCACACCCCTGCTTGACTTTTTCCCCACTCCCTTACCACTTTCTCTGGGAGCAATTCCTTCATAAATCACTTGTACCCAAATCTTCATTCCAGAGGCTGCTTCTAGAAGAAACCCACTACTCAGTAGAACGTAAGGCCCCAAACTTAAGAGCCCCATAGAACTTTTATTTTTCAGTCTCGTGCTATAAAATCAGATTTCCTATGCAGCCGTAGTCATCACTATGGCAACTATGAGTTATGGTTACCAAGGCAAACTCGACTTTCTGAAAAGAGAGATTGGCACTGGTCGCTTCTTTTGGTGTCTTTTTTCCCCCTCAATTCTACTTTTTCTCTCTATGGCAGTTGTGTGTGGGCTATAGGGCTCTTTGCTTCTCTTAAAATGATTGCTTTCCATGAAGCTTGCACAAAACAAATCAAGCATGTTATCCGAGATCCTGCTTCTCGGCTTCCCCTTGGCTTGCTCAAGAGCTTGAGCTCCATGTTCCCAGGCTAGATGCAAAGGGGCAGAGTGCCCACAGATGCTTTTGATTTCTGGAGTGAGGCCAAGATGTAAAACAGAACCCAGTGCCCCCAAGGGTCAGTTCGCTCTGGCCATCTCTCCCAAAGTGCCCAGGATAGGGGGTGAAGAAGGGCTAGTACATTTGTAGCACTTCAACCTGTGAAGCTTTACCATGCTCTCAAAATGATGCTTCACTGAAGGATGTAGTTTTTTCTCTAAGGCACATATATAATTTTTTTTAAGTCAAAAAGACATAAAAAGCAGCTAGCTCTTTGCATAAGGCTTTGCTCTCCTTGGAAGTAACTGTTCTTGTTTTCTTCCGAAGTCTCCCCCTCTTCAAGGCTGCCATTGTGTGGTGCCCCACCAGCTCAGGCTGCCTTGACTGCTGGGGTAGCTTAGTGGATGGGCAGGGATCCTCTTGCCATTCTGTTCTACTGCCTACTGGCTGCTCTGGAGAGCAATGTAGGGGTCAGGGCTGAGAAAACTGTGGCACCTTGCTGGCTTTATTTTAAAAAAGCAACTCAAAACACAAAACCCTCTATAATTCTAAAAAAAAAAACCTTTTTTTTTTTTTTTTCCTTTTCTGCTTTCTGTTTCCATGGAAATGGAGCTAGTCACCAGCCAGTAGGTCAATGGCTGTAATAGTTGGATATTGTTCTTTGTTCCCTTCTCCATGGAAGAAACACCTTGATTTCTGTTTGTCCTCTTTGTTAATAACAAAGTGCTGTCATTTTGAAGACTCCCTGGTCAGACACTGAGTTATGAATGGGGCCAAGCAGGGAAGAAGGCATTGGCTTTCAGAAGAAGGATCTTCCTCATTGCCACCCAGCCTGTGAATAAATGCATCTGGGGGTGCAGACCTGAGTGGCAGGTATAGTTTATCCAGTCCTTCTGTCTTCCAAGTACAGCCTGGAGATTGAGTAATGGAGGTAATCCTCAGGTTCACATCAAGTCTTGGATGTTCAGCTGTTTTTTCCTCAAAGATGAAAAAACTCAGGATGGGTTCATATTTAAGCAGAGTAAATTTGTACTGGTGTAGTAGACACTACTGACACCCCACCCAGACCCTTCTCTTCCTTTTGCTAATGCTGTGTGTCCATCCTCCAGCTACCCCAGGCTTTGCAGCTAATGGCTGATACCTGTGACCTTCAAAAGATTGTCCCTGGGCACAAATATCACCTCAGCTGTACAGACTTGGTAGCAGGGGTGTGCTGGTGATATTTAACAACCATTTCCCTCTCTCTAAAAAAAAAAACCCTGACATCCTGGTTTGTAGAATTGATCATTTTTCATGGCATAAATATGTCTACTATGACTGATTTCAACCTACCAATGAGACTTTATTGAATTCAGAGTTGGGAATAATTACCTCTGGAGAGCCAGTACAAACTGGATCTAACACACTATTGTTTAGAGATGTCTGGAATTTACATCCCCACTCCCGCTCCTTGCTGAGTAGCCAATGACAGACGGCAGTAGGAATACAAGATCCAGCTTCCCTGTCTCCAGGCAAAACAAATTCTGACATGTAATTTACCCACCAGCACCTTTTCATTTGCCTGTTTGCCATTTGTGTGTCTCCTTTTGAAAAATGTCTTTTCAAATCTTTTGCCCATTTTTTGATTGGATTATTATTATTTTTTTTCTGTAGAGTTGTTTGAGCTCCTTATATATACTGTTTATTAACCCCTTGTCAACGGGGTAGTTTGCAGACGTTTTCTCTCCCATTCTGTGGGTTGGCTTTTCACTTTGTTGATTGTTTCCCTTGCTGTGCAGAAGCTTTTTAACTTGGTAGGATCCCGTGTGGCCACTTCTGCTTTGGTTGCCTCTGCTGTGCTTGAGAGGGAAACTCTCCAGGACATTTGTCTTGGCCAAATGTCCTGGAGAGTTTCCCTCAAGTTTTCTTGTAGTAGTTTCATAATGTGGGGTCTTAGATTTAAGTGTTTAATCCATTTTGATTTGATTTTTGTATATGGTGAGAGGTAGGGGTTTGTTTCATTCTTCTGCATATGGATATCCAGGTTTCCCCGCATTTATCAGAGACTGTCTTTTCCCCAGTGTATGTTCTTGGCACCTTTGTAGAAAATGGATTTACTGTAGGTATGTGGATTTGCTTCCGGATCTTCTCTTCTGTTCTATTGGTCTATGTGTGTATTTTTATGCAAGTACCATGCTGTTTTGGTTACAATAGCTGTGTAGTATAATTTGAAGTTAGGTAATGTGATTCCTTCAGTGTTGTTTTTTTTCTTAAAATAGCTTTGACTATACTGGGTCTTTTGTCACTCCATATAAATTTTAGAATTGTTTTTAATGTAATGCTTTGACAGACGTAGACATTGTGAAATGATTACTACTCTTAAGCTAATTAACATATCCAACACCTCACATAGTTACCATTTTTTGTGTGTGGTGAGAACATTTAAGATCTACTCTCTTAGCAAATTTCAGGTATACAGTACAGTATTATGAATTATAGTCTCCAGGCTACATTAGATTTCCAGAACTGATTCATCCTGCAGAACTGAAAATTACACCCTTTGACCAACATCCTTTTTCCCTGACTCCCCAGCCCTTGGCAACCACGATTTTACTCCCTGCTTTCACAAGTTTGACATTTTTAGATTCTACATATAAATGAGATCATGCAGTAATTTGACATTCCATGCCTGGTTTATTTCACTTAGCATAATGTCTTCTAAGTTTATTCATGTTGTTGCTAATGGCAGAATTTTCTTCTTTTTAAAAAGCTAAATGATTTTTCATTGTCTATGTGTGTGTATACTCTTAGCAATTTTTAAGAATACGATACATTGTCAACTATGTTCACCACGTTATGCAAGAGTCTCTTGAACTTATTCCTCCTATCTAACCTAGAATTTTGTAACTTTTGACTATGATCTCCCCAATCACCTCATTTCTACTCTGGTAACCATCATTTTACTCTCTGCTTCTATGAGTTTAATTTTTTTACAGTCCACATATAAGTGAGATCATATAGTAATTTGTTTCTATGCCTGTTTTATTTAACTTAGCATAATGTGCTCTGGTTTCATTCATGTTGATGCAAATTACAGAATCTCCTTTTTCAAAGCTGTATAGTATTCCACTATGTATATATACCACATTTTCTCTATTTACTCATCCATTGATGGACACCTAGGTTGATTCCATATTATGGCTATTGTGAATAATGCTGTAATAAATGTGGGAGTGCAGCTATCTCTTTGATGTACTGATTTTTTTTTCCTTTTGATATAGACCCAGAAGTGGGATTGCTGGGTCATATGATAATTATTTTTTTGACTTTCAAGAAACTTCTATAGTGTTTTCCAAATGGCTGTACTGATCTATATTCTAATCCACAGTGTACCAGGGTTTCATTTTCTTCACATCCTCACAAATATTTATGTTTCATCTTTTTTATAATAGCCATTCGTGAAGTGATATCTCATTTTCATTGTGGTTATAATTTGCATTTCCCTGAGGACTAGTGATGTTGTTGAGCTTTTTTTTTTTTTTTTTTTTTTTTTTTTTTTTTTTTTTTTTTTTTTTTGTACACTTGGCCATTCCTATGTCTTCTTTTGGGAAATGTCTGTTCAGGTCTTTTGCCCATTTATTAATGGGTTATTTGTTTCTTGCTATTGAGTTTTTGAGTTCCTTATATATTTTGGGTATTACCCCTTATCAGATGTATGGTTTGCAAATATATTCTCTGATACCATAGTTTACCTCTTTCCTCTGTTGATGGTTTCATTGGCTGTGTAGAAGCTTTTTAGTTTGATGCAATTTCATTTGTCTATTTTTGCTTTTGTTGCATGTGCTTTCAGGGTCATATCCAAAAAATTATTGCCCGTCACACTAACAGCAGACCTGTTAGGAGACACCTACAAGCCAGAAGAGACTGGGGTCCTATATTCAGCATTCTCAAAGAAAAGAAATTCCAAGATGTTCTCAGGAGTCAGATGATTTGATTAGCTTGCTGCCACCTATGAGGGAGTAAGGTCTACATAAGACTGTGCAACAGGATAGTGTGGTAGTTAGAAAATATGTCTCCAAATTCTTTAACCCTCCTTCCATCAAGAGGTAAAATCTAACTGCCTTCCCCTAGAATTTAGGCTGGTGTTAATGACTTGCTTCTAAGGAATAGGATGCAGTATTACTTTCAGTCTAAGTCAAAAAATTTTATACAATTCCTGTTTGATTCTTTCTCCCTTAGGGCATACACCTTTGGATCTCTGAGCTATCATGTCAGAAATTCAGCTATCCTGAAGTCACCATGTTGGCTTGGCCACTTACAGACAGACATATTTGAGGAGCCCCAACTGTTCTGGGCTCCAACTGTTTGAGCGTTTCCAATCCAGCTACAGATCTGTTAGTCAGGAGGCTTTGGAAATGGCCTCACCTCCAGCTGCTGACTGCAACTACATGAAAGACCCTAACTGAGAAACCACCAAACTAAGCTAAGCTAACCACCAGACAGGGAGAGATAAAACCAAATGATTGTTGATGTTCTGCACCGTTAAATTTGAGGAGTTTATTATGCAGCAATAGATAACTGCAACAGATGAGTATATTTTTGTGGTGACTGGGGCAGTGGAAAAGGAAGGAAAATGAATAGACTATGTTCAAGCAGTGATGGAATGTAGTGTGGTGAGGGGTTTTGCAGCTGGAGAGCTCTGAATAGCCAGCGAAATAAGTCATGTTTGGTATTCATTCATTCATTCATGTTTGTTGAGGCCTTACTTTGTAAGGCACTGGGAATATAGAAATAGGCAAGACACAGCACCTCCTCTTAAGAAGCTTACAAACTATTAAGGTAAACCAGGTTAACAAACACAACATTACAAATGTACATGTATAGAAGTAGCACAGGAGTGAATAATCATTTTTATCTGGGAGTAGAAAAGGGACACTGAGGAGTCAGGAAAGCTTCTTTGAAGGTCAGAGTTTGAAAGATGAATAGAAGTGGAGGTAGATTTACTATGAAACTAAAAAATCTTAAGCTCCAGGGACCCTCACATGCATGGACACTTTCTAAGTCCCTAATAATGTACTCACATGGCTCTGCATTTTTGTAAAATTTGAAAAAGTAAGATATTTTGACTGCAATGGATTAAGACCTTATATTAGTCAGGGTTCTCCAGAGAAACAGAACCGATGATGAGATATATAAAGAAAGTAACAGAGGGAGAGGAGAGGGAAAGGGAAAAGAAGAGAGGGAGAAAGAGAGATATATGTATTATAAAGAATTAGTTCATGTGATTATAGAGACTGAAGATTTCCAAAATCTGTAGTCAGCAAGCTGGAGAGCTGACGAAAGCCTGAGAACCAGGAGAGTAGATGGTGCAAGTTCCAATGGGGAGCAGAAATCCAATGTCTACTTTCAACAGTCAGTCAGGTAGAGTTTCCTGTTACTTAGCCATTCTTTTCCATTCAGGTAGGTAGAGTTTCCTCTTACTCAGCCTTTTTTTTTTTTCTCTATTCAGATCTTCAGTTAACTGGATAAGATCCACTCATGTTAGGGTGAGCAAGCTGCTTTACTCAGCCTACTGATTCAAATGTTACTCTTATCCAGTGCCCTTACAGACATATCCAGAATGATACTTGACCAAAGGTCTAAGGGCCCTGTGGCCCCATCAAGTTGACACATAAAGTTAACCATCACAAGCCTCTGTCTCATTCTGATTTTTACTCCATGATACTTTCACTCATGTAGGTGGCATTGAAGTGGTGTTGGAATTTTGGGAGTTCAATTAAGAGGAAGTTGAGTTGGGGTTACATTTAGTTTGGGTGTAGTGGGATATAACTTGTCGAAGTGTATAAAATCATTTTTGCGTTTAGCTAAGGTATTGTTAGTATAAACCAAAACTAAAATTCTAAGCCCTCCAACCAACTGAACAGACCCCCTGTCTTGGCCAAGGGGATCCCAAAGAAACCTGAAAAACTAAAGTTCAAGCCATGGCAGGAAGGGAGGTTGGGCATGCCTTTTTATATCACTTCCTTTTGGAGTTTAGGCACAGCTAAACAGCACTAACATTAGAATAGAGATCATAAGACTGATGAAACAGACTCTTTATAGCAATAAAATACCAAATTCTAACCTGTCTGGCATAGCATCAAATAACATATACTAGGCACTGAAAGAAATAAAAGTATTTTACCCCAAAATGTATTTCTTTGACATATTTTGAAATGGCTCACCAAAGCCATCTCTTGTGAGGAAAATTTGCATTCCATAGGGAATCTTCTTCCCTTTCTAGGTCTTTTCCTGATCCAGGAGAGATTCAGCTAAGAGTCTGAAACTTCTTAAGATCCAGAAAGAGACATTTGCCATCTATTCTCTCTGAGGCCTTCTTCTTAGAGGCTTCATTTACATAACAAGAACCTTGGCTTCCACAACCCCCCTTACCTTAACTCAAGCTCTTTTTTCTACTGACTTCAACTCTTTATGCAGGCTTAACTCTTTTTTTTTTTTTTTAATCAGAATTTAATGAGATATACTTTTTTTTTCAACCAATTGCCAGTAGGAAAATCCTTGAATCTACCTATAATCCGTAAGCCACCTCTTCAAGGTGCCCCACCTTTCAGGCTGAACCAATATACACTTTACATGTATTGATTTATGTCTTTGCCTGTAACTTCTGTCTTCCTAAAATGCATAAAACTAAGCTGTAACCTAACCACCCCAGGCACATGTTCTCAGGACCACTTAAGACTTGTACCCTGGGTCATGGTCACTCATAACTGGCTCATAATAAACTTCTTTAAATGTTTTAAAGAGTTTAATTTTTTTTTTCTTGCTTCAAAAAATATTGTTACCATTCAGTGTATAGACTTACTTAGCATTGTAATATGGAAATTCAGACACTGAGACTGTATCATGATATATTCTAGTACGTAGCATCAAAATTATGTGGGCAGTATAGAGAAAATTTTGTGCCTCAATGGAAAACTATTTATTTACTAGGATATACTACTCTGGATTATCAGTTTCCGATTATATGGGATAAATTGTAGCTAACCTACAACAATGCAAAGTAATTCTTATCTAGAGATCTGTAAATGCTGTCCTATATGGTAGATTTGGCAGAGATTCAACTGACTTCCCTAACCCCTTCAGAAAAACAAGTTTTTCTTTCATTCACAAATTCATTCCAACATCTTTTTCTCCATATAAGTATGTGCTTTTTTGACTTCTTTGAATTAGTTATAACATCTGTCTAGTTGCGTTATCCATTGTGCTAAATAAAATCTTTTTTTTTTTTTTTTTTGGGTACCAAATTTCTTTATTTGAAGGAACGGTACAAAGAACTTAAGTGGGTGTTTTGGTACAACTTATAGAAAAGGTAAAGGAACCCCCAATATGCATGCACTGCCTTGGTGACCAGGGAAGTCACCCCGTGGCTATGGGGAAATTAGCCTAAGGCTTAGCTTTCATTATCACTGTCTCCCAGGGTGTGCTTGTCAAAGAGATATTCTGCCAAGCCAGACTGGGGTGCTCCCATCTTGCGCAAGTTGGTCACGTGGTCACCCAATTCTTTGATGGATTTCACCTGCTCATTCAGATAATGTGTCTCAATGAAGTCACACAAATGGGGGTCATTTTTGTCAGTGGCCAGTTTGTGCAGTTCCAGTAATGACTGATTCACATTTTTTTCCAAATGTAATGCACACTCCATCGCATTCAGCCCGCTCTCCCAGTCATCATGGTCTGGTTTCTTGATATCCTGAAGGAAGATGCGGCCACCTCGTTGGTTCTGCAGTTTCATCAGTTTCTCGGCATGTTCCCTCTCCTCATGAGATTGGTGAAGAAAGTACTTGGCAAAGTTCTTCAAGGCCACATCATCGCGGTCAAAGTAGTAAGACATGGACAGGTAAACATAGGAGGCGTAGAGCTCCAGGTTGATCTGGCGGTTGATGGCGGCCTCTGAATCCTGGCGGTAGTTCTGGCGCACCTGCGAAGGTGATGCGGTCGTCATGGCGGCTGCTAAGGAGAGGCGGCGGCGGCGGTGGCTGCCCGGCGCTGGAGAGGCGGCGGGGGCCTTGAGGCGGTCCGAGGACGCGGTGTGGAGGTGCCGGAGGGCTGGCTGTGGGCGGCCGGCCGGGGTGGGGGACGAGCGCCAGGTTCCGTCCAAGCACTGTTGAAGCAGGAAACTGCTGCGACTCTGGGCGAAGAACGTCTCAATAAAATCTTTAATGTGTTTATTTTCCTAACTGTGTGAGGGTAACAATTTTATCCTTATTATTTCAAAAATTATCTTTTGACAGTTTTGGAAGTCTTCCACCAAGATACCCAATGGGTTCATATAAGAGAGCCAGGCAAATTTCCTCACCAGAGAGGTGCATCTTATGGACAGTTTAAGCCCAGGCATGTATTTTCTTGGTTCCCAAAAGTAAAGTGCTGACTCTGTTTTTCTAACTTCAATTTTGTTTCTCTATTAATTTTGTGCTTTGCTTTTGGTTTGTTTTGAGCAGATAAGTTATTTCCCATTGCTGGCAACAACGATTGAGAATTTGGTTTTGTGGTCTGACCATTTGCAGATCTCTGTAAGTGGGTTAATGGTTCATAGAGATCTAGTCTTTGTTGGGTGATAGCAGAGAACCTGATTTGTTAGTCTTTTTGCTTCTTTGTCTATTTTAAGATCCAGTTAATTAAGAATTTTACGTCCACAGAGAAGAACAACTCTGACATCTGACTGAGGGAATTTTTATATTTCTGCTTTTGCTCTTGACTCTTGGCTGAAATGGTAGAATTGAAGCTGTAAGTTCTCTCTGTGTGTCTGTGTGTTTATATGTGTTTGTAATTTAGAAAGATCTTCTTTGTGTGAGTGTGTAATGTGTGAGTGTGTAACAGCCAGGCTCCTCTTCTACGGAACTGTTAGAATGAAAACTAACAAACAAAAAGAAATAGCTTCAACATCAACAGAAAGGATGTCCACCCAGAGACCCCATCCAAAATCGCCAACTTCAAAGCTCAAAGGTAGATAAATCCCTGAACATGGGAAGAAACCACCATAAAAAAGATGAAATCACCAAAGACCAGAAATCCTCTCCTCCTCCAAGGGATCACAACTCATCACCAGCAAGGAAACAAAACAGGATGGAGAATGAGTTTGACAAATTGACAGAAGCAGGCTTCAGGGCTTGAGTTCAGATCTGGACCAAGCAGACCTAATAGACATCTACAGAACTCTCAACCCCAAATTCACAGAATTTACATTCTTCTCAGCAACGCATTGCACGTACTCTAAAACTCACCACATAATTGGAAGTAAATCACTCCTGAGCACATGCAAAAGAACAGAAATCATAACAACCAGGCTCTCAGACGACAGTGCAATCAAATTAGGACTCAGGATTAAGAAACTCACTGAAAACCACATAACTACATGGAGACTGAACAACCTGCTCCTGAATGACTACTGGATAAATAATGAAATGAAGGCAGAAATAAAGATGTTCTTTGAAACCAATGAGAACAAAGACACAATGTACCAGAATCTCTGGGACATATTTAAAGCAGTGTCTAGGGGGAAACTGATAGCACTAAATGCCCACATGAGAAGCAAGGCAAGATCTAAAATTGACACCCTACTGTCAATATTAAAAGATCTAGAGGAGCAAGATCAAGCAAATTCAAAAGCTAGCAGAAGACAAGAAATAACTAAGATCAGAGCAGAACTGAAGGAGATAGACACACAAAAAACCCTTCAAAAAAATCAATAAATCCAGGAGCTGTTTTTTTGAAAAGATCAACAAAATAGATAGACTGCTAGCCAGACTAATAAAAAAGAAAAGAGAAAATAATCGAATAGATGCAATGAACAATAAAGGGGAGATCATCACCGATTCCTCAGAATTACAAACTACAGTCCGAGATTACTACAAACAACTCTACGCACATAAACCAGTAAATCTAGAAGAAATGGATAAACTCCTGGATACCTACACCTTCCCAAGACTAAACCAGGAAGAAGTTGAATCCTTGAATAGACCAATAACAAGGGCTGAAGTTGAGGCAGCAATTAATAGCCTACCAACCAAAAAAAGTCCAGGTCCGGATGGATTCACAACCAAATTCTACCAGATGTACAAAGAGGAGCTGGTGCCATTCCTTCTGAAACTATTCCAAACAATACAAAAAGAGGGAATCCTCTCTAACTCATTTTATGAGACGAACATCATCCTGATACCAAAACCTGGCAGAGACACAACTAAAAAAGAAAACTTCAGGCCAATATCCATGATGAACATCAATGCAAAAATCTTCAATAAAATACTGGCAAACCGAATCCAACAGCACATCAAAAAGCTTATCCACCACGACCAAGTAGGCTTCATCCCAGGGATGCAAGACTTGTTCAACATATGCAAATCCATAAACGTAATTCACCACATAAACAGAACCAAAGACAAAAACCACATGATCATCTCCATAGATGCAGAGAAGGCCTTTGACAAAATTTAACAGCCCTTTATGCTAAAAGCTGTCAATAAACTAGGTATTGATGGACCATATCTCAAAATAATAAAAGCTATTGACGACAAATCCACAGCCAATATCACACTGAATGGGCAAAAGCTGGAAGCATTCCCTTTGAAAACTGGCACTAGACAAGGTTGCCCTCTCTCACCATTCCTATTCAACATAGTATTGGAAGTTCTAGCCAGAGCAATCAGGCAAGAAAAAGAAATAAATGGTATTCAATTAGGAAAAGAGGAAGTCAAATTGTCTCTATTTGCAGATGACATGAGTGTATATTTAGAAGATCCCATTGTCTCAGCCCAAAATCTCCTTAAGCTGAAAAGCAACTTCAGCAGTCTCAGGATACAAAATCAATGTGCAGAAATCACAAGCATTCCTATACACCAATAACAGACTAACAGCCAAATCATGAGCGAACTCCCGTTCACAATTGCTACAAAGAGAATAAAATACCTAGGAATACAACTAACAAAGTACATGAAGAACCTATTCAAGAACTACAAACCAGTGCTCAAGGACATAAGAGAGGACACAAACAGATGGAAAAACATTCCATGCTCATGGGTAGGAAGAATCAATATTGTGAAAATGGCCATACTGCCCAAAGTAATTTATAGATTCAATGCTATCCCCACCAAGCTACCATTGGCCTTCTTCACAGAACTGGAAAAAACCACCTTAAACTTTATATGGAACCAAAAATAGTCCACATAGCCAAGACAATCTTAAGCAAAAAGAACAAAGCTGGAGGCATCGTACTACTGGGCTTCGAACTATACTACAAGGCTACAGTAATCAAAACAGCATGATACTGGTACCAAAACAGAGATATAGACCAGTGGAACAGAACAGAGACCTTGGAAGTAATGCCACACAGCTACAACCATCTGATCTTTGACAATCCTGACAAAAACAAGCAATGGGGAAAGGATTCCCTGTTTAATAAATGGTGTTGGGAAAACTGGCTAGCCATGTGCAGAAAGCTGAAACTGGACCCCTTCCTTACACCTTATACAAAAATTAACTCCAGATGGATTAAAGATTTAAACATAAGAACTAACACCATAAAAACCCTAGAAGAAAATCTAGGCAATACCATTCAGTACATAAGCATAGGCAAGGACTTCATGACTAAAACACAAAAAGCAATGGCAACCAAAGCCAAAATAGACAAATGGAATCTAATTAAACTTAAGAGCTTCTGCACAGCCAAAGAAACTATCAATAGAATGAACTGGCAACCAACAGAATGGGAAAAAATTTTTGCAAGCTACCCATCTGACAAAGGGCTAATATTCAGAATCTACAAAGAACTAAAGCAGATTTACAAGAAAAAAACAACCCCATCCAAAAGTGGGTGAAGGATGTGAACAGACACTTTTCAAAAGAAGACATTTATGCAGCCAAGCATATGAAAAAAATGCTCATCATCACTGGTCATTAGAGAAATGCAAATCAAAACTACATTGAGATACCATCTCATGCCAGTTAGAATGGCGATCATTAAAAAATCTGGAGACAACAGATGCTGGAGAGGATGTGGAGAAATAGGAATCCTTTTACACTGTTGGTGGGAGTGTAAACTAGTTCAACCATTGTGGAAGACGGTGTGAGGATTCCTCAAGGACCTAGAAATAGAAATACCATTTGACCCAGCAACCCCATTACTGGGTATATACCCAAAGGATTATAAATCGTTCTATTGTAAAGACACATGCACAGGTATGTTCATTGTTGCTCTGTTTATGATAGCAAAGACCTGGAACCAACCCTAATGCCCATCAATCATAGACTGGATAAAGAAAATGTGGCACATACACACCATGGAATACTATGCAGCCATAAAAAAAGGATGAGTTTGTGTCCTTTGTAGGGACATGAATGAATCTGGAAACCAACATTCTCAGCAAACTGACACAAGAACAGAAAACCAAACACCACATATTCTCACTCATAGGTGGGTGTTAAACAATGAGAACACATGGACACAGGGAGGGGAACATCACATACTGGGGTCTGTTGGGGGTGGGGGGCTAGGGGAGGGATAGGAAGGGGTGGGGAGGTTGGGGAGCGATAACATTGGAAGAAATGCCTGATGTAAATGATGGGGGAATGAAGGCATTAAGCCACCATGGCATGTGTGTACCTAGGCAAGAATCCTGCAAGATCTGCACATGTACCCCAGAACTTAAAGTATAAAAAAAAAATCCGATTTCTGAATTTGAGTAAATATTTGGTAAATACAGGTAGTTTACTGCTTTTGGTTTAATAAAAACAGCTGCATATTCTTTGATTTGTCAGTGTTAAGTATAATGTAAACATACACTTTATTCTACTTAGGTATATTCTTCCCTATTTACAGAGATTTACTGACCAAATAAGCTAGGATTACCCCCAGTTAATGTTTAAAGTGATGAAAAATGCAAATTTGTGTTTAACCAAATTGAACCCATTATTCTGACAAATTTTAATCCAACAGTAATTATGCTTTGGAATATGTCCACTTGAAAATCATGTCCAAGGTTTTTAGGATACTCAAAACATGGATTGATATTAAATTGACTTAAGTAATGGATATTCATTAGATACCTGCATAATTTCTAAGTAAGCTAGAATACTAAAACACTGATTAGTAAGCATAATTTTATGTTTATATGCTTTTAGTTTTTATTTTTATATGCTATGATGAGGCTTTATCTTTGGATCTGTGAATGAATGTGTTCATTTTTGCCATATTAAGAGTTTGTGTAAGGAATGGCTGTATAAAGTTGTGTTACGTATATTCATGAGTTCTGTAAGTCTAATGTAAGTCTAATACGCTAGTGTGTGACAGACAGTTCTTAATTTTCCACTTCCTTGGTTTTCTCTGTGAAACAGAAATTACTTGGTTAATAGTTATAATGAGTATCAGTGGTTGAGGCTATACTTAGGAGTAATAGTTTCAGAGAAATACTTTTGTACAGGCTTGTATTTTTCAAGGAAAAGAGTAGTTTTGTCTTAAAAGCAGCAATTTTCGAGGCCGGGCGCGGTGGCTCAAGCCTGTAATCCCGAAACCGTGGGAGGCCGAGGCGGGTGGATCACGAGGTCAAGAGATCGAGACCATCCTGGTCAACATGGTGAAACCCCGTCTCTACTAAAAATACAAAAAATTAGCTGGGCATGGTGGCGCGTGCCTGTAATCCCAGCAACTCAGGAGGCTGGGGCAGGAGAATTGCCTGAACCCGGGAGGCGGAGGTTGCGGTGAGCCGAGACCGCCCCATTGCACTCCAGCCTGGGTAACAAGAGCGAAACTCCGTCCCCCGCCCCTCCAAAAAAAGCAGCAATTCTCCAGAGATTTGTTATTGTTGCTTTTGTTTTGTTTTGTTTCCAATTCTTTTTACACTTTTCAAATTTATTGAGGATCCCAAAGAGGTTGTATGCTGTTGTTTTCCTGAGTCATAACTATTGATAATTATCATATTGGAAATTGATTGTTTGAAATTGTTTAAATGTGTAAATACTTTGATTTCTTTTTTTAAAAAAATACCATCAATATTTATTACTGGTGGGAATACAGAGAAAAAGTTCATTTCTAATGCTGCTCTTGGAAGTGTGAGATATGGTAGCCTTTGGAGAAAGCAATCTGGCAACTTCTATTAAAAATTATTTTCAAAGCTTCACAGATCCTTTGATCCAACAATTCTATCCCTGAGAATTTCTTCCATCCCAATAAATTCACTAGTATGTAATGACAAATACACAAAGATTCCTTTTTGCAATGTTGTTGATAGTGGCAAAAATCTAGAAACAATTGAATGCCAAGTGATGGAGTAGTGGCTGGAAAACTTCGAAGACAGCATTGGTGAACACATTGCACATTAACGACTTCTTAGTATTGTTTTAAAATTAGTTCTAACCTTGCAAGAGGTTTGCCCTAAAGTGTTGGCTTATTCCAGAATATAAGCAATCCTAATAAATGACAAAATTTGGAAAGTAAATTTTAATTACCTTGGTTTAGTTTATAGTACTTGAGTCTGAAAACCTATGATATTTGTTAAAACCTTAGCAAAGTTCGCTCAGTTATGATGGGCTTATGTCTTTGGTTTACTATTTGCCTAACGTGTGAACTGTTCCTTTTCTCTGTACTTTGCCTAAATGACAGTTTTCTATGTTGACATTTTGTGCTTTTGAGCACTTAGAAAATGAACAAAATCTTCCTCACTTATTAAAGAGCCCAAATTTTTTACAGCCTTGCTAAAATCTATATATTTAGAAAATGCTTTATTCTCACTCTGGTTAACGGGTAATGAGGTATGGTTTCTCAGTCACCCATTATCCCATCCTAATCATGGGATTAGGATGGGATATCTTCTCTAAATTCAAATCTTCTCTAAAAAACTTTTTTGATTTTTGCCTTCTCTAAACCAAATCTAATAAAATAAAACAAAACTTTCGGGATAATAAAATAAAATAATCTTTGGGATTTCCTAGAGAGCTCTTGGAAAATTACAAAGATTTGCTCTTTCAACCTGTAAAAACGATATGTTCAAAATACTCAGGTTTATATGATAAGTTATGACTGATGAGTTGGATTGGAAGAGCTGTCAAATCAGAAAAGATGCTCAGCTTTCCCTAGGTTAAATTTTCATAGGTAAAATGTTTTCAATAAAAATGTTTCAGAAACTGATTGCTGCTTGGGAAGTTTCTAGAAGTTTGTCAGTGCCCTTGCTCTGTAGAATATGATTCTATTTACCAGAGCACTGATGTTGCTTTGTGTGATGATATTAGACAACAATAACAAAAACAGCATGGTGTTATCAGACACAATTTAGGTTGTAATTTAAAAGTGCTTACTTTGCCATAGCCCTTTTTAAAACACTTGAATCTAGTCCAGTTCAATTGACTTACCTAAGGACTTTAATAAAAATACAGATGTCTAGGACCTACTCCATGAAGTCTCTTTACTTATTCTTATTCTTGGTATATTCTTAATACATGCTTGGTATATTAATGATATGTTGTATTTTATTACATTACATTATCATTGTATTATGTTAATATTGTATTATGTTATTTTATGTATAGAAAGGTGTGGTGCCTTTCCTCACCCAGCATTAGAGTCATGACCGATACTTCTGTAACAAATGACAGGTTAGCAAGAGTAAAGCATAACAAATTTATTTAATCAAAGTTTTATGTGACACAGAAACCTTCGGAAATGAAGACCCAAAGACCCAGGTCAAATGATTATTTTTTGTGCTTAGATTTGATAAAGAATGGGCAGGTGTATAGAAATGTAATTGGACAAAAGGATGTGATCTAATGGTCATAAACTGAGGGGGAAGCCCAACAAGTCCTGTCCAGATTCTCCTTGGTCTCTCTGTGTAGCATTCCTTCCTCCTAGGTAGGGAACAGGATCTTTCTGGAATGAGGGTCTTCAAGGGGGAAGGGAGAAGGACAGAGAGTAATCTTTCCAAGTTTTATACTTGCTTTGCAGAAGAGGAGTTGTAGTTTCTATGACTCGCCATGAGGAAGAGGAATTCTGGTTTCTATGACTTGCTTTGGGAGAGAAAGAAGGATAAGACAAGAGGGCAGGAGGAAGTCAGAGAGAGACCACTTCTGCAGACTTCTAATCTCTGTCAGTTTGAAGTACTCAGCATACTAAGGTGCCGTATTTTGGGGTATTGTGTTCTAAACCAGAATGTTATATTATGGCAGAAGATTTTTTCTCCACAAAAATACATTTATCTATTTTTATAAATCAGATGTGATATTTCTTTTCTTTCAAAGTAGTTTTAATTATGCTGCTTACAGACATTTTATCTAAAACTTTTTGAATTGGCTTTATTATCTTGTTTTTCATGCACAGAAATAAACAAATTTATTTGTCATTTGTGTTATTCATGTTATGAATTCTTGTCAGATCTTTCACTTTTAAAAGTTATTAGCAGCCAATTACACAGAGTTATTTTAAGTCTCTGTCACCTACAGATAGTTCTGTTTTTGTTATTTTATTCTTTTTTCTTTTTCTTTTCTTTTCTTTTTTTTAATTTTTTTTCTTTTTTTTTCAAAGACGGGTTTCACCATATTGGTCAGGCTGGTCTCGAACTCCTGACCTCAGGTGATCTGCCCGCCTCAGCCTCCCAAAGTGCTGAGATTACAGGCGTGAGCCACCACGCCTGGCAAGTTGTTATTTTATTCTTATGCTCCACTGGAGGCTCTCCAATTAGCACAGGGCCAGAGTTCTTGTCCTTGACAAAGAAAGAATACCCCACAGCCCCATGGACAAGGGCTGCATCAGGTATTTCAAAGAATAGGATTGGGTTGACACAGAATTTCTCTTTGACTAAATTTTAGTCAGGCTCTTCTGAACTCTCTTCCCAACTAGGTCTTGACCTTTGGACTTCCTTTTTCATCTTTGGGTAGCACAATTTTAGCAGGGATCCATCAAGTAAGTTTAGTGAGAAGCTTCTACCTTCAATGTCAGATCCCCCTCGATATCTGATCAAATTCTTTACTCCTCAGTCTCTTCCAGGTGATATTTGATCACCATGGCCTGCCTTCAGCAAGAATTCTGTCAAGTTGGCTTAGCCAGAATACCCCTTACCTCTGATGTCTTTTCGTAGTAATTTTTCATTCATTGACTCATTAGCCTCTGCTCCATGGCTATAAATTCCCACTTGTTCATGCTGTATTTGGAATAGAGCCCACTTCTGAACTGAGGTCTCTTTTCCTCTATTGCAATATTTGTCTACTGTTAGTTGGATGGGTTTCCCTTTGTAGGTGACCCAGCTTTTCTCTCTGGCTGCCCTTAACATTTTCTCTTTCATTTCAACCTTGGAGAATCTGATGATTATGTTTCTTGGGGTTGATCTTCTCAGGGAGTATCTTACTAGGGTTCTCTGCATTTCCTAAATTTGAATGTTGGCCTGTCTGGCTAGGTTGAGGGAGTTCTCCTGGATAATATCCTGAAGTGTGTTTTTCAACTTGGTTCCATTCTCCCTCTTTCAGGTACTCCAATCAGTCATGAGTTTGGTATTTTTACATAGTCCCACATTTCTCGGGGTTTTTGCTCATTCCTTATTCTTTGTTTCTTTATTCTTGCCTGCCTGTCTTACTTCAGAAAGATAGTCTTCAGGCTCTGAGATTCTTTCCTCTGCTTTGTTCATTCTGCTATTGATACTTGTGATTGCATTATGAATTTCTTGTGTTGTGTTTTCAGCTCCATCAGGTCAGTTATGCGCCTCTCTAACCTGGCTATTCTGGTTATCAGCTCCTATATTGTTTTATCATGATTCTTAGCTTCTTTGAATTGGGTTACAACATGCTCCTTTAGCTCAGTGAAGTTCATTATTACCCACCTTCAGAAGCCTACTTCTCCCAATTCAGCCATGTCAGTCTCAGCCCAGTTCTGTGCTGTTGCTGGAGAGGTATTGTGGTCATTTGGAGAAGAAGCAGCACTCTGGCTTTTTGAGTTTTCAGTGTTTTTGTGTTGATTCTAATCTTTGTAGGCTTATCTACCTTCGATCTTTGAGGTTGCCCACCTTTGAATGGGGTTTTTGTGAGGTCTTTTTTGTTGCTGCTGTTGCTGTTGTTTTCTGGTTTTGTTTGTTTTGTTTTGTTGTTTTTGAGATGGAGTTTAGTTTCACTCTTGTCCCCCAGGCCTGGAGTGCAGTGGCACAATCTCAGCTCACTGCAACCTCTGCCTCCTAGGTTCAAGTGATTCTCCTGCCTCAGCCTCCCAAGTAGCTGGGACTGCAGGCACATGCCACCATGCCCGGCTAATCTTTTGTATTTTTAGTAGAGACAGGTTTTACCATCAACACCAGGATGGTCTCGATCTCCTGACCTTGTGATCCACCTGCCTCAGCCTCCCAAAGTGCTGGGATTACAGGCGTGAGCCACCATGCCTGCCCCCTTTTTTTTTTTTCTTGACAGTTAGGCCACCCCACCATATGGCTGCTGAGGTTTGCTGAGGTTCCACTCCAGACCTCAGTTGCTTCAGTTTTTTTCTGTATCTGGATGTATCACCAGTGAAGTCCCTGAAAAGCAAAGATGGCAGCCAGCTCCTTTCTCTGGAAGCTCCATCCCAGGGGCATACTGGCCTATTGCTGGCCCACATGGACTTATTGGGACATCTCACACAGGCAGGAGGAACAGGATCAGGGACTCACCCAAATAAGCAGTCTGGCTGCTTTTTGGTAGACCAGGTATGCTGCATTGGGGCTAGGGGGAACCCTTCCTCGTCTGAACTGCCTGTGTTTTCCACAGCTGGTAGACTGGAGCAGCTGAGTCAACTGAACTGCAGAGACGGCAGCCACGCCTCCCACCCAGAGCTCCATCTCAGGGAGAGATCAGAGCTCCATCCCTAGATCCCTCACTGGAGTGGCTGAAGCCCCTGCAGGGAGGTCCCACCCAGTGAGGAGGAATGGATCGGGGTTCCACTTAAAGAAGCATTCTGGCCATGATTTGGCATGGCAGCTGTGCTGTATTGTGGAGGACCCTTCCTCCTCTGGACTGTCTGTATTCTCCACAGTTGGGAGGCTGGAGTGGCTGAGTCAACCAAACTGAAGAGATGGCAGCCACTTCTCCCCCTGGAAACTCAGACCCGTCTCAGGTGGATACCAACCTGCTGCTGTCCGCTGGCTGGGATTCCAAACCAGTGGGTCTTAACTTGTGAGGTGCCATGGAAGTGGGGCCCACAGAATAACACTGCTTGGCTCCCTGGATTCAATCCCCTTCCTAGTGATATGCACAAATGGATTTCCTGCCTTGCCAGGGATCCTGGGGCCAGCGTATGTAAACCTCCTGAGCCTCTATGTGTGCCTGAGTGGCTGCTCTGCCTAGATGCTACAAAACTGTGCATATCAGACCTAAGATCTTGGTGGCATGGGCTCATGAGATCTCCCAATCTATGGGAGAAGCATGGTTTCCTGGGTGGGGTTGCACGATCACTCACCACTTCCCTTGGCTGAGGGTGGGAGTTCCTTTGGCTCCGTGGCACTCCCGGATGGGCTGTCATTCCCCACTGCTTTACTTCATTCTCAGTGGGTCAAGCTGTCTGCTTAGTCAGTCCCAACGTGAGAACATGGATATTTCAATTGAAGGTGCTGAATTCACTTGCCCCTTTTCATTCTGTTAATGTGATAATGATATTTATTCATTTGCATATGTTGAATCAACCTTGTATCCCAGGGATAAAGGCTACTTGATTGTGGTGGATTAGCTTCTTGATGTGCTGCTGGATTCAGTTTGCTAGTACGTTGTTGAGGACTTTGCATCTATGTTCATCAGGGATATTAGCTTGAAGTTTTCTGTTTTCATTATATGTCCACCAGGTTTTGGTATCAGAATGATGTTGGCCTCATAAATGAGTTAGGAAGAATTCCCTCCCTCCTCTTCAAGTTTTTGGAATAATTTTAATAGGATTGGTTCCGGGTATTCTTTATATCTGGTAAAATTTGGCTGTGAATCTGGTCTAGGGCTTTTACTGGTTTGTAGGTTTTTCATTACTGATTCAATTTTGGAATTCGTTATTGGTCTGTTCAGGGATTCAGTTTCTTCCTGGTTCAGTCTTGGGAGATTGTATATTTATAGGAATTTATTCATTTCCTCTCAGATTTCTAGTTTTGTGCATGATTTGTAATAATCTCTCAGGGTTTTTTTTTTCTGTGGGATCAGTGGTAATGTTCCCTTTGTCATTTCTGATTGTTTATTTCAATTTTCCTTTTTTTTTTCTTAATCTAGGTAGTGGTCTATCAATCTTATTTATTCTTTCAAAGAAACAACTTCTGGTTTTGTTGAACTTTTGCATAGTTTTTGTATAAGGTGTAAGGAAGAGATCCAGTTTCAGCTTTCTGCATATGGCTAACCAGTTTTCCCAATGCCGTTTATTAAATAGGGGATCCTTTCCCCAGTGCTTGTTTTTGTCAGGTTTGTCAAAGACCAGATGGTTGTAGTTGTGTGGTGCTCTTTCTGAGGCCTCTGTTCTGTTCTATTGGGTGTATCTCTGTTTTGGTACCAGTACCATGTTGTTTTGATCACAGTAGCCTTGTAATATAGTTTGAAGTCAGGTAGCATGATGCCTCGAGATTTTTTTTTGTTTTTGTTTTTGCTTAGGATTGCCTTGGCTATGTGGGCTTTTTGGTTCCATATGAAGTTTAAGGTGGTTTTTTCCAATTCTGTGAAGAAAGTCATTGGCAGTTTGATGGGGATAGCATTGAATCTATAAATTACTTTGGGCAGTATGGCCATTTTCATGATATTGAGTCTTCCTAACCATGAGCATGGAATGTTTTCCCATCTGTTTGTGTCCTCTCTTATTTCCTTGAGCAGCGGTTTGTAGTTCTCCTTTAAGGGGTCCTTCAAATCCCTTGTTAGTTGTATTCCCAGGTATTTTATTCTCTTTTTAGCAATTGTGAATGGGATTTCATTCATGATTTGGCTCTCTATTTGTCTATTATTGGTGTAATACGTGTAGATTTCATCTTGTCATTATTTTGTTAGCTGGTTGTTAGGTAGACATTGTGTAGTTGCTCTACAGTGTCAGCGGTCTATGTACTTAAGTGTGTTTTTGTGGTGGCCAGTAATGGCTTTTCATTTCCTTAACTAGCAGTCCCTTAAGGACCTCTTGTAAGGCTGGTCTGGTGGTAATAATTTCCCTTAGCATTTTTTTTGTTTGTAAAGGATCTCATTTTTTCTTTGCTTATGAAACTTATTTTGGCTAGATATGAAATTCTCGATTGGAATTTCTTTTTTCTTTTTTTTAATGATACTTTAAGTTCTGGGATACATGTGCAGAACATGCAGGTTTGTTACATAGGTATACACATGTCATGGTGGTTTGCTGCACCCATCAACCCATCATCTACATCAGGTATTTCTCCTAATGCTATCCTTCTCCTAAGCCCCCCTCAAGCCCTCAACAGGCCCTGGTGTGTGACGTTCCCCTCCAATGTCCATATGTTCTCATTGTTCAACTCCTACTTATGAGTGAGAACATGTGGTGTTTGGTTTTCTGTTTTTGTGTTTGTTTGCTGGGAATGACGGTTTCCAGCTTCATCCACATCCCTGCAAAGGACATGAACTCATCCTTTTTCATGGCTGCATAGTATTCCATGATGTATATTTGCCACATATAAATGTGGAATTTCTTTTCTTTGAGAATGCTGAATATAGACCCCTAGTCTCTTCTGTTTTGTAGGGTTTCTCCTAACAGGTCTGCTGTTAGCCTGATGGTGTTCCCTTTGTACATAACCTGCCTCTTCCAGCTGCCTTTAATATATATTTTTTTCACTTTGACATTGGAGAATCTGATGGCTATGTGTCTTGGGAATGATTGTCTTGTATAGTACCTCACAGGAGTCCTGTGTATTTTAGTTTATATTTCTTTCCTGGCAATAAATCTATTGATTGCTATTTGGTTTTTAAAAACTCATGTAGTGAAAGGTAGAATAGTGGTTACCAGAGGCTGGCAATGGTATGGGAGAGCAAAGAATAGGAAGAGGTTGCCCAATGGGTACAAAATTATAGTCAGATAGAAAAAATAAGTTATTTTGCTCTATTTCACAGTAAGGAGACTATAGTTAACAATAATGTATTATTTGTAAAATCAAAAGTATCTGAGACAAGTCTCAATCAATTTAGAAAATTTACTTTGCCAAGGTTAAGAATGTGCCCATGACACAGCCTCAGGAGGTTTTGATGGTATGTGCCCAAGGTGGTTGGGGCACAGCTTGGTTTTTATGGATTTTTTATGGATACATGAGACATCAATATATATGTGCAAAATGTACATTGGTTCAGTCAAGAAAGGCAGGGCAACTCAAAGTGGGGTCTTCCAGGTTCATTGGTAGATAAGAGACCAAAAGTTGCATTCTTTTGGGTCTCTGATCAGCCTTTCACTGGATATACAATTTACATATGAGGCAGGGATAGGGGGTAGAGGAATAATTACTTATGCCTTAGTCTGATTCAGTGAATATGTATTTTTACATTAACAATAGGGCAGAGGAAGTAATCAGACATGCATTTGTCTCAGGTGAGCACAGAAGGAGAGTCTTTGAGTTTTGTCTGTCCTTTGTCCCGCACCTGTGAATAAGCTATCAATTTAAATTGCCGGGTTGAAATTCAACAGAACTGCTCTAGGGCAAAGGTCTTGAAACCCACAAAGAATTTCCTTGTGTGCAAATTGTGAGAGAGATATATAGCTTAAAAAAATATTTGTAGCTATCTTGTTTAGGAATAAAACGGTAGACAGGCTTGCCTAATGCAGTTCCCAGCTTGACTTTTCCCTTTGACTTAGTTATTATTTTGGAGTTCTGAGATTTATTTTCCATTCACAGTATGTTTCAAAATAGCTGGAAGAGAGGATTTTGAGTGTTCTAACTACAAAGAAATAATAAATGTTTGAGGGGATGGATATGCTAATTACCCGGATTGATCATTACACAATGTATGTATGTATTAAAATATCACGGTGTAGCCCATAGATATGTATAATTATTATGTGTCAATTAAAAACAAAATAAAACTTTAAAAACTGTATGAAGAGGAAAGGAGAGAGAAAGAGACATAGACACAGAAAGGAAGAGACAGATAATTCTAAAAATAAAGTTGTTAGAATTCATGTACTGGAAAATCTAAGTTGTATTTTGGTCAAAGCCTCAGCTTCCTAAATTTTTACCACTTTTATTTATTTTCAGATATTTGTAGTGGGTCTTAAATCTTCATCTGGGGTCAGTGAAGTATAAAAGCTTTAGGCTAATTGTGCATGCAAATATTAGAGAAAGAAAACTTTTTGATCCATTAATAATTGTGAATCTCTTTTTTTGGCCTTAAATTCTTTTTGGAAAAAGTTAGAGTTTTAAAAAATCATAATTTCATTGAGTTGTACTTTACATATCATAAATGTTACCCTTTCAAAGTGTACGTGAGTAGTTTTTAGCATATTTAGAGTTGTACACTATCACCAGTATCTAATTCCAGAACATTTTCAACACCCCAAAAAGAAACCTGTATCTATTGTCACTTCCTATTGCCTCTTCCCCCCAGCCCCTGGAAACCTCTAGCTTACTTTCTGTCTGTATGAATTTGTCTATTCTGATATATATGTATTTCATATAACTGGAATCATACAATATGTGTTTTTTATGACTGACATATTTCATTTAGCATAATGTTTTCAAGGTTCATTCATTTTGTACCATGTATCAGTACCTCATTCCTTTTTATGGTTGAATAAAGTATATCAAAATACACATTTTTGCATGAATAGACCACATTTTGTTTATCTATTCCTCAGTTGATAGACATTTGAGTGAGTTCTTTTTGCTTTTTGGCTATTATGAATAAGGCTGCTATGAACATTTGTGTACAAGTTTTTGTGGGGATGTGTGTTTTTACTTTTCTTGGATATATACCCAAGTGGAATTGCTGGGTCATATGGTAACTCTATATCTAATAATTTGAGGAAGTTCCTCATTGTTTTCCAAAGTGGTTGCACTGCTTCACAATCCTACTAACAATAAATGAGGATTCCAATATCCCTGTATCTTGACAAACACATGCTATTGTCTGTCTTTTTTATTTTAGCCATCTTAGTTGGCTTGAAGTGGTATCTCATTGGAGTTTTGATTTCCCTAATGCTGAGCATCTTTTCATGTAATCTGTAGTGATTTGTGTGTCTTCTTTGGTAAAATGTCTATTCACATCAAATCCTTTGCCTATTTTATTAATTGGGTTATTTGTTCCTGAACTGTTTCATTGTAAGACCTCTTTATGTGTTCTGAATACTAGTCTCTTAACGTATATATGATTTATAAGTATTCTCCAATTCTGTGGATTTTCTTTTCATCTTTTTGATGGTGTTCTTTGAAGTGTGAAAGTTTTTAATTTTGACAAAGCTCAATTCATCTATTTTTCTTTTTTCACTTATGCTTTAATTGTCGTATCTAAGAAAACATGTCCTAACCCAAGGTAATGAAGACTTACCCCTGTTTTCGTCTAAGAGTTGTGTAGTTTTAACTATTACATTTAGGTCTATGATTTGAGTTAATTTTGTATATGGTGTGAGGTAGGGATTAAACTTCATTCTTTTGCATGTGGATATTAATTTGTCCCAGTGCCATTTGTAGAAAAGGTATTTTTTGTCCAATTGAATTGTCTTGGCACTCTTGTTGACAAATTAGGTTTTAAACAAATACCCCAAATATGAGAAAGTATAGTATTAAAATATAATAGAAAAACACATATAGATATTACTGCTGAGATAAATGGCCAGATATCTTTTTAAAGGATCCATTCACATGCTTTTCGTTTTGTCTATACAATTTTCCACATGTATGCACCACATTCTTGGAACTGCACAAAACAGTAAGATGTTTCTAGTTCTTTTCTAATACTTGAGCTTGAGCCTGTTCTGTTCTGGCAGGATCTCAATTCTCTTCTCTATAAAATGGGGATACAATCATTCCTTATACTGTTTTGTAAATATGGAATTAAGTGATTAGGTGACATGCTTAGGAGACTGGTATTTCTCAGATGCTCCATAAATATTAGTTCCTTTCCCATACCCTGATCCCCTATCCTGGGGGGGCTTTACTCACACAGGATGTTACCATATATCTTTCCCTGTAATCTCCTTACTCCCAGCATCTGGGAAGCACTTTCGGGGTCATTTGTCTGGCTTTGTCATGTAGTGGTTCTATGATCCAAGAGACCAAGATGTAGTCAAAGGTAACAGCATGTACACACCTGTGTAACACCCCTCAGAAATGCTGGACTTATAGGATAATAATGGTGAACCCACTTTGCAGCCCTGCAGGTAAGTCCAAACCAAATCCTGTTTTCAGGGTTTCACCTAGTTTCCATAACTCTATGGTCCTATCGTGGCAATTTCCCCATCTGTCTTCATTTAATCCCTTTATTCTGGAGCAGGTAGGGGGTTCAACAAGTCTCCCTGACATTCCTGACATGTGTCATTCTTCAATTTACCACTGTGTTCCTGCTCTCTGCATCTCCCAGTTCTTTGCCTCAGGTGCCAAACAAATTGTGCAGTCAGCTGGATAATGCTCTGAATCTGTCAAGGGACTTGCTTCAGCAGCTCAGGGTCCTGGTGGATTATTAGCATGAGAAAGGGCTGCTGAGATCTAAGATGAGGTCTGAGGAGGAATTAATGGCCAGCATGGGTAGCAGTATTGCAAAGAACATCCTGAACATCCAGGATTTGCAAAATTCAATAGACATCAGTTGTGACTTCCATTTTAATATATGTATCTTTCAAAACGCTATTTTTTGCAGTCAACCACACCGTCTCTTTTTGTTAAGGTAATACAAAAGGGCTGATATGCCCCTGTGTGTGTGTGCATGTTAGTAAATGCTTTCTTCATCAACTGTGTTTGTGTATGACTCTGTGTTTGGGAAGGAGGGAAGGTCTGATGAACATTTTTAATTTAGCTTTAATTAATGCATCAACCAGCAGTTTGCTCTAAAGCAGGATTTTTAGGTTATGTCACTGAAAAAGCCTTCTCTTTTTATAAGTGCACCAGCTGGGATGCTCCAGTATGACTCTGCACAGCCTGTTCTAGAAGAAAGGAAATTGCAAGCTTTGATGAAACTAGACATTTTTCTTTGTCTTTTTAATTTTTTCTCTTAGCAAATAACATGTATGTTTTTACTCACCAATCAAGTTACATATGGCAGCAACCACTGTCATGTGAAATAATTAATTGAATAAATAGGAATTTTGTGGAAAAGTTAATCATCATATTTAGGCTGGTTTGGATGAACATTTGAGTAGCAATGGAAATCTCGAAAAGACAGCCATAAAAACTTTATAAAAAAATGAAGCAGTTGGAAAAACCCTAAAATTTTTCTAGCCTCTCCCAAAGGAAGAGAACATACAAATATGGATTTGTGGTCTTTGTTACTTGCTCAACCTAAATTGTGAGTCTTCATGGGTATGTGAGCAAGAAATCCTTTGCAAGGCTGAATGGTACATGATGCAGATCGAATGTTCTGAGAAGTAGAACTTCTGAGTATGTGTCTTTGGAATGATTCTTGATGCCTGTTGATTGAGGAATCAGTGTTTTCTAAGCCTCTGGATGATGACAAAGTCACAGTGGATTTTCTAGTTAAGGTCTTTACTAGAAGAAAGTGCTAATCCATAGGAGTCATACATGAAGTCCCCTAACATGTGGTAGGCACATTCAGGATTGAATAAAGTTGACAATGCCCCTGCTCTCAATAGTGATAGTAACAGTTGCATAGTGTTTATAATGTGCCAAATAGTTTTATAAATGCTTTACACATATTAAGTCACTTAATCCTCATCAAAACCCTACAGGTAGGTACTATTATAATCCCCACTTTATAGGTGAGAAAATTGAGGCACAGAGAGATTAGATAACCTTATTCCAATGTCATAGAGCTAGTGTTGGGCTGGTACTAAACCCAGTGTGGCTCTCAAGGTTGAGCTTCCAATTGCCAGACCACACCACTTCTCAGAGAGCTTATCCTTGAGATGTGGGGGAAGAAAGACCATAAACATATAAACAGGTAAATAGTAAGATGACTAAAAATCCTTGGAAGTACTCTGACGAAAACAGAAAAAGAAAGTGTTCTTCAAAAGAATAACCAGTATGTTTTGACCAGTGGTAATGACTTAGGCAAATCTCTTGGGGGTATATTTTGGAATAAAAGGAACTAGATCAGTTTGTTAGTGCTGCCATAGCAAAGTGTTGCAAATATGTTTATTGCCTCAGAATCCTGGAGACTAGAAGTCTGAGATCAAGGTATTGCTAGAATTGGTATATCAAAGATACTGTTCCATGTCTCTCCCCTTGCTTCTGATGGTTTGTTGGCAGTCTTTGGGATTCCTTGGCTTGTAGAAGCATCACTCCCATCTATGCCTTCTTCCTCACATGTTGTTCTCCCTATGTGTGTCTGTCTCTAAATTCCCCCATTTTACAAGGACACCGGTCATACTGGATTAGGGGCCACCCTTCTCTAGTATGACCTCAGCTAATTACATCTGCAACAAATTTATTTCCAAATAAAGTCACAATCCAAATAAAGTTAGGATTTCAAGATATGATTTTTGAGGTACATAATTCAGTCTACAATAGGAACCCACAGAAAGCGGTAGTGATGGTGCCTTAAAGATAGTTATTTTAAGAGTCTTGCTGTTGGTAGGATTTCTTAAGGGAAATAAGCTGAAAGGCAGAGTTATCTTTGAACAGAAAGGCCACAGCTGAATGAAGGAATAAGCAAGTTACCTTTGTGTTAGAAGTTGACATGATGGATTTACCAGGGGCCTGCACTTGGGATGTTGTTTCAGTTGGCCTTTAAATGTGCAGCTTCAGTCATGTTTCCTTCCTTAGTTATCTTTGTAAGCAACAGTCAGCACTCATGAGAGTAGTGACCAGGGCTTAAGAGGTAGGCTGAGGGGTGACTGACCCCCAGGGATCAAACACTTAGCTTGGTGCTCATGAGCCTCTGGCTCCATCAGCTTAGGCAAGTGGCATGGAAGAAAGCAGTCCGAACCTAGAAGTTTGTGGGTAAGGCTGTGGTTGGAACACTGAAATTTTCCACAAAAAACCAGTGTCTCACATGATTGTGAGACCACTGTTAGCCCTTTGTCTTAGTCCATTGGTGCTACTACTGTATAACAAAATAACTAAGACTGGGTAATTTGTAAACAACAGAAATTTATTCCTCACAGTTCTGGAGGCTGGGAAGTCTAAGATCAAGGAGCCAGCGGGATTGGTGTCTGGTGAGAGCTGCTCTCTGCTTTCAAGATGGTGCTTTGTTGCAGCATCCTCTGGAGGAAATGAATGCTGTGTCCTCACAAGACAGAAGGGACAGAAGGGGCAAACTTGCTTCCTCCAGCCCATTTATGAGAGCACTAATCCCATCCATGAGGGTTGATCCCTCATGGCCTAATCACCTCCTACAGACTCCACCTCTTAATACTGCTGCATTGGGGATTAAGTTTCAACATAAATTTTGGAGTGGACATAAACATTCAAATCATAACATCCCATTAGCTCTGTTAGTTCACCTCTTAACCAAATAATGGCACCAAAGTAAACACAGTAAATCTGAACCTGAGCAGTAAGCTATGAGGAATAAGAGCTAAAGGCAGACTACGAGGTTTCTGTTATTTGGCTGGGTATAGCCCAGATATTAAAAATATTGGCCTTTTAATTAAAAATAATAAAAATATCTTTAACACCTTCTGTGCACCCCCTACCATCTCCTAGTCCCCTTTCCTTTCTCTTCAGCTTAGCAAAGCATGTGTTTCCACTGGTCTTGCCCTTCTTCTAAGATTATTCCTTAAATGGAAATTGCCCTCTTCCCCAATTAAATTTTCCAATCCCTCAGTAAAAAGCAACACTTCAGATGAGGATTTGGATCAATAAAGTTGGGCAAATCCACTTGATTCGCAACCTTGGCTGTACATTTAAAAAATACTGATGCCTGGGTTTCACTTAAAAAGATTTTGATTTAATTGATGTGAAGTGTGGCTTGGTCTTCATGATTTGTAAAGCTCCTCAAGTGATTATAAGGAGCGGCAGAGTTGCAATCATTGCTCTAATGTGAGAGCCTCAAATGAAGGTTATTGTATTAGTCTGTTTTCACGCTGTTGATAAAGGCAAACCCGAGACTGGGCAATTTACAAAAGAAAGAGGTTTAATTGGACTCACAGTTCCACATGACTGGGGAGCCCTCACAATCATGGCGGAAGGCAAGGGGGAGCAAGTTTCATCTTACATGAATAGCAGCAGGCAAAGAGATAATGAGGAAGACATAAAACCAGAAACCCCTGATAAAAACCATCAGGGGTGAGACTTATTCACTACCACAAAAACATTATGGGGGAAACCGCCCCCATGATTCAATTATCTGCCACTGGGTCCCTCCCACAACACGTAGGAATTATGGGAGTACAATTTAAGATGAGATTTGGGTGCGGACACAGAGCCAAACTGTATCAGTTAACATTAACCCTGAGGGATCTGAACCGGCTGAAAAGTTAAACTGTGTGACCAAGTGAACATCATATTGGTAGTCTTGAGATGAAAAGTAGCTTGGGAGGGGGGTAGGCAGGGTACTTTTTGTCAATGAGAATTCCACATGGGTGAATTGATGGGCCTTTGGGGCCACTTATCCTTGGAGCAGTGCTGTTAATATACCCCTACATTGCATGGCCTTTCCTCCACCTCTATTTCTGAATCCACTAATTCCCTATATCAGCCTTTAGGAAATTCTGGAGCTCTGGAGTTTTGATGGACAGCGTGAGTATGTGTGGGTGTATGGAGGTGGGAGGCAGATTGCAGTGGCAGACAAAGCCACAGATGTTTCTGTGGCTGGCTTGTTTGATAGTCAGATATTTACATCAGGGGCTTCTTGTGTAACCTAAGTAAATAGTGGGAAATTATCAGCTTGTATACCTTGCGAGTAAACCAGGGTGGAACCTCCCATTTCAAATCAGAGTCTCTCAAATCACAGATGTCCGGCTGATGTAAATAATGAAAAATTGTATCCTCTGCAAATGAAATTCAATTTGGATTGGAGCTGAGAGTCAACTAAGAACTGCTAGGATCCTAATAGCAGGTAGGAGCAGGAGGGATAGGGAGATTAGGTTTGCCACTGCCTTTAATTAGCATCTTCTTTAGTGCTGTGAAGAAGGGTTACGTGGGACATTAATTAAGTTTGCAGCTGATGCTAAACTGGGATACATTTCAAGGGCTAATGAGACCTAGAAGTAACACACAAGAGCTGAGGGAGGAAGAAAACAAGATTCCTTTGAAGAAAGCATCCTTTCCCAGCTGGAAGCATTGTACCCAGTGAATACAGGTCCTCACTAAGAGGACAGTGCCAGAAAGGAACAAGGAACCATGGTATTTGACAAAGTCGGGAATAAAAGCCTGCTTCTAGGGATCTTTCATCCTGAATATCTGTTAGTTTTTGTAAAAAGAAATTTATTTTTCCCTAAAAATTATCTTTTGGTGGACTACAATATAATAAGGCAGTGTTTCTCCAAGAATGATCCCTGGACCAGCAGCATCAGCATCACCTGGGGAATTGTTTGAAATGTATATTCTCGAGTCCACCCCAGATCTAGCGAATTAGAAACTGCATTTTAACTGTTTTAACAAGCCCAACAGGTGATCTCAAGTTGCAGAACCTCTGTAATAAGAACTCATGCCAGGCACTAAAGAAGTAGGTCTTTTCTGGGGGCAGCTGTTTCCCCCCCGACTGAACATTTATATTAGAACAGTTTCAAAGAATTTCAGGCCCCTTGAAATAGTGCTTTAGTTATTCCAGCCCTGTCCATGGGGTCGTGGCCCAGAAAGCTGAAAACAGGAATAGATGCTGATGTGATCTCTATTCGTTTAAACTCGTGTCTGGATCAGCCCTGAATGTGAGAGCTGGAAGGGGCCTGGAGATGACCTTGTTCCAGCCTCCCCACCTTCAGATGAGAATGCGGAGAGGCAAAATGTTTTGCCTGTGGTCACCTGTGAGTGTAAAAGGATGTATCTGGTACCAGTGTAGGAAAGTCTTATTAGGGCTGAGTTGCGACAGGAATCCTTGTCTTTTGACTTCTGGTCCAAGGCCTCGCTTCCCCATTAGAGGGAACCCATCTTCCAGTTGATAAATGTAGGTGTTTTAGAAGTCTCAAGAGTGTCTTTATTCCACATTGTTTGTGGCACATCTGTGGGCTGATGGAGGGGGAGATGGGAAAAGGGTGGTTTTGCCATGCTTATGTTCTGAGCTTTCCCTTGCTTTTATAACAAGACAGGTTCCCCCTCCTCAGCAAAGGGAAATCATATACACTAAAGTACTTATTTCTACAACTTGTCATTACACATTTATTGATCACCTGCTAAATGTGCCTGGCACCGTGCTAAGTGGTTTGGGAGTTACATGGATGAATGAGGCTCAGATTGTACCATAAAAATGTTTATTATTAGGGTGACCATTTTGTTTTTCATCCAAACCAGGACACCTTTTGAAAGCCAACGGGAGCATTGATAATATTTACCCTGGGACAATAGATGTAAACTCAGCAAACCAGGATGCATGGTTACCTTGCTTATAGATGAATAGGAAATGCTGAAAAACACATCATTCCTAGTTAAATGAAGCAAGTGTCTGTACAAAGCATTTTTATGTAACAGATATACACAATGGTATGAAAACATGAAGGAGGGAAGGGTCAGGACAGGCTTTTCAGAAGAGGGGCATTTGAGTTGGGCTTTTAAGTTTGGATAACATTTCAATTGCTTTGAGTAAGCAAGTGTTCATGTGGATGTTTTCTGTGCAAATGGCGATGAAGTTAAACATTCAGAGTGTGAGAGGAGTGTGGTGATTCTCTGGTGTAGATGGAGGGTGTGCAGGTCATCAGTGTGTGGGATTCGACAACAGAGGAAGGTAAAAAGTGGGGGAGTGGTGGGTGAAGCCACTGGAATCTAAAATGCTGGATGATCATCAATTGGATGTGAGCAATTTCCTCCAATACATGTAGCTCAATGACTGAGAATAAGTAGCAGAGAATGCTAATTACAGGTTTTATTTCATGGGTTAGTTGAGGCTGACTCCCTTGTTGGCCTGTGTTTATGGCTGTAGATTGGAAGGAACTGGATGTACTTTACAGAGCTTAGTTCTTTACAGCATACGTTTAAGGACTTCATTGATGTCTCCCTACTCTGCCAGCACTGAAAGATATCCTTGGAATGAAAGCATCTGAAAAATGAGCTGAATGGAAGGCTAATTTATCATCAGCTCCTCAAGGAAAAGGAAGTGCTATTATTTCCATAGTGATTTTTTATTTATTTTTTTTTTTTGCTTAAGTTGTATTGTCGCCTTGGTTTGAAAAAATGGCAGTAAGTTTTTCAGAAAGGATCCTTATTTTGATAGATGTATATTTTGATGAAGAGACAGGAAGCAAAAAATGAAATTTTAATATTTCTTCTCTTTTATCTCATTGATTTCCATTCTCCTCTCCAACTGTTCCTGTCAATGCCACCAAAGTTCTCTACGTGGCTGTTTCTATTGCTAGTCTCAGTCTTAGTCTTCCCTGACATACCAGCAGCATAGTTGATTGCTTCACTTGGTTTCCAATACATCACACTCTCTTCACTTTCGTCCATCCTTAATGGTTGCTCCTTCTCAGTGTTCTTTGATAGTGTTTACCCTTCTGTGAGAAGTCTCAACATTGGAATGGGCTAGTCCTTGGACATTTTCTCTTACATATCTGTACTCACTCCATTGGTGATTTCATTTAGTCTGAAGGGTTTAAAAACCATGTCATCTCCTGATCTCTTTCCTGAGTGCTAGATTCTATTATCAACCATATATTAGCTATCTCCATTTAAATGAATAGAGACATCCCAATTTTAACATGCACAAACATGAATCTGCTCTTTTCCATAGATTCTTCATCTAATCCACCAGAAAATCCTAGAAAGCTTGCTTTACCCTTGGAATGTCTCTGAAATCTGATCATTTCTTTCTAACTCCATTGCTACCTCCCTGGACCAAGCTACCGTCATCACTCACCCCTAGATTACTGTAATAGCCTCTTACCTAGATTCCTGCTTCCGTATTGCCCTCTATACTGTATTCTCCACACAGCTGTGGTGATTTTTCAGAAGTGTGACAGATCATGTCATACTTCTGGTCAAAACCCTTCCATGATTTTTCATCTTATGTTGAGTAAAAGCCAAAGACCTTATTTCATACTAATTCTTTTGAACTCACTCCATCCCAGCCTCACTGACCTTCTTCCTATTCTTTCATTGCCCCAGGCATTCTCCTGCCTCAGGGCATTTGCATAGGCTGTGCCTATCTGGGATACTTTTCCTTCAGATAGATGTGTGGCTCACTCCATTCTCTCATTTATTTCAAAAGTCACTGTTGTGGGTTGAATTCTACGGAAATCAGACTCTGAGATGATGTTTGGCATGCAGGATATTATTAAGAAAGCTCTTGGTATCATCGTGTGTGGAAGGGAAGAGAGGGAAGCAGGAATGGGCAGAAGGAGAAATCAAACTGTGACCAATGCTTAATAACAGCCTTGCCCAATTCTGCACTGAGCTCTGGAGCTAAAATGGCCTGTCAGAGTTGTCTCCCATTGGGCTGAAAAGTGCCACACCTTTACGTACCCTTCTATCAGGACGGACCCTGGGTGAGGTGGCTTTCTGCAGCTGTGGCAAGCCCTGAGGGGTGTCAGCATTTGTACAAGCTGGGTGACAACTCCTTCCTTGAAGGAGAATCTGGACATGATGTGTCCATCATTGTCACCTTCTCAGTAAGTCTTATCTTGATCACTGTATGTCTGCTTGCAAACTGCATCTTACTTCCTGCCCCTCTAGATCTTTCTTACCTCATTCTATTTTTCTGTAGTACTAATCATGATTTAACAAACCACATCATTTATTTACTCTGTTTTGTGTTTATTGCATTTATAGTCTGTCTCTCTTGACAATAATGTAGGGTCCATGAGGGCAGATATATATATATAATTTTTTTTTCAAGTCAGTATCTTTTTTTTTATTATTATTGTACTTCAAGTTCTGGGGCACATGTACATATCTTGCAGGATTGTTGCATAGGTACACACATGCCATGGTGATTTGCTGTCTCCATCCCCCCGTCACCTACATCAGGCATTTCTCCCAGTGTTATCCCTCCCCATCCTCCCCACCCACGCTGTCCCTCCCCAGCTCCCCACCCTCCAACAGACCCCAGTGTGTGCCATTCCCCTCCCTGTGGAGGGCAGATATTTCTATCATTTGTTCACTAGTATATAATGAATGCCTAGAACTGTGCCTGGTGCTAGTGGACAGTTAATTGTTATCTGTGAATGAATGATGTTTGGTGAATTCCAGCTAATATTCAGTGCAGTATAAAACATGGTCAGAAGTCAGTGATGAAAATAGGAGATGAACTTTGTCTTTAGTTTCTGGTGTTCACTGCTATGCAAAAGAAGAGAGATGCCAAGAGGTGTTTATTATTTCTAATAATTTTTTCTATTTTCTGCAGCTATTCACAAGCCTCTGGTATTTGGTGACCTGTTTCTGACCTGTACTTGATTAACTCAGCTTGGGGACCCCAAGGGAAAGAAATGAGTAATGACATGTAGAAGTCTGCTGACCCACATCAAGTGTGCTTCTTCTAATATTTATGAAGACTGGCATTTCGTTTATATCAAGTTATTATGTACAATATATATATATATATTTTCATAGTATGCTAATGCTAACAGGCAGGGCACGTTAAGATCAATAGATACCTTAACAGTTGGCCCATTAACCCCTGATGGTCAACATAATTTGGTAATGTAGACAGCAGTTCAACAATAGCAGGGATTGCGATAGAAAGGAAAGCGCATTTAGCAGAGCAAAGATATAAATTCCTTTTGTTACCACTGACTGCACTTGCAGGTCATGTCAGGTCAGGTTTTATTGCTCATGGCTAAAGGCCAGTGCAAGATTTACAGAGCAAGAAAGAGGCTCTAGGGGAGACCAGTGTGAATTATAGGGTCACCTGGAGAGAGGCATGAACGTGGTTAGCATGTCAGAGGTAATTTTTATAAAGGGAATCATCAGACCACTACATCACTGTCATTTTTATTATGAACTTTTAAATTTCATTATGAAGTTTTTTAAACATTTAGAAATACGTATTTAAATATTGCTGAGGGGTTCATTGAAGAAAATCTGGAGATACAGAAAATCATATAAGAGGAAAATAAAAATCACCCATTGAGAACTCCTGTTAATATTCGACTATATTTCCTTCTAGACCTTTTTCTACATACCCATTCACTTGCACTTTTATACTTATACAAATATGTCTTTTCATTTTTTTTCCCTAAAGCTGCAATCAAATTGCAGATACTACTGCATGTCCTCGTTTGTTTACTTTTAACATTGGCTCTTTAGCATATTCCCATATTATTAAATCTCTGTGAACATTATTTCTAATTCAAATAGCATAAGGGGTAGCATGTGCACACCTGTGTATTCCTTTTTACCAGTCCTCTATTTTACATTTATGCTGTTCTCAAATATTTGGTATTAAATAATATTGCTATGACCACTCTTGCATATATGCCATTTGCACATCTTTGAATATTTTTTAAGGATGATTCTCTAGAGGTGGAATTACTGGGTTAAAGGATGCAGCTACTTAAAAGGTTCTTTATGCCCATTGTCATACAACCCCCTGAATGGCTGCTTCCATTTGTACTTCCGTTAAGAAGTGTGTCAAATTGTTTCGATACCATAGATAACACTGGAAATTCTCAGTATCTGTATCTTTGCCTGTCTGGGTTAAAAAATGACATTTTATTCTAATTTAAATTTCTACTTACAGAGTGGATTTTTTTTTTCACATTTTGATGGGTCATTTGAATTTATTCTTCCATAAAATGTCTGTTTTTGCCCTTTCCCCATTTTCTTTGGGGGAATGTATATTTTTCTTATAGATTCTTGTTTTTCCCAACTTAAATATGTATGTATTTATTATAAAATATTCAGAAACTACAGGACAAACACAAGAAAAAACTGTAGGGAATAAGGTAAAACTTCTTCACTCTCTAAAGGCTTACTGAAAATCAACTGACAAAAGACCATTTAATAGGAGAAAAGGCACACAAATTTATTAACATGAACACGGGAGAATCACAGAGTGATTACTCCATCTTACAATGGAGTACAAATGCTTATATATATCCTTCTTAGAGGAAAGGGAAATGGGAAAGTATGGACGATTTTAGTGAGATAGTAAATGATTTTTAGGGAAATTCAATGGGCTTGAAAAACATACAGTGCCCAGGACAAAGTTTGGCCTGCAGAGCAGACAATGATTTGTGACAAAATTCTGTCCAGGTGCATTGGCAGACATCAGTCTTTCTTCCTGTGATATGAGCTTAGTTAATGAAAACTCCAGGAAGGGACCAGAAGTAATTGTTTTTTTTCCTTTGGTGAGTTTGTTGTTTAAGCAGATAAGGAAATCAGAGAATAACTTCATCCTATGATTTTCGAAAGACAAAGGATTGAAAGACAGGAGGGGAAGGGACATCAGAGAGCCCTTGAGGCTTCTTTTGTTCAGCATATCAAAACACCCTGTTTTGGGGTATCAGTTTCTGAGACCCCCAAAGACCATCCACAATCCCATGACCCAGAGATAAAGTTAGTATTCTGATTTGTTTTCCTTTTAGATGTATATGCATTTTTTATTATGTATATAATTTTACAACTTTAGATTATAATATTCATTTTGTTTTTATCTGTTTTCATACTTCCATCAAAATTTACATATTTTTATTATTTTGCAATTTGATATTTTAACTCATCAATACATCATCAATTCTTGTTAATACATATAAAATTCTTTATTATTCCAAACTAGTGTATAGTGTTCTAGATTGTGACTATTCCACAGTTCATTTAATCATTTCTTCATTGAAGGTCATTTAGGTCGTTTTTGGTTTTATTTATTTTTTGCTATTATTTTAAAAATGTAATACTTAACATCTTTTTATATAAATCCTTTTTGGTTTCCTTGGGATTAATTCTTGGCTGTTGAACTATTTGATTGAATGCATGAACTTTAAAAAATTTGTTGTTTGCCAAATTAACCTTCAGAAAGTTTCTAATAGTTTACATGACAATTAGCATTATATATGTCCACTAGTCTAGGCAGTTGCCAACACTGAATTGTATTTTAAAAAATCTTTGTCAATAATAAAACCATAAAACTTTTAGAGAAAAACATTGGCAAATATATTTATTACCTTGTGTTGTTTAAACAAGACTAATAAAGGACTGACCATAAAATAAATATTTTAAAGGTGATATGTATTAAAATTAAAGACTGATATTCATCAGCAAAAGGGAAAAGGCCATCCAAAGAGGAGGAGACGGTACTCATAGTACACATATCTGACAACAGGCCCATATCCGGAATATATAAGGAACTCTGACTAATCAGTACGAAAAAGGCATACAACCTAAGAAGGAAATGGACAAAAGACTTGAACAGATGCTGTATAAATACGTATACCTATGGCCAATAAACCTAAGAAAAAGTACTTATTTTCATTATATTCAAGGAAATGCAAATAAAATCCAAACTAACACAGCACTACAAACCCACTAGAATGGCTATAATACAAAATAATGGGAAGCACTAAGTGTTGAGGATATAGAGCACTTGAAACTCTCATACATTGTTGGTGGGGGTGTAAGTTGGAGCAAACATTTTGGTCAACTATTTGACAGTAACAACGACTCTGAAAAAGTACACACCTATGACCCAGCAATATTATTTCTAGGTATATATCCAACAGAAATGTGTACTCTGGAGCACCAAGACATTGTGAAAAGAAAATAAAAAGTCAGGGCCCCACATCACTATGCCAAAAGGAAAAAGTTAAGCTGAGAACTGAGTCGTGCAAGAAACTGCCTTTCCTTTTGTTTCTAAGCAGATAACTACAGATAAAAGGTTAACTATCTCCACAGGTTGGTTCACTTTATCTTAGGTAAAGTGCAGATTTACTGAATGCCAGAGGAATACATACTTGACTATTCCCCTACCTGCTTCTTTTCTATTGCAACATGTGAATTCAGTAATATGACCATACTGTCCCTCTTTCTCCAGTCTAGTCTTCCCCTTTAAATACTGAAACCCTCAATATCATCTTTGGAGAAATGCACAGACCTCCCTCCCACGCATGTTCTTAACCTTGGCAAAATAAGATTCTAAATTGATTGAGAACTGTCTCAGAAATTTTTGGTTTACGAATTGGTGACCAAGAGAAGGGATTCTGAGTGGAGGTGGTTCTGACCTCTGATGAATCTTTAATCAGTGCTTGATACCAGTGAAGTGGTGTCATTGTCTGGAGTAAATACGCAAGGTTTTTTTGTCTCATGCCAAGGGGATTGAGGATGTGGACACACACAAGAAGTGAGTTTAGGAGCGATGGTTTAATAGGCAAAAGAAAGAGAAAGAAGAACAGCTCTCTCTCCTGCGCGAGAGAGTGGCACGCGAATGGGACTTCCAGCTTATGGCAGAGTGTGCAGGGTTTTATAGACAGCCTTGAGGAAGTGGTGTCTAATTTACATAGGGCCCAAAGATTGGTTGGAGCAGGCGTGATATTTACATAGCGGGCAGGGAAGCTGGCTGCCCCACCCTAATCTCATTATGCAAATGGAGTCTTTGCCTGGCTAGCACCAAGTTGTCTGCTCCTGACTGCACACGTGATTGAAAAGGAAGAGGGAAGATGGAGCCACCATTTTGAACTTCCCTATTCCCAGGTAGCCTTTTCCTATTGGCACAGCTGCCAGCATTGACCCGTACAAGCTCCCAGCTTGCTTGTCTATGTCTGCAGCTTGATTTTACAGGCTGCTCTTTGCTAGAAAAGAATGATTTTGGGGCTGCTTTGCATTAAAGGGAAAGCCTTATTGAGGACTTTCTTACCCTCACTATCTGCCTAAGTAATTTCTTCTTAACTCTTGTATCGCAAGCTCGAGCTATTTTTATTGTTCAAACCAACAGGACAATTTGCTGAGGCCGGGAGCACCCCTCTCCAGAGAAAACTTGATCTTCCAAAATTTGGTTGAGACCTAAGGCTTATTTTGCTGTGTAACTCCCTTTCTGGAGTTTTGTTCACTTCCAACAAGGAAGGTGAGTTTTCCTGCTTCCATGATGATTTAGAGCTGCTCCATCTGGAGCTTCAGCTCACTTTCAGCGTGCTTGCAACATGGAAGCAAGTTTGGGTTTTTCCCACCTTCTGAGATGATAGCAGTTTTCTACCAGGGCCCCATTCTTAGGTAAGTAGCTGAATTGGGGTTTTGTCTGGGAAATTCTCCTTAATGACTAAAAGTTAAGATAAACAACAAGCTGATCTTAATTTCTCCTTACCATTAGGATGCTAAGTAATCATATCAATTGTGTGATCATTTGTTTCGCTTAAGTGGTTTTTCTTTCTTTTTTTTTTTTCTGTTTTTGTTGTTTTGTTGTCTTTTTCCCATTGAGTTTGAGCAAACTCTACATGACTTGGTCAAATTTGAAGGATAGTTCCAAATTATGGGGAACAAGGCCTCTCAATTGGCTAAATTCTTGCAGCTAAAAAGTGAAAGGGGAAAAAACCTGGCTATCAAAAAAAAAAAGATTCTGATTGCCGGAGAGGCTTTATTTACACAAAAGACCCCCTTTTGCTAGCCAAACCCAAACGGAAAGAGCAATGGCAGTCACCCTATGCTGTAGTTTAGTAGCTAAGATTCTGCCCTTTTTTCACCATGACAGTCTGGGTTTGGTTCCTAAATCAAGTCCTTTCTGATTTGATATTTGTGTTACTTTTGAAATATCAGCAGGTTGTCCCAGCAGACATATGGTAATAAGAGATTTTAAAGGATCTTTTTAAAGAGCTCAATGGGAAATATATATATATATATAGTATATTATATGTGATAAATATATATACACATATATAAATATATATGTGTGTATATATAGAGAGAATCTTTATGGTTTTTTTTTTTTTTCTTTCCTAGGATCTTGTTTTTTGATGAAAAGTTTCTTTTTCTTCTCAGTTGACTGAATTCTGTTTTCTCAATTTACTTCTGCCTGTCTTTCCTTCCTTTTACCACCCTCTGCTGCATGAGGGATCTAAGACATTTCTAACAGCCTGGGATTGTTTAAAGATAACAGAACATGCCAGACTTGTTTTTGGGAAAAACGTTTGTTTTTCCTCATGGACCCCCAAGAGTGTAAACAAACAGAGTCCTCTCATATTTGAAACTGCTAGCTTTTTGCTGAGATAGAGACCCCAACCCAGGTAGCACTGAAGGAATTAAGAAAGAGAGGGAGTGCAAAGTGGGACTATCAGGGAGCTGATAGCCTTCCGAGCTGAGAGTCTCCAGCAGTCTGACCCACCTAGTTATTCTCTCTGAACAGATGATTATTATTAACAAACAGGTGTTCTGTGTTTTCTCATAGAACAAAAATAAACCAACCAGGCAGCTGGTGCCTGCTTACCACTGATCAAAGACAAAGTAGAAAATATTCTCCACGAGGAAGCCACGGGGGCAGGGTCACATATCCCATGCCTAAAGAATCGTTTTAACTGGTGTATGACATACATATGCTGTTTTGCTACTTTAGAATGCCCCAAGCAGTTTTCTGTTTGGGGAGCCGGCTCAGTTCTCCTTGCCATAGTTCTCAGCAAACAATATTATCATACACGTTAGGACTTGTCCCACAGCTTTTTGTATTGTATTACCTGATTTTTTTTTTTTAACTAAAATAGTTATTACTGCAGCGGCCATTCTGTGTTTAAGATAAGAATGGGTACAATTTAAAGGTAGAGAAATGTCTTTGTAACAAAGTGCAATATACTGTAAAAGCTTTGCATGGCCTAGTCCCATGATATCTCTTTTTGGATTTACTGGTGAAGCAGTTTTATATTTATCTCTGCTAGAGATTATAAGGTGTCAAAATTTGGCATGAGGGTTATAAAGGTATAAATGCAGTCCAAAAGAGAATTATTTTTGTTTGTGTAATTTTTCATAAATAAGGCATTTAATATTGGTTTAATAAAAATAGCTAAATTCCGAATTATCAGCCAACAAAAATAACCATTTATTTAACTTTATATTCTTACCTAGTTGAACACTTGAAATTCACAGGCTATAAAACTGGTTAACAGGAAAGTAACTTTAAATAATGACTATCAATTTTCATAAGTAATCTAGATAAACTATTAAAACATAAGTAAATGTAATGAAATAAATGCTTATAAATAAATTTGTCATGTAATTTAGAATCTATGATTATATTAAATTAAAAAATAGATATTCATTAAATGTCTGGATTACTTCCAATTTTTTAAAAAACATTATATTACAGGAAAACATTTCTCTAAAAAATGTATTCTCATTAAAAGGAAATAATTTTTGTCTAATTCAAAGGTTAAAGGTTCTTTATGAAACAAGGTAAAAGGAACCAGTAAATAAAAGAGATGTAAAGAAAGTTTTATATATATAAAGACATATTTTCGGTAAGAAAGGTTTAAAAGAAAGTAATTTTTATGTGATAGAATCTTTTATGGTAAGTTTTCCATCCTAAGATAAAATGACTGTTTTTTTAAGAAACAGGGATGTTTGGGATAAAGCAGGAAATCCAAGCAGGTCATAAATGGTTTGTGTAAATCATAATAAGCTTTGTAAAAAGAAAACTCATGAAAAAAAACTTTATGTGATCAAGTTGGCTACAATTAAAAGGAAATTATTTATATAAATGGTTTGTGTAAACCATAATAAGCTTTGTAAAAAGAATATTTTTAAAAAAACTTTACGTGATAAAGTTGGCTATAATTAAAAGGAAACTATAATAGTCTTCCTACAGATTGGGCTTTGATATTAAACATACACTCATACACTAAAGAATTGGTTAGAACAACAAAATGTTCTCATGGTATTGATTTACTCAATAAAATTACAAGAGATTTAGATTTTTCTTGACCCAGAAGTTTAACTTTTATTGCATCTTACTGTTTTCAACTTTCTCTCCCCTTTGAGAAAGCCTGAGATAACTCACTCCAACTTTTTCATCAGCTCCTTTAAGGTTTTTTTTCCCCTCAGGTTCTAACTGCTGTTGTGGTCTGATGCTAAAAATGTTTTATCTTAAAGGTCTAAAGGAAATGTTTTTCTTCCAATATGACATTCTGTTCTCTTGGCTTTTTAAAAATATGTGTAGATTGTTTTATGAAATGGAAAACCTTCTCTTATGACCCAGGACACACTCTTCTTGTGTCTAATTAATTCACATATCCTTTTCATTAATTTTGACTTGCAGTTTATCTAAATGGATTCCCCAAAGAGGAAAAACGATCACACTACAGAAGGTCTTTTTTTGTTGTCTTTTGGTAACTGTCCTAATTGATTTTATGTTTTATCAAAATAATTCCTATGTCATTGTTTTTAAGTTTTCATTTACTTAGGAAAACAGATTAAATTTTTAAAAAATTAATGTTATTACATTTATGTGACTTTCTGTATTGCTTTTAAGGTTTTTGCGCTGTTAAGATATAGGGCTTTGACTCCTGGGTTTAAAAAGGACACCAAGTCCTACTAAGTCTTCAACACTAACAGCAGTTAAAACCTCATCTTTGGACACAGGAGAGGATAACAATCAAAATAAACTGTGTTCATGAAACAGAGGGCCAGAAATTAAATTATTCTACCCCTCTAGGCCCAGGGACTATTGCAGAACAGATGGGTACATGAGATTGTGAGGGCTTTTGAGAGAGAAAATTAGTTCAGAGTTTCTCTATAAATTAAACATTAATATCTAAGGCACACTGATGCAAGACCAGCATGTGGGCCCCTGGGTCAGAATAACAAGATTTTCTTGGAGCATTAACCCATTCTTTAATAAAAAAGTTTTAAAAAGCTTTATGAAATTACATCTTATGGTCAAGATGATTAAAATTTAATAGATTTGTTTATAAAATTTGAGAGACGAATTTAATTGGCCTCATGCTGTCTTGATTAGAGTTTATTATTTGAGAAATTAAGTCTCCCCTCTCAAACAATAAAGGTTTCGACTTTTAAAAAATCTTTGAGTTATCACTTTGGCTAAATGAATGACTTATTTTATAATGATCTATGATCCTATTTTGTGATATCAAATATTTGAAACTTTTGATAATTTGACAAACTTTCCCAAGTCAAATTCCCAGTCCTTTTGGCCTCATTAATTATGTTTTGGTATTAGGTCCTCTGAAGTCCAAAAAAGACATATTTAACTTATTTGGTATAATAAAATCATAAAGTAAACACTGTCAAATGTGAAATGATATTTAACCTTGTTTGGATTTTATTTATATAAATGTGTTATTCGTATGTATTTCAAAATTATATGAGAGTTCTATGATTCTGATATGTCTTAGTATATGTTATTAGTAGTTGTGATTATTATATGGAATGGTTGTATACCACAGAAATAACCAAATTTCCTTGTCAATTGTGTCTTCTTTAACCATGGCTCTTCTAAGACCTTTGCCATCCATAATTGTTGCTTTAATTTGATCCTTTTATAGGGTGATTTACGATCAGCTATAGAACTCTGAGGCATACTCTTAAATATAGGTTTCTTGACAACTTTAGAGATTCTGCCATTGGAATAGAGATAGTAACTTCCAGGACTCTCATGAAGAGCTGATGTATTAATGAGGATTGTTGATCCATTATCAAGCAGAACAGGAGTTAGTTGTATGGACTAAACTAACAGAAGCTTAGAATAATCTTTTATGACCTTTTGTTTAAAACATTTGCTGATTCTTTTTGTTTTGCTTTTCAGGGTTAAGAAAGGTTTCTTTTCTTTTCTTCCTTTTTTTTTTTTTTTTTTTTTTTTTTTTTTTTTGAGGAAGTCTCATTCTGTCACCCAGGCTGGAGTGCAGTGGCAGGATCTTGGATCTCTGCAACCTCTACCTCCTGAGTTCAAGCAACTCTCATGCCTCAGCCTCCCAAGTAGCTGGGATTACAGGCACCCACCACCATGCCTGGCTAATTTTTTGTATTTTTAGTAAAGATGGGGTTTCACCATGTTGGCCCAGCTGGTCTCAAAATCCTGACCTCAGGTGATCTGCCTGCCTCAGCCTCCCAAAGGGCTGGGATTACAGGTGTGAGCCACTGCACTCATTCAACTTTCTGTTCTTTTAAGCTATTTATAGCTTTTAATAATTGAGTAAAGTGTAGTCTAGTGAGAAAAATTTAAGGCATAATTCCTTTCTCTCTACCTAATTTCTCCAAAATTTGGAAACTATCTGTGAGTATAGTTTATATCTTAATTATGGCAATGTGGTTATTTGCATAAGTTCAATAAGAACCAGTTTTTTTAAATAACAGGGCATAATTGGAGACACTGGTTATTTTACTAAGGCTTTGACTGGAATGACATTTTCAGATTTTGTTGAAAAAAATGAGCCTGACCTATAGAGCCGATAAAAGCCCCTTGGGAAAACTGGCCTCATACTTTGTCCTTTACAGGGTCCTGACCTGTGGTAAGTAAAGAATGCCACTTTCTCACAGGCCCAGGGACCCTAAATTTTCTTGGGACCTTGAAAGGAGAAGAATTCACCCAATTCATAAAGGCCTTTGCAGACACAGATAAATCCTTGGCTGGGTTTGAGGCTTTAAAAAAGGTCTAATCTTAGATTCCTTATGGAAAAGATTCCAGCAAAACCATTTTTTTTAAGAGAGCCTATAATAGCAAGTGATTATTCTTGCTTATTATTTGATTATGCAAATAATCAAGCCAAGAATAATAGGACTAAACCTTATTTTACAAATAAATTGGTCCTCCTGTTTTGTCTTTGATACAATTGAGGAACTAGAGAGAGAAAAATTATGTTTCAAAATAAACTATAGTACATCTGTTATTACATTCTAGACTTGCCTCATGTTTTTCAGTTTTTATTATTTTCTATAATTTGGACTGAATTCTAAATTTTTCCTGGCTGCAAGTCTCCAAAATAGTATTTTCAAATTTTTTCCTTTTTTAATTCATTTTTCCTAATTTGAAATAACTAAAAATTAAGCTGTGCTTTTCTTAAAGCCCTGTAAACTGAAGCTAGACAAACTTTGGAAGAAAATAACAGCAACCTATTTACATATATAAACCACTTTCATACCTGCCTACCCGTGTATGGACTTCAGAGTAATATGGCCTATGTGGTTTTCCAGGATTGTTTTCACATTTTTTGTGCGTGTTGTTTTCATTCTCTCTTCCTCTGCTTATTTTTTCTTTGTGGGATGTGAGACTTCACAACCTGTTAAAAATGATTATTCCTAACAATGTGGGATCTATCTGTCTCTAGCCAAGTGAGATCAAACAAAACCCAAGACCGGAGACTAATTTCCTTCTAAAATGTTTTCTCCAAAAGATTTTTTAAAAGATAAGGGGAGACAAACATGAAAGGAAAATAAAGTCTCCAATTCACTATGCCAAAAGGAAAAAGTTAAGCTGAAAGCTGAGTCGTGCAAGAAACTGCCTTTCCTTTTGTTCCTAAGCTGATAGCTACAAATAAAAGGTTAAATACCTCCACAGGTAGCTACTCTATGTTCATCTTATCTTATGTAAAGTTCCGGTTTGCTGAGTGCAAGATTAATACATAATTGACTATTCCTCTATTTGCTCCTTTTCTCTTGAAACCAGTGGATTCAGTAATGCAACCATACCCTCCTTCTTTCCCCTCCAGCCTGCTTTTCCCCTTTAAATACTGAAGCCCTCCAAATTATCTTTGGAGAAAGACACAGACCTCCCTCCCAGGAATGTCCTTAACCTTGGCAAAATAAACTTCCAAACTGATTAAGACCCATCTCAGGTACTTTTCAGTTCACAACATGTACTAAAATATTCAAAGGCAGACTCTTCTTAATAGTCTCAAAGTGGAAACTACCCAATAATCATAAACAGTAACATGAATAAATTCTATTATATCCATAATGGATTACTTAACACAGCAACGAGAATAAATGATCCTTGACTACACTGTATAACATAGGTGAGTTTCACAAAAGTAATCTGGGTGAAAGAAGCCAGGAAAAAGAGTACATAGTATATGATTCCATTTTTATATAGGATTAAAAGGGGCAAAACATGCTGTTAGAAGTTAGAGTAGTGGTTACCCTTGGCCGGAAGTGGAAAGCTGTGACTGGCAGAGAAAATGAGGGAGCATCTGGGATGCAGGTAATTTTTTTTAAAACGGAAAACAGTTTATTGAGTAGCAGAAGCCAGATTACAGGGGGTTATAGAATTTAGGGTGGTAGTGAATTATATATGGGCAAATATGTTGTCCTCTAAGGCAAATCTGATATTTATTGGTTAAATTTATAAACTTTTCTTTCTCTGTACACTACTCAAATGTAGTTATTTACTCCAATTCAGTGCTCAGTTCTATGCTCTTTTCTAGACAGACACTCACTGAGTGAGCTTATACATTCTTATGGTTTTAACTGCCAGTATGCTAATGATTTCCAAATTGACATTGTCAATTTTTTTTTCTTCAGACTTTAAATTCTTACAGTCTATTGCATAGCAGACAGATGCAGGTAATGTTTTGTTTCTTGCTCTGGGTACTGTTAAATAGTTGTAGGGATAGCTTTAGCTTGGGAAAATCCAGCTAGCTGTGTACTTTTGATATGTACTCTTTTCTGTATGTATAATATACTTCAATAAAAGGCTATTTTTAAGTGTATGTGGTAGATCACAAGCCATATGCTATCATTGCTTCAATTTGCATTTCTTTGATTTTTATGGAGATTGAACATTTTTTCTTGTGTTTATTGGCACTTTGCATTGTTTAATTTTTTATATTATTTTTACTAATTTTTATATGAAGAAATTTATTTTTATCTTTAACATCAAAGCTAAGAATGCTAACTTTTTGTCATTTATGTTACAAATATTTTTTCATTGGTCATTTTCCTGGCATAGAAAAGTACTTACTTTAATTTTTATGTAATCAATTCCATCAATCACTTCATTCATAATTTTTTAGTTTTCACTTATTCTTAAGTAACTGATATGTCCTCAGACCTCTTTAGTTTGTGAATACAAACACAATCACAGTAACACTTCCATGTTTTTGATGTGTAGCTCCCACCTGCTGAATTATAGGACCTCAGTCTCTACCTTGTTCTTACACACTACCATGTCCCCCAGGTTATTTCTGGGACTCCCTATGCTCTGCAGCCTCCTTGTTGAGAAGGGTATTTGTATCTATCTCTCAAGCTTCTGAGGGTGCCACATCACCAGGCATGACCTCCGCTGTGTACATTACTCTATCTGGTACTGCCTCCTGGTGTTCTTACGGACTCGCACCCTGGAGGGAAGGTAGGTGCTCTTCAGTTCTAACTGTGCTGCAGCCCTATGTGGTCCAGAAATTGGGAGAACGTCACTCGTTCCCTAAACAGCAACAGGTGTTGTATGATCATTGAGTAGATAAGTATATAAATAGAAAGTTATCCCTGTCACTGTGGTTTTCAAACTCATTAGCATCAAAATGTATGTATGTCAGTTTATAACTTCTTTGTATGAAGTGTTTTACCCAACAAACAGCTGGCTGTGGTTTTTCCATGATGGCTTTAGTGACTCATCCAGCAGGCTTGCTAGTTTAAAAACATGGCTTTGTTAAGTGGTAGGAGGGTAGAAGCTGTTTAGACTCTTCTAAGAAGCTTATTTATTTCATCTCTGAAATTAAGCTTAGAATGTCTACAATAAGTAACTAATGTATCCATTTGTGCAAAGTAGTTTTGATAAGAATAGCATGCATTTCTGAGCATTTATTTAATAAAGTATCTTTATGCTTTAAAAAAGCATATTGCAATCAAAGCTTTACAAGTATTAAGAAGGTTAAAAATGGCAAATCTGAGTACAAGGATCTTAAACTGTAGATGAAATGCTATCCGTAGGTGTAAAATATTAGTAAAAATGCATGAATATTTTTATCAGCTACTCTAAGATCTGCTATTTTATTTTCTGTTATGCCAGTTTTTATATTTGCATCATATGTTTTCCTGTTCTCAAGTCTTTTCCTTGATAAAACCAGTCAGAAGTTTGTCTACCTTATCAGCTTTTCTTTAATTTACTTAGCAGTTCTTCGATTGACTTAGTAATTATGTTTTCTTCATTCAATGCACTGATTTCTGTTTCTGTTTAATTAATTCCTTTCCCATCCATATCTTATTTGTGATTTTTCACGACCACTTGTGTTAAATCTTAATTCATTTTTATGCTGTTTTTACTTAGTAAGCTATTTCAAGCTGTAAATTTGTCTCTGAACATTGGAATCAACCATTAATTTTTAAAGTAGTGTATTTATTGTAATTATTTTTCCCTTAAGTGAAAACATGTTCGTTATAAAAATGCAAACACACACATATGGAGGATAAAAGTGACATTCTCTCTTTTTGGATTCCTTCTCTGTAATACTTCTTTCCTTATCCAGAGATAAATACTGTTACTGCTTTGCCTGTCCTCCCAGATCCATTTTTATGCATTGATCAATGTATATGTATGTGTTCATTTATATTTATATACATTACATATGCATATACACATATATAGCTTACGTATTATAAGTATTGTTCACATTATACAGATAGTTCTATAAATTGATTTCTCTTGTAATATGTTGTAGATATCTTAATTTCCACTTTCCCTCTAATAATATTTTGCCAGTTTACACTAGCGTCTAGAGGTTTGCTTTTTAATATGCTATCCAACACTGTAGGGAATCAGTCTTTTCTAATTTTGGCAAAATTGATGAGTAGCAAAGTATATTATTATGTTTATATTAATGCATACTTCTTTGATTATTAGTGAGATTAAAATAATTTAATTTGCTTGTTAGCCACTAATATTTCTTCTATAAATTGCTTGCCCATATTCTTTGATCAATTTTCTATTAGGTTGTTTATCTTTTTCTGTTTTGTTTGACTAGCTCTCATTTTCTAAGTGGTTGATAAATAGCATTTGATATCCCACTTGACCTAACAATTATTGACAGTGGTTCTATATTTCCAAGCAGTTGAGGATTTTGTTGTTGTTGTTGTTTGAAATGTTGCTATTTCTTTACAATTTTATTGCACTGAGGTTAGAAATGTAACCTGTGTAATATCTACTTTTTAGAATTTATTGAGGTTTACTTCATGACCTAATATGTAATCAATTAAAAATATTTCAGGCCAGGCGTGGTGGCTCACGCCTGTAATCCCAGTACATTGGGAGGCGGAGGTGGGTGGATCACAAGGTTAGGAGTTCAAGACCAGCCTGACCAATATGGTGAAACCCCCATCTCTATAAAAAAATTAAAATTAAAATTAAAAATAAAATATTTCCATGGATATTGATAATAGGTGTATTTTCTTTTGTGAATTATGTAGTACACATCAATCAAATCCATCATATTCCTTATATATGCTGATCCTTTATATCATCAGCATTATTTTTTCCCTAAATACGAGATAGGTTAGTGAGCCTGTTAGCCTCCTAGTGTTGTTTTGTTTTGTAACTGTATCCTTATATATTTAAACAGTTTTTGCTTATATTACATTAAATAGTACAACTATTTTAAATGCATTACATTAAAAAGTACAGCTTTTTAATGTAATGTTATTTAGCACAAATATTTTATGACTACTGTATCTTCATTTAAAGTTGTATATTTATTGTAAAATAACCTTCTTTATCTTACTTATATTTTTCTATCTTCATTTGGTTTATTTTTGTTTGTTCTTTCTTTTCTTCTTTTGTTTTCTTGACACAGAATTTTGCTCTGTCACCCAAGCTGGAGTGCAATGGCATGATCTCGGCTCACCGCAACCTCTGCCTCCTGGGTTCAAGCGATTCTCGTGCCTCAGCCTCCTGAGTACTTGTGATTACAGGTGCCCACCACCACACCCGGCTAATTTTTGTATATTTGGTAGAGACAGGGTTTTGCCATGTTGATCAGGCTGGTCTCAAACTCCTGACCTCGGGTGATCCGCCAGCCTCAGCCTCCCAAAGTGCCGGGATTACAGGTGTAAGCCACTGCACCCCGCCTGTTTTTTTTTTGTTTTTTTTGTTTTTTTTTTTTTTTTAACTTTGATAGCTTTAATCATTTGTTTTAGGCTTGTCTCTTATTAACAGTGTATTTTTTTTTTAAAGACAGTTTTGCTCTTGTTGCCCATGCTAGAGGGCAATGGCGCAAGCTCAGCTCATTGCAACCTCTTCCTCCTGATCAAGCAAGTCTCCTGCCTTAGTCTCCAGAGTAGCTGGGATTACAGGCATATGCCACCATGCCCAGCTAATTTTATATTTTTAGTAGAGACAGGGTTTCGTTGTGTTGCTCAGGCTGATTTTGAACTCCTGACCTCAGGTGATCCGACCCACCTTGGCCTCCCAAAGTGCTGGGATTACAGGTGTGAGCCACCGCACCCAGCCAACAGTGTATGATTTTTGCCCTATATTATTTCAGTATAAGAATCTTTGTTTTTTGTTTAAATAATGACTATGTGAGGTAATACATATGTTAATTAACTCAATTTGGTCATTCGACAGTATATACATATTTCAAAACTTCATGTTGTATACCATAAATATATGCAATATCTATTTGCCAATTTTAAAAACAATCCTTGCTTTTAAAATATTGGTGCTTAACTCATAAATATTTGTTGTTGTGTCTGCTAGGTTTGCTCTTACCTTTGCTATTTTTTTCTTATGGTTCCTTTGTTTTATTTAATTTACTTTTGTTACTTAGACTTGTTCTTTGCTTTATCCTTTCCAGGAATTTTGAAAACAGAATATTTTACAAATTCTAAGATACATATTTTTCACATTTTAATATTTCTGGAATTAAAATACATCTTATAATTTAGGATATGCCATAGTTTAATTTGCAACAGTTTCTTTCTTAACAGTCTATAAAAAAGATCTTTCTTAAAAACGATGTCACCCTTAGGTTAGATGAAATACAGTATGTCCCGCTTTTATTTTACCTTATTTTTTTCAAAAGATTTGGAAAACATTTTTTCTAATTGAATCAAGAACAAAATGACATTTTATTTATTTAACTTTTCTAGATTTCTTAAGGTAAATTGACAAAAATTGTATACATTCAAAGTGTACAATATGATGTTTTGATATATGTATATATTGTGAAATGATTATGACTATCAAGCTAATTAACATATTCATCACCTCATATGGTTACCTTTCTTTTTATGTGTCTGGTGAGAACATTAAGGATCTATTAGCAAATTTCAGGTATACAGTATTATTAACTATAGTTACCACACTGTACATTCAGTTGCTACAATGTATTCATTTTAATGGCTTATTTCATTAATGTAATGTCCTCCAGGTTTATCCATGTTGTCAAAAATGACAAGATTCCCTTCTTTATAATGACTGAATACTCCATTGTGTGTGTATGTACATACATACATACATACATAGCACATTTTCTTTATTCATATGTTGGCAAACATTTAGGTTGTTTCCATATCTTGGCTATCGTGAATAATGCTGCACTGAACACGGGAGTACAGATACTTCTTTGAGATGCTGATTTTATTTCCTTTGGACATACACCCAGAAGTGGGATTGCTGAATCATATGGTAGTTCTATTTTTTATATTTTGAGAAAGTTCTACACTATTTTCCATTATGGCTATTCCAATTATATTCCCAACAACAGTGAGAACAAATTTCTCTTTTTCCACCCCTGACCAACATTTCTTTTTTGATTTGACATTTTTATTGTTGATTTTTATTTTTTATAATTACTTTTTAATGACAAATAATAGTTGTGTATATTTATGGGATACAATGTGATATTTTAATCTATGTATATGTGATATTTTAATCTATATATATGTTATAGATTCAGTCAAGCTAATTAATATATCCATGACCTCACTGATTTATCATCTTTTTGTGGTGAGAATGTGAAAAAAAAAAATCTATGTTAGCAATTTTGAAATATACAATATATTAATTGTCGTCATGCACTAGATCTTCCTCTTAAACCTCTTCCTTAAGTCTTACTGAAGCATTATACCCTTTAATCAATATCTTTCCTATCCCTATCTCTTCTCCTCCCCACTAACCCCTTGTAATCACCTTTCTACATTGGACAAATAATCTAGACAGCAAATCAGTAAGAAAATGTTGGACTTGAACTATATGTTGATGAGACATTTACTATCTTTTAGCTTTTTAGATAATTGCCATCCTAATGGGCATAAGATGATACCTCATTGTGGTTTTAATTTTCATTTCTCTGATGACTAGTGATATTGAGCATCTTGTCATATAATTGTTGGACATTTTATGCCTTCTTTGAAAAATGCTTACTCAGGTCTGTTGCCCATTTTTAAATCAAGGTTATTTGTCGTTTTTGCTATTGAGTTGTATGAGTTCCTTACATATTTTTAACTAACCCTTTATTGGATATATGGTTTGCAAATATTTTCTTCCATTCAATATGTTGCCTTTTAATTTTGTTGATTTTTTCCTTTGTTGTGCAGAAACATTTTAGTTTTGAGTAGTTCAATATGATCCATATAAAAATTGTAATTACATTTTTTGCAAAAATAGAAAAAAATTTAAAATTTGTATGAAATCACAAAAGACCCTAAGTAGCTAAACCAATCTTAAGCAAAAAGAACAAAGCTGGAAGAATCACACTTCCTAAAGTAAAATTATATTACAAAGCTATCTTAATCAAAACAGCATGGCTGCTGGCATAGAAACAGATACAGAGACCAATGGAACAGAATAGAAAGCCCAGAAATAAATCCACACGCATATGGTCAACTAATCTTTCACAAAGGCACCAAGAATACTCAATGGAGAAAGGATAGTCTCTTCAATAAAGAGACTATGGTTTTGGGCAAACTAGATATCCACATGTCAAAAAATGAAATTATATCATCACATCGTATACAAAAATCAATTCAAAATGAGTGAAAGCCTTAAATTTAAGACATGAAATTGTATAACTCCTAGAAGGAAACAGGGAAAATGCTACAGGACATTGGTCTTGACAATAATTTTTTTGGATATGACATTGAAAGCACAGGCAACAAAGGCAAAAACAAACAGGTGGGACTAAGATGACATTTTAAATATTTCTCTCCATTTAAAAATAAGAAACTTTTCAAAAAGGCATTGACCACCTTCTTCTTTGTTCCAATTACTTCCTAATCTGAAGTCTTTATATCTCAATTATTGCTATGGAAGTATTATTTTATATTATGTAGTCTATCTTTTAATAATGACTTTTGGCTATTGCATACAGTTTTCAACCAAATTTATAAGAATCATTTACATTAGTTTTTGGCTTAATAGGTTTGATGTTTCCTGCTAGTCCTTTTGTAATACCACTTGCCTATTCTTGACATCTTCATTTTCTTTGCTTTTCAATTGGATAGAGTTTATTTTCAACAATTTTTCAGAAGTACATATATAGTGAATATAGCTTTTAAACCTTTCTGTTGCCCGTGAGCTTTCTGTTGCCTATGCATACATATGTAACAACTATGCATCATATAAAATAAAGATCATATTCCTTTTCCTTCAAATATGTCTTCTAGCATTTTCTATTGCAGAAAAGGATTCTAAACCCAGCTTGATTTTTATTCTTTTTATTTGTTTTTCACATCTGGGTGTTTGTATAATTTCCTTTACCCTTACAATGAAAAACAGAATGACCAAGATTGATATTTCTAGAGATGTAGTGAGCACTCTATACCTGTACATGTAGGAAATTAACATTCATTGGGTGCTTCTTTACACCCACTTCTCTTCTCTTCTTAAAATGACCCCACATGTCCTAGCTATTTGATTTGGGTAGACTGATATGAGATCTTTCTTCCTTTTAAAGATAAACATTTAATATTCTAAATTTTCATCTAAGAATTGCTTTAGCTGTACCCTACAAGTTTGATATGTTAATTCAAAATATTTCCTTATTTCCATTGTGACTTCCAATTTAACTCATATTTAGAGGCTTACAAAAACATCTCATAGATATAACATGTTATTTTAAAAAGATAAAACCTTATCTTAAACCACAAAGAATAGAACAAAAAAATGCAAAAAAAAAAAAAAAAAGTTCGACTCTTAAACTCCACACACATACATAGTTTGGCTTTCTGTTTTCTCAATGTATATATTTTTAGGTTGCCTATCTCTTAACAGGTTTCTGTAGATTTATCATTTGGCGCCCATATTAGAGTTATGTGTGGATGGCACATCACAATGACAGAATTAAAGAATTATGGGTACCTTCAATTTTATTTATTTTTTTACATGTTAGTGTTTTTTTTTTTTTTTTTTTTTTTTTTTTTTTTTTTTTTTTTTTTTTCAGATTGAAGAACTCCCTTTAGCGTTTTTCTAAGATGGGTTTGGTGGTAAATTTTTTCCACTTTTGTTTGTTTGTTTGGGAAAGACTATCTCTCCTTTATATTTGAAGATTAGCTTTGGTAGATGCAATATTATTAGATGGAAGTTCTTTTTTTTTTTCTTTCAGGGCTTTGAAAATGTCAACCTACTCCCTCCTGACCTGTAAAGAGGTCCTTATTTCCATTATAACTTCCTATTAGATTCATAAGACATTTAGAGGCTTATAAAAACACCTTCTAGATATAACACGTTATTTTAAAGAGATGAAAACTTATCTTAGATCACAAAGAATAGAAAAAAAATACAAAAAAGCTTTACTCTTTAACTCCACACACAAACACATTTTGGCTTTATGTTTTCTCAATGTACATATTTTTAGATTGCCTTCCTCTTAACAGGTTTCTGTAGATTTATCATTTGGGGCCCATATTAGAGTTTCCATTGAGAAGTCTGTAACCAAATGAATTGGAGCTCCTTTATATTATTTGCTAATTTTCTCTTGAGACTTTAAGATCCTCTCTTTATCCTTGTCCTTTGAGAGTTTGATTATATACTTTGAGGTAGTCTTACTTGGATCATACCAAAGAGCAGTAGCATTTCTATATGCCAACACTGAACAATCTGAAAAAAAAAATAAAGGGGTAATCCCATTTATAATAGCCATGAATAAAACTAAATAACTTGGAATTAACCAAAGAAGTGAAAGATCTCTCTATAATGAAATCTATAAAAAAACTGATGAAAGAAATTGAGGAGGACACCAAAAATGGAAAAATGTTCCATGTTCATGGATTGGAAGATTCAATATTGTTAAAATGTTCATATTATCCAAAGCAATCTACAGATTCAGTGTAATCCCTATTAAAATACCAATGCCATTCTTCACAATAATAGAAAAAAACAATCCTAAAATTTATGTAGAACCACAAAAGAATCAGAATTGCTAAAGCTGTCCTAAGCAAAAGGAACAAAACTGGAGGTAACACATTACCTGACTTCAAATTATACTATAAATCTATAGTAACCTAAACAACATGGTACTAGCATAACAAACACATAGACCAATGGGACAGAATAGAGAACCCAGAAACAAACCAAGACATCTAGAATGAACTTGTCTTCAACAAATGTGCCAGGAACCTACACTGGGGAAAAGACAGTCTTGTCAATAAATGGTACTGGGAAACCTGAATATACATATGCAGAAGAATGTAACTAGACCCTTATCTCTTTCCATATACAAAAATAAAATCAAAATGGATTAAAGATTTAAATATAAGACCTCACACTATGAAACAACTATAAGAAAACATTGAAGAAACTCTCTAGGACATTTGGCTGGGCAATAATTTATTGAGTAACATCCCATAAGAACAGGCAACCAAAGCAAAATTGGACAAGTGGAATTACATAAATTTGAAAAGCTTCTGCACAGCAAAGGAAACAATCAAAGTGAAGAGATAACCCACAGAATAGGAGAAAATATTTGCAAACTACTCATCTGACAAGGGATTAATAACCAGAATATTTAAGGAACTCAAACAACTCTATAAGAAAAAACTAATAATCCAATTAAAAATGGACAAAAGATTTGAATAGACATTTCTCAAAAGAACGTACACAAATGGCAAACAGGCATATGTAGTGGTGCCAAACATCATTGATCATCACAGAAATGCACATCAAATCTGCAATGAGATATCATCTCACCCTGGTTAAAATGGCTTATATCCAAAAGATAGGCAGCTGCAAATGCTGGCCAGGATGTGGAAAAAAGGGAACCCTCATCCACTGTTGGTGGGAATGTCAATTAGTACAACCACTGTGGAAAACAGTTTTGAGGTTTCTCAAAAAACTGGAAATTGAGCTACCATATGGTCTAGCAATCCCACTCCTAGTATATACCCAAAGAAAGGAAATCAGGATATTGAAGAGGTATCTGCACCTCCATGTTTATTGCAGCCCTATTTACAATAGCCAAGATTTGGAAGCAAACTAAGTGTTCAACAACAGATGAATGAACAAAGAAAATGTGATACTTATACACAATGGAGTACTATTCAGCCATAAAAAGGAGATTTTGCTATCTCTCCCCAGCAAAATCTCCTTTTTATGGCTGAATAGTACTCCACTGTGTATGGAGAGAGAGAGCAAGGGGAGAGATGCCAGATGTAGGTGATGGGGAGGAAGGCAGCAAATCACACTGCCACGTGTGTACGTGGCAACAATCTTGCATGTTCTTCACATGTACCTCAAAACCTAAAATGCAATAAAATAAATAAATGGGGAAGAAAAAAAGCCAGAAGTTTGAGACAAGACTAGGCAACAAAGCAAGACCTATCTCTTTAAAAATACTACTACTACTACTATTTAATAGAACAGGTTCTAATAAATTTGACTTACTTTAAAAAAAAAAAAAAAGGAGATTTTGTCATTTGCAACAACATAGATGGAACTGGAAGTCATTATGTTAAGTAAAATAAGCCAGGCATAGAAAGACAAGCATTGTATGTTTTCACATATTTGTGGGATATGAAAATCAAAATAGTTGAACTCATGGAGATAGAAAGTAGAAAGATGGTTACCAGAGGCTGGGAAGGATAGTGGGTGAATTGGGGAGGTGGGGATGGTTAATGGGTAACAAAATTTAGTTCAAAAGAATGAATAAGATCTAGTATCTGGTATCACAGCACAGCAAATATAGTCAATAATAATTTAATTGTACATTTAAAATTGTAAATATAGTAAATATTGTAAATTTTAAAAAGTATAATTGGATTGTTTGTAACACAAAGGATAAATATTGAAGGATGGATATCATATTTTTCATATGATTATTACGCATTGCATGCCTGTATCAAAACAGCTTATGTACTCCTTAAATAAATACACCTACTATGTACCCAGAAAAATTAAAAATAGATTTAAAAAAATAAAATCACATTACTGGGGCCCAATTGAACAAAATTTTCAAAATAGTATTTTAAAATCAAAATGCAAATAAGCGAATTTCCTAGATCAAAGTGCATGGATTTTTTTCTTCCTCTTTATTATACCTTTGCCTTTTTTGAGCTTTTAAAGATTCATTTGACTGTCAGGCTCTATTTTATTACAGGCTCTTACGAGTGGTTTTCCCACTGTTCTAAGGGCAGGTTATTTCTTCTGCATTATTCTCTGTGGGAACAGAGTTTCCTGCAGTTTGCTGAAAATTGCTGTTTAGTTGATGACATTTTTACTTCTGCCTGGTTCTTGCTTCAGAGTACCAAGCTGAAAATTACCTCTCAACTTAAAGTCATCAGTTTAAGAATTTGATATTTGCAGAAAAACCATTCCCAATGCCCTCTTTTCACCCAGGTCCCCTTTTTGCATTTCTACTTTGTTGATTAGAGTCTGACAGTTGCAACAGACTTTGGAGTTTAAACTTTATATCACAATGTGATGTTCTTTTGATTACATGTTTAAGGTTCTTCTGTCTTTCCATAAATCTAGGATTTTACAGTCCCTCTCTAGAATGACCTTTTATTTTAGTCTTTGTTAAATGAGATTATACCCGAGTTGTGTGCTTAATATAGCTATTTGTCAATATAATATGAGTGTCAGATAAAATTCGAAGTGTAAGAAAATATAGGCTCAGTAACTATATCAAAGTCTAGTCTAGTCAAGGAAAAGAAATTCCACCAAGTAGTTTAATTGAAGGAATTAAATAGTGGTGATTGAATGGCAAAGGTGTTAGAAGAGACTGGAGAGCAAATTAAAGAAGCACCCCTAGGGCTGAAGGAACTATGAGAAAGATAATGATAACAGAACACAGGCACCAAGGCCACCTTGAGGGGCCGGAACCATGGCAGGAGCTTCCCAGAGGGACACAATTACCAATTATTGCAAGGGATGCTATCTAAAGCAGGTTTGGAGGACAGGCAGGAGATTGACCTGGCAAGCATGAATGAGCACGGGAGAAATACATTGGTTTCCCCCTCTTTTTTTCTCTAGCCTTTTACCAGGGCCTTCCACTAATTGAATCTAACCATTAATTGAATCTAAGCCTGGGCAGTATAATTTGCACGCTCCAAACCTCCATGATACAGAGCAAAGCAAGGGAAAAATGGGGAGTGGATTGGAAAAACAAACACACAGTAATGGTAATCCCTTTGTCGAGGCTACTCCAGCCATAGAGGTTATTAGCAAAGGTGAAGAAGTGAGTATTTGACAGTTGAGAGAAGTCTTGGGTTGGAAAGCTGCATTCTTTGTAGAATCAAGTACTTATTTTGTGCTGTTCACTATGGATGGGACAGGAAATGAAATGAACAACACTTGCGCTTCGAAAGTTTATAGCCTAGCAGGAGAGTCAGGCCATTAAAATCTATAATAAGCTATAATATATATATGTATATAAAAATAATGTATATATTACTTATATCAGACTACTATATAAGTATAGTAATTGTGATATTTATCATAGATAAGGCACTATGGGAACATATAGCTGGGAGACCTAATCTCTTGGGACAATCAGAAGGCTTCCTGAAGGAAATAATATTTAAGAATGAGTGGGAGTTGGAAGCAGAAAATAAAAAGTACAAGAAAGGGAGGAGATAAATCCAGACCAAGGAGCAGCATGCACATGGTGGCTTGAGGTGGGAAGAGAGGAAATGCTGAGACAGAATAATGGCTGTGGGGAGAAGCAGGGGATGTTGCTGGAGTTGGAACTGGAGAGGAAGGCTAGATGATGTCTCCGAAGGCTTTGTGGGCTGTGTTGGAGTTTAGACCTTATCCTAATGGAGATAGGACATTGCTGAAGCGTGTTAACTAGGGAAATAACAATCAGGTTAATGGTTTAGAAAGGTTCCAGACTGGTGGTCGGGAGAGCAGATAGGACACTATCTAGATGAAAGAGGATGCTACTCTGGACCAGTATAGTGAATGAGGGTGAGGAAAAGTTTTAGAGATACTTGGAAGGTTGAAACAGCAGTGCTTTAATTGGCAATTGATTGGCTGTATGGGTAAGGCTAATAGGAGAGAAGGATTATGTTTGGGTCCCGGAGAGGCAACGGAGCTGGCTGTTAAAATGAAGAACACAGTCAGTGAGGCAATCTGGATGGTTAAGAATTAGGGGCTGGGCTAACATTTCCTGAAAAGGGTTAGATAGCAAATATGTTGAGCATGGTGGGCCAAAGAGTCTCTGTTGCAGCTACTCGGCTCTGCCATTTCAGTGTGAAAGCAGATGTAGACAATATGTAAACAAATGGCCATGGCTGTGTCCAAATAAAACTTTTCAAAAACAGTTGGTGGGCCAGGATCCATAGTTTGCCCACCCCTGGTTAAGAAGTGAGTTTTCTATTGTATTGTAAGTAAGTGTTCTGGTTAAGAGGTGAGTATCCTTGCATCTAAAGGGATAGAAGACATCTAAGTAGAGGTGTTGAGTAGGCACTAGGCATGGGAGGGAATCCTCCTACTCCTCTCTTGACCTTATCTTCCACCCAGTTAAAAAAAAAAGTAGCTACAAAAGCTCAAAACCAAACTTCATTACGAAATGGTCATCTTCCTGTGGGATAGCTATTAGAAGTTTTTGGGGGTGGGAGCAGGGAGGAGGAGAAGGTCGACTCTTAAGAAAACTCATTACCTTGTTTTTCATTTTGACGTTTTTTCCTGCCTTTCTTATAGACCAGCTCGGTCGTGGAGACCCCCACCCAGGTAGCACTGAAGGAATTAAGAAACAGACACAGAGATAGACAGCAAAGTGGGAATATCAGGGAGCTAACAACCTCCTGAGCTGAAAGCCTTGAGCAGACTCTGACCCACATAGTCTCTCTGAACAGGTGATTATCATTAACAAGCAGGTGTTCTGGGTTTTCTCATAAGAACCAAGATAAACTAGGCAGGCAGCTGGTACCTGTTTACCTTTGATCAAAGACAAACTAGAAAGCGTTCTCTAGGAGGGAGCCACAGGGGCAGGGTCACATATCTCAGGCTTAAAGAACTAGCTTAACTGGTGTGTGATATACATATACTCTTTATTACCTTAGAACCCCTAAGCAGTTTTCTGCTTGCGGGGGGCGCTCAGTTTTCCTTGCCATCGTTCTCAGCAAACAATATAATCCTTCACACACATTAGGACTTGTCCCAGCACTATTTTTCCTTCTAGTCTTATACCAGATGCTTCATCGTGTACATCACTTAGTTATTGTGTAATACTGTTTTCCCTTGTTGATAAGACAACATTGTCTTCTGACATATATTATGTGTCTGTAGTCTGCTGAACACTTACACAGTACCTGGAGATAGACAGCTGGATAAGGTGGTACCTGAGAGTGCCCACACTCTAGTGTGGGGAAAAACTGCATTAAAAATTATCCCAAGATGTCATGTGATGAAAGTAACAATGGAGGGAGGTTTGACCACAATTCTATGAAAAGACACAGGGAGAAGCTTGTAGTTATTCCTGCAGTGGCTGAGTGGGTGGATAGAAGGTTACTTGAACTATATGCCTTGCAAAATTAATCAGATTAATCAACCAAATTGTAATGTTGATGGCAGTGGGATGAGGTAGGGCTGTGGGATTCTCACAGAAGAAACAGCATGGATAAAGGCATGGAAATGTGAAGATGCAGGGTATGTTCAGAGGAGAGTAAAACTGGGGCCTCCTGAAACCCTGGCACGACTGGAAAGACCTGGGATACTTCTTGGATGATAAGGTTTCCGGTATTGAATTTCCACTTTCTTTTTCATGAGTCAGACAGGCAGAGCATTTGCCTGGTAGGACAAGAGCTTTGTTAGTGGGGTTTGGGGGTCTGGGGTGCAGTAGGGTGCTTAGTTGGTTTAGGGGTTTAATGCCACGAAGTTTGCCCACATCCATCTGGGGAGCTGAATCATGGCCTGCATTTCTGGTTGATCCACTGGAAGTAAAATACTACTAAGGGACACTCAGAGGACTTTAAGCAGGGTCTCAGATCTCTGTGCTTTCTGGTGGAACCCAGTAATTCAAACAATGTGGCTTCTGAGAATTGTTCCCAACAATGGGAGAAAATAGCTTATGGTAAACACAAACAAATCAGTGACCTTCAGGCTATGGTCATGGTTAAAAGATTTTTAATGTTTTTTTTGGTAGGAGGAACCACCGTATGTAAAAAGGAGTTCATTGTGTCGGCTCAAACCCATGTCACTGTCCTATAGTCTGAATTTTTGCTGTGAACACTAAAGAAAACATTTAGCAAATCGAAGTCAACTGTGCTCTGCAGCAAAAGTTTCAATCATGCTTTGTGTCTCTTCCCCAACTCAGAGGCACTGAGAGAAGCAGAATGTGCCTCAAGATGGAGCCCTTGAACCACAAAGTTTTGAAGCAAAGTCAGTGAATTTGTAAACTTGCCAGGCACAGATGAAGCTGGAGCTGCTGGTCAAAGCTGGTGGCATTTCTCATGGGGAAATCAGAAGATGGGGGAAAGTGGTATCCCCTATCCCCTGAAGCTTTCATGGGGGCCAGGCAAACCTGAGGGGCAGGCTGGTATGGCAGTTTTGGGAGGCTTTTTTTGAGACAGAGTCTCGCTCTGTCTCCAGGTGCCAGGCTGGAGTGCAGTGGTGCGATCTCAGCTCACTGCAACCTCCACCTCCCAGGTTCAAGCAATTCTCCTGCCTCAGCCTCCCGAGTAGCTGGGACTACAGGCACACGCCACCACACCCAGCTAATTTTTGTATTTTTTTTTTTTTTGGAGAGACAGGATTTCACCATGTTGGCCAGGATGGTCTTGATCTCTTGACCTAGTGATCCACCTGTCTTGGCCTCCCAAAGTGCTAGGATTACGGGCATGAGCCACCGCGCCCGGCTGTTATGGCAGTTTTGAGACTTGGGCTCCAACAGCTTACAGGGTTAAAAAGTTAAATCAACAGGATAAATAATTTTACTTGTATTAATAAATATATTTGTTTCTCTAACAAAGTACATATTTCCCTTTTCTTAAGCCCATCTCAAATGGTAAAAATACGACTTGAAATTTTAATAATCCTCTGTGATCCCTAGAGGTTCTTCTTGGTATATAAGCACTTTCCTTAGACATGAGAGAATGGCACAGAAAGGAAGCATCAGGTAGGAGGCTACTGCAATACCCAAGTAAATCAGATGCTCCTTGCAGCAGAGTAAGGTAGCTCAATGCAGGAAGAAGAGCAAGGGCCTCAGCATTTGCCATGTCTAGGCTAGATTCTGTCTCTGCCCTTTCCTAGCTATGTACTCTCAGGCTGACTTCTCAACCCAATAATAACTATTCCAGACTCTTAAGGAGTGAAGATGATGCATTAAAATCCCTGAGGCTTGTGCCTGTGAGTAAAGTGCCTACTACTGATTACTGTTGGAGCAGCCATGTATACATGCTGAGGCTGTGCACTGAATAAGTCATCACATGTATGAAGGTGCCATTCACACTTTAGACATATGATGTATAGCAATGCAAGTGAGCCCCAGAGCAACAGGGAACAGCCCTTTATATCAACCCACACTGGTCCACGCAGCCATGTGCTTATGGGGCAAGCATGTGGACAGGCATGAACAATTGCACATGTTTGCAAAGCTGATTCTTCCACCCCTCCCACCTGCAGACCTAAATAGAAATCTGATACAGTCACCCCTCCCACTTTGGCAGGAAAGGTTTAGTAAATAGGCTGTTATTACCAGGAGGCTGCATGACTCAAGCAAGCAGGTAAGCTGGGGTTCTTGGATAACAGCTCAAGCTGCGCGATGTCTTTGCCTGATTCCTCACAAACCTTTCATGCTCAAGCCAATTACTTACAAATGATCCATGGAACTGCCTTTGGGGAGTTTTCAGCTGGGTGGTAGCAATCATCCCAGCATTAACCCCGTCCTCCCCTTCCCACTCTTCTACAAGTGGACCGTCAGCCACACAAAAGGCCATATGCCACACTTTCTCTGGCCCAGCTGTGTAAGCTTGTCCAGCTGGGCTACTGCTAAGTGACATCAGGGTCTATCATATTATCGATAGCACAGACTTTTGTTTGATGATATATTATTAATTAATTACACTTAGTAGTGCTTTGTACAATTTTTCGATATTGTTATCCTTGTGTTCTTCCTACTCCTCATCTCCTTTCATTTTTCCCTTTGTTCCCCTAATAACCCTCTTTGCCTTTTTTCTTTCTTGCTGAGGTTATATATTCCTTGACTGTCCTTCCTCTATTTTCTTTTCATTCCTCATGTCAGTTTTCTCTTCTCAGCCCATAGCTCTGCTCTTCTCCATGTTTCTTCTCCTTTTTTGTTCAATTCCTTCCCCTCTCTGTATGCTTTTCTTCCCACCCAGTTTTTAATTTCATTCAGTTTTATTTCTGCCTCCACCCTCACAAGCACCTTCTCTATTTTTCCTCCTCTATTCAAGAGTAATTTCTCCCAGGGATACTGGTGTTAAAGAGTTCTGGTAGGGCCAGGCGTGGTGGCTTATGCCTGTAATCTCAGCACTTTAAGAGGCCGAGGTGGGTGGATCACCTGAGGTCAGGAGTTCGAGACCAGCCTGACCAATACGGAGAAACTCCCCCCCCGCCCGTCTACTAAAAATACAAAAAATTACCCAGGCATGGTGATGCATGCCTGTAATCCCAGCTTGGGAGACTGAGGCAGGAGACTCGCTTGAACCCAGGAGGTGGAGGTTGCAGTGAGCCGAGATCGTGCCATTGCATTCCAGCCTGGGCAACAAGAGCCAAACTCTGTCTCAAAAAAAAAGAAAAAACGAGTTCTGGTAGATAGAAAGTCACAAAGGTGGGGGTGCTAGGCCCCCATTTGGTCCAAGCCATGTCCTGCAAATGTCCATTTCACTTCAAATCCTTAAAACAAAGACTAACGGAATCCAGAGAAGTAACCATCATGGATCTAGTCTAAAGAAAGTGAGCTGAGAATTTAGACCTAGCCCAGGTTTAAATCCAAGTCCATGGCTCTTTTCCCCTTGAAATTACAGAGAAGTCGTGGAGTCTTTTTAGGACTAGCCTAATGGTCTTGACCTTTTTGAGTGTCAGGGTCTCCTATGAGAGTCTACTGAAACTTTTGAATCCTCTTAGAAGAATGCGCATGAGCTTAAAGTTTTGCTTACAAAGTTAAGGAGTTCACAGACATCCTGAAGCCCATTGGTGGGTTCTCCAGAAGCCCTTTGGCTGGAGGTTGGACCATATACATTCAAACTCCAAAGGAGGACTTGTCTGCTTTGCCCGGCAGTTGGTGTAATAAGTTGTAGGGTGGAGAACTAAGGCAAAATGTTGTGCTTCAGTACTAGAGCTAAAGACTCTGGTGAGAGTTTTCTAGATTGAGGAGATAGACATTGGTCAGGTTTTGCCTGCTGTGTGAATTTCCTGCTCAAAGACAAGACAAGAGCCTTCACATTTCATAGTTTGTCCTTTCCTGGCCATTTGGAAACCTGGCTGTTTTGACTGTACAAACACAGCTGGGGCCTGAGCAGTGAGCGGAATAGATGTCTATCGGGACATCTGTAGCTTTCTACAGCTTCCTGCTTTTGTCAGCTTCAGTTCAATATCTATTATTGAGAATAGTCGAGTAAGGAGGTCATTTTCTTTGTCCAGACTTTTTGATTCAAGGTAGCTTTTTCCACGTGAAAAATAAATGGGAGGAAAGAATCTCATTTATCCATTTGGGGGAATGATTTATTTGAGGAGTCTGAACTCTGGGCCCGTTTGATTTAATCAGTATGGCCCTGTGAATTATATTATGGATTAATTTTAGTCATGGTGCTTATGCTTTGTTTATACCTTTTGTGGAACTTCAGTGTTTTCTAATTAATTTGTTTTCTTCTTCTCTCTGCTAATTAGGTCTTCCAAATTTATAAGCATAATCAGATTTCCAAGAGCAATTTGCTCCATTCTTCATTCTGTGAGGCATTATTTGGAATGGCTTTTCTTCAGTGAATTCAGTTCACTGGTATTATGAGCAATTTTTGTGTAAAATCCTGCTCCAAGGGAGCAGGAGCTAAAGAGAACAACACACAACCCTTACTGTACCTGAGGGGTGTGTGTGTGTGTGTGTGTGTGTGTGTGTGTGTGTGTGTGATGCATATGCGTCATGTGATTTGTGTGTGTATATGGGAGTGGGGAATTATTGAGAAGAGAAAAAAGCAAATAGTAGGAGAGGCAAGGTCAGGTGGAAATTCACCAGGTTGAGAGACTAGTCCCTAGGCTGGCAGTTAAAAATCTGATGTGCCTAGTCCAAAAGGGTTGGATGAAAACAGAAGGTTCTGGGAAAGCTTAATTTTACAGCTGGAGACATCCAGGATGTTAGGTTGATGGCCGCATCAGTAACTTTCGACTCACTGTTGGTGGCAGAGATTCCCATTTCTCTCCAGCTGACAATGGGTCAGGACTGGGTGAAGGTATCCTGGACTCACACTGTACAGTGCTGAGGAAGGCAGAAGATGACTGGCTAATGATGTTAAGAGACTTGGGGAACAGTGGAGTGGGAGGAGCAGGTGTGAGGGAAAATTATAAGCTCTATAGAGCACATTTTCTTAAAATTTACAAGTGATGAATTATTCATTCTTCACCAAGAATAATACAGTATCTTAGGACTTTTCACAATTGTCTTCAGTTATTGTCATCAACACAATTACGGTTTTCTCCTTGTAACTGTCCACTAACATGGCATGTTGTCTAAGTGAATCAAGTGTGTTTAATCATGATTGCAAATGCCAGTGTCATGTGAATCCTTCTGAGTATAGAAAACAGTGTGGAGAAACCCTTGCTCAGCTAACAGTGGAGCTTTAGGGCCTGTGACTTTTGAAGAAAGTTATTTCCAAAAGACTTTAAACTATTGTTGAGAATCTTATTGACCTTCATAAATACCTCCTCTAATAGAACTTTTTCATGGAAGTACAAGAACCTCTTTTATCCCTTTTAGACTTGCCACTTTTCTGATTTTAGTTTGGAAGAACAGTGGCAGGGTGGGGTGGAATCCCATATATACACCTGGGTAAGTAACCTGTATGTGTATTGAAGAATTAATGTGGATGTCTTGAATTTTGTTTGCTCTGTTTTTTTTTTTTTTTTTTTTTTTTGAGATGGAGTTTCCGTCTTGTTGACCAGGCCAGAGTACAATGGTGCAATCTCAGCTCACTGCAACCTCCACCTCCCAAGTTCAAGCGATTCTCCTGCCTCACCCTCCTGAGTAGCTGAGATTACAGGCATGCACCACCATGCCCAGCTAATTTTGTATTTTTAGTAGAGATGGGGTTTCTCCATGTTGGTTGGTCAGGCCGGTCTCAAACTCCCAACCTCAGGTGATCCACCCACCTCGGCCTCCCAAAGTGCTGGGATCACAGGCGTGAGCTACTGTGCCCAGCCGAATTTTGTTTGTGTAAGAAATTCTATGTAGCAGATACTCTCCTAGCCTTCTGCCCACTTAGCAGTCACTCCATGCTGTTAGGCCTATGGTAAGGTATATAATAATAGTACCTACACAAATATCTGTACAATGTTAAATACTCTCAAGAAAAATGGACATGTTTCCCAGACTATTTTTATATCATATCTGTCTCAGAGGTTGTCAGTTCTGACAGCATGTTTCTCTTCAGATATTGTTTCAGTGATAGGTGCCTGTCTTTGGGGCAGAAACAGGAATAGGGATGAACCTCATTATAATAATAAAAGAAAGCTACAACATAGCGAGTCCTAAGTATAGGAAGCACGTGAAGAAGAGATGCTCTTATTTGAACAGAAGAAGTGGGAACCAAAGACAATTGACAAGGAAAAAGAAATGGGAAAGCAGGACTCAAAATCACATAGATCTGCCTAAAGTGACCAGACATCCCAGTGTAAATCTCTTTTCCAAGACCATCCTCCCCTAGGAGCATAGGGTCAGATTGCAGTGAAGGATTCTGGCTGAAATCCTACCAGAGCATCTGAGCCTTCTTGCCTATTCTCTTCTTCAACTTCTACTATGTTTTCTCATATAAATGTGTTTTTCTGTCTTCTCAATGGGAAGCATACCAAAAGACCAAGTGTCTCCACTTCTTCTGAATATCAAGACAATTCAAGTTAACTAGAAACAACAATGAAATAGAAAGCTCTCTTCCCCAGTCAGTTTCTCTCTGCCACTCTGCCCCAGGAAAGAAGAAAACCTACCAGGGGCACCAGCTGACAGCTCTCAGCAAGTCACTTTACCAGTCACTCTTAGGGTTGGTATTAACTTTCAAAATTTTTCCTCATGAGCAGTGTGCCAGCCCTCCTTCCTCCCACTGACAGCAGTGTGTAGATCCTGGCAATAGCAGTTTATATATATATATATATATATATGTATTGGTTATATATATATATAACCAATATTATATGTGTGTGTGTGTGAGTGTGTGTGTATATATATATATATATATATATATTGCCAGTTCACTCTAATAATTATTTCTTTTGCTGTACAGAAGCTCTGGAGTTTAATTAGGTCTCATTTGTCTATTTTGGCTTTTGGGCAACAGCAGTTTTAACAACTGTTTTGTACTGGAAATGATAGGGTAATTTATTGTCAAAACTGCAGCGCATTTTTTCTTCTTTAACCTAGACATTGGGAGAGATTTTTATTATGTTTTCACTTTTTACTTTGAGATAACTGTATATTCACATGCAATTTAAGAAATTATACAGATAAATTCCTTACACCCATCACCCACAGTTCCCCTCAGTGGTAACATCTTGGCTAACTATAGTACAATATCACAGCCATGGAATTGACATTCATATAATCCACTTAACCTTATTCATATTTCTCCAGTTTTACATGCAGTTGTGTGTGTTTATTTTGTCCTTTGCAATTTTATCTTTATGTATAGAATAGTGTGACCACCACCACAGTCAAGATACGGAAGAGTTCTGTAACAAGGATCCCTTGCATTGCTCTTTTATAACCACACTCACCTCCCTGCCATGCCCCATCTCCACCCCTAATACCACACTTTGGTAACCAGTAATCTGTTCTCCATCTCTGTAATTGAGTCATTCAAAAAACGTTACATAAATGAAATCATACAGGATGTAGCCTTTTTAGATTGCCTTATTTATTTATTTTAACTGAACATAATTTCCTTGAGATTCATTTAACTTGTTGCGTGTATTGGTAGTTTGTTCTTTTTATACCATTCCATGATATGGATACACCATATTTTGTTTATCCATTCTTCAGTTGATGGACATTTGGATTGTTTCAAGTTTGAGGCTATTACAAATAAAGATGCTATGGCTATTTTAGTACAAGTCTTTGTGTGGATATAAGTTTTCTTTTCTCTTGGGTAAATGCCCAAGAATGCAATATCTAGGTTGCACAGTAAGCACATTTATTTTTTTATAAGAAATTACCATACTCTTTCCATTGGTTGTACTGTTTTACATTCCCACCAGCAGTGTATGAGTGCTCTAATTTCTTGGCATCATTGCCAGCAATTTTTTTTAATTTTAGACATTCTGATAAGTGTACAGTGATATGATGCACAATCCCACTTCCAGTACCAATGTTTAGTGGTTGCCCCATGGAGAGCAGAACCAACCTCCTACTCAAAATTGAGTGAGGGAAAGGGCAAGTAACTTTGGATTTTATTATGGTCTGGGGATGGGGCTAGGATGAGGATTCCTGTGTGTGGGCAGAAATTTTTGTGGTTTGACATTTCTGGTGGTGCCAGGGGAAGGAGTGCCCAGGCTTTCTTATTAGCCCACCTAGATATAGAAGAAAAAGGGAAGGGAGAGTGGTAGGGACTGAAAGCTGTCAGTGGTCAAACATCAAAAATAGATTCAGACACTTTGTTACAAGTTGCTTTTGCACCTTTGCCAAGATTGGTTAAACATATTTGCATAGGTCTATTCCTGGGTTCTCTATGTTGTTCCATTGATCCTTGTGTCTGTTCCTTTGCTGATACTATACTATCTTGACCACTATAGCCATATAGTCAGTCTTAGCACAGGGTAGAGTGGTTCTACCCACTTTGTTCTTCCCTTTAAAGGTTTTAAAAATTATTCTAGATTCTGTGTAGTTCCATGTGAATTTTTGAATACACTTCTTTATGTCTACAGAAATCCCTGCTGGGACTTTGATAAATATTGTATTAGTCTATAGATCAATTGAGAGGTAATTTACATTTTTACTCTTTTGAGTCTTCTAGTCCATGAACACAGTATGGTGCTTCTTCTATTTAGTTCTTCTTTGGTTGATTTTATTAGCATTTTGTAATTTTCAGGATACAAATGCTGTTCATATTCTGTTAGATTTATGCCTACATATTTAATTTTCTTTGGAGTAATTGTAAATAGTATACAATTTTAAATTTCAGTTTCCACATGTCTGTTGCTAGTATATAGAATTGAGATTAATTTTTGTGTGTTGATTTTGTATCCTGAGGATTTGAAAAGTTCACGTACTATCTCTGAAAGTTTGTATTTTGTTGATTCTCTAGAATTTTCTATTATTATAGAAAACATGTTATCTGCAAATACGGAGAGTTTTATTTTTTCCTTTCAATCCATATGCATTTTATTTCTTTTTCTTGCCTTATTGGACTGGTTGGAACTTCCAGCACTATGTTGAATAAGAGTGGTGAGAGTGGACATCTTTGGCTGTTGCTAAGCTATAAATAGTGAAATATTCAAAAAGACTAAAAATAAATCAAAATAACCCAAAATATGAAAGTAACCCACTGAAAGGCTAGAAAAGAGAAACAGAAGAATAAGATACATAAGAAAGAATCAAGAAAGAAATAATAAAATATCAGTAAAAGCCCTAACATATCAATAGTTAACCTTAAGTGAAAATAGTCTAAATACACCAATTAAAAACAGACTGGCAGAATGGATTTTTAAAAGCCATGATCCAGCTATATGCTCTCTACAAGATCCTCACTTTAAATACAATGGCATAGGTTAAAAGTAAAAGGATGGAAGAAGATGTAGCATGCAAGTAATAACAAAAATGACAACAACAACGACAAAAGCAGGAGTGGCTATATTAATATCAGGTAAAGTAGATTTCAAAGCATATAACTTTCATGTAGTAGTGTGTAAGATGTATGGGTGGGGTATAGAGTTCTCTCTGTAATGCATGGTTAAATTTCAAAGATGACAACTCTATCTAGATGCAATGTAACAAACATTTCTGTTACAAGGACAGCCTGCAAGGATCTGATTTGTAGAACAAAGTTCCCTTGGACATAGTTAGAGATTGCTAACTCCTGGCCTTGTGTGGCATATTTGACACTTTAGCATCTGCTGGTCAGTTAGTGTACCAGTTACTTCTGCTGTGGCACATGCCATAGCCAGGGAGATGCATAAAGCTGCCAGGTTAATAGCTTAAAGAATCAGTAGGAAATGTGAGTAACTATGGGTTAGCTATAAGTGAGATGCATGTGGCAAATGGAAGCATAATAGTCCTCCTGCAGAGCCCAGACAAAACCAAGTAAACATTCTTGCTGCAGTTGTTTTATTATTTATGTTAAGACATAAATCTATAACTATCTACTTTTTTTGTTTGGTTATACGAGTGTTTTGTAAATGTATCCTCTCTACAGCAATGATTTCAATAGTAATGGGAAAAATAATACATGTTCTGTAAATAAAAGTACTAAATTTCAATTTCTCAAAAATGAAGATGGTGATTGTGTAAACTGAACAAAATGTTTGTTAACATTTATTGTCCAACTGGAAGCCTTAGTAATATCACTGACCATGTGAAAACTGGAAGACTCAATCTGCTTACAAAACAGGAGCATCTATTTCAAAACTTAGCTGCAGAAGATGATTAACATAGAATTCCGTGAAGCATGGCTTTTCAATTAGATCAAATGATGAGTCCCCTAAATTAATTCTATTCATTTTCATATATATATATATATATATATATATTATTGCATTTTAGGTTTGGGGGTACATGTGAAGAACATGCAGGATTGTTGCATAGGTACACACATGGCAATGTGGTTGCTGCCTTCCTCCCCATCACCTATATCTGGCATCTCTCCCCATGTTATCCCTCCTCAACTCCCCGACCCCTGCTGTCCCTCCCTTAGTTCCCCCCACAGACCTCAGTGTGTGATATTCCCCTCCCTGTGTCCATGTGTTCTCATTGTTCAACACCCGCCTATGAGTGAGAACACGTGGTGTTTGATTTTCTGTTTTTGCATCAGTTTGCTGAGAATGATGGTTTCCAGGTTCATCCACCTGTCCAGTCTATCATCGATGGGCATTTGGGTTGGTTCCAAGTCTTTGCTATTGTAAACAGTGCCGCAATGAACATTCATGTGCATGTGTCCTTATAATAGAACGATTTATAATCCTTTGGATATATACCCAGTAATGGGATTGCTGGGTCAAATGGAATTTCTATTTCTAGGTCCCTGAGGAATCACCACACTGTCTTCCACAATTGTTGAACTAATTTACACTCCCACCAACAGTGTAAAAATGTTTCTATTTCTCCACATCCTCTCCAGCATCTGTTGTCTCCAGATTTTTTAATGATCATCATTCTAACTGGCGTGAGATGGTATCTCAATGTAGTTTTGATTTGCATTTCTCTAATGACCAGTGACGATGAGCATTTTTTCATATGTTTGTTGGCCTCATGTATGTCTTCTTTTGTCAAGTGTCTGTTTATATCCTTTGCCCACTTTTGAATGGGCTTGTTTGTCTTTTTTCTTGTAAATCTGTTTTAGTTCTTTGTAGATTCTGGATATTAGCCCTTTGTCAGATGGGTAGATTGCAAAATTTTTTTCCCATTCTGTTGGTTGCCAGTTCACTCTATTGATTGTTTCTTTTGCTGTGTGGAAGCTCTGGAGTTTAATTAGGTCCCATTTGTCTATTTTGGCTTTTGTTGCCATTGCTTTTGGTGTTTTAGTCATGAAGTCCTTGCCTATGCCTATGTCCCGAATGGTCTTGCCTAGATTTTCTTCTAGGGTTTTTATGGTGTTAGGTCTTATGTTTAAGTCTTTAATCCACCTGGAGTTAATTTTAGTGTAAGGTGTCAGGAAGGGGTCCAGTTTCTGCTTTCTGCACATGGCTAGCCAGTTTTCCCAACACCATTTATTAAACAGGGAATCTTTTCCCCATTGCTTCTTTTTGTGAGGTTTGTCAAAGATCAGATGGTTGTAGATGTGTGATGTTGCCTCCGAGGCCTCTGTTCTGTTCCATTAGTCTATATCTCTGTTTTGGTACAAGTACCATGCATCAATTCCATGTTTTCCTGTGCATGCACAAAGAGTGAAGTGATGGATGTTAAAGAGTTGGCTCCATTAGCAGAAAAAAGATCTTTGAAAACAGGTAAATGATGCCAGGCTGATATTACTGACATCAGATGCTTCAAAAAGAAAATTGGTTAATTTCAGTAATGGCTTAATTTTTTCATCCAATTTATGCGAAGTATGGTTTGGGGAGGTTCAATTTGTTAGAGGTGAAAACTGAATTTAATGGTAATATTTATTTGTAAATTCAGTTGAAAATCTAATATTGAAGATAAAATTTTTTTTGGTGATAATCCAAATACAAATTTAGGTGGAATATAATTGTTTTAGTAAAAGCAATGTTCTTACTAAAGTAAGAAACCTATAAAGCAGAAATATATTTGGAATTGGTTGTGGGGCACATATAATTTATCATTGCATCTACATTGTGATAATCTGTGAATTGAAATAGAAGCAATAGTTTTCAACATTTACAAATACATACATACATTTAGAATAATTGAATTGCAAAGTTTTATGACAAATGTGATGTGGAGCACAGAAGAGAAAATTTTAGCATGACAGTACATGATCCTCTTTTTGCTTCCAGTCATCACTCAGATTTCTAAAATGTTTGAGCCTTTAAAGAAGTACTTTGTTAATTAACTCAAGTGTTCTAGAGAGTATTGAATATTACTGTAAATAAGTCCTTTAAATTTAGGTTGCATTTTGTTTAAAATCATTTGGAAATCTTTAATTAAAGTACTCAAGGAATGAAGTATCAAAAATTTCAGCTTTTGAAGCTCTTAGGAAATTGTAATTATGGAAACAAAGCTTGTATATGAGAAGACATTGAAATTTATCAGTTAACAGATTACATGACGAGAGCCCAAACTGTGTACAAGGTTTAATTTTGACATTTTATGACTACACTTTGTAATATCTTAACTTGATGCATCTTATTTTTAACTAGAGAGTTTATAGTTTGTACTGGAATGGAATAAACTTAAGAAGGCTTTGATTTTGTGGCATTTAAATGTGGTGAAGCATTCAGAAGAAGCATAAACACAGAGAATTTTTTTTAGAGGCAGGGTCTTGCTATGTTTCCCAGGATGGAGTACAGTGGCTATTTACAGGTGCACAAATAGCACACTACCACCTCGAACTCCTAAGCTTGAATGATCCTCCAACTCCAGCCTCCCAGTAGCTGGAACTACAGGCATGCACCACCATGCCCAGCTAATGAGTTTTATCGTGTAAAAATATTTGTTGAAGGAACCAAAATGGAAGCAAAAAGACAGTACCCTTCAAAATATTTTTTCTAAAATATTTAAATAATTAAAATTGAGAATATTCTCTAATTAACAGAATTTGCTTGAAATTTACCAGATACCTTAGCATCTGTAAAGAGAATATTTGTTTTGGTTCCCAAGCTAAATCTTTTTTTGCATTTGTGCAGATTTATGGGGTACATAAAAAATTTTTTTACGAGTATACAATGCATAGTGATCAAGTCAGGATATTTAGGGTACTCATCACCTGAGCACAATACATTTTTTTTAATATAGCCATCCTACTCTGCCATCAAACACAGAATTTATTCTATCTTATTGTAATGTTTGTGCCCACCTAAAAAGAATCTTTTCTTCCTTCCTTCTTCCTTCCTCTCTCTCTTCCTCCCTCCCTCCCTCCCTCCTTTCTTCCTCCCTCCCTCCTTTCTTTCTTTCTTTTTGTTTTGGACTGAGTCTTGCTTTGTTGCCCAGGCTGAAATGCAGTGGTGTGATCTTGGCTCACTGCAACCTCCACCTCCTGAGTTCAAATGATTCTTCTGCCTCAGCCTCCTCCTGAGCAGCTGGGCTTACAAGTGTGCACCACCATGCCTGGCTAATTTTTGTATTTGTAGTAGAGACGGGGTTTCACCATGTTGGCCAGGCTGGTCTTGAACTCCTGACCTCAAGTGATCTGCCCACCTTGACCTCCCAAAGTGCTAGGATTACACACATGAGCTATGGTGCCCAGCCTAAAGACAATATTTTCTCAATTAAAAATACTATAGTCGGCCTGGTGCGATAGCTCATGCCTATAATCCCAGCACTTTGGGAGGCCGAGGCAGGCCGATCACCTGAAGTAGGGAGTTCAAGAGCAGCCAGACCAACATGGAGAAACCCCATCTCTACTAAAAACACAAAATTAGCCGGGTGTGGTGGTGCATGCCTGTAATCCCAGCTACTTGGGAGACTGAGGCAAGAAAATTGCTTCAACCTGGGAGGCAGAGGTTACGGTGAGCTGAGATCATGCCATTGCACTCCAGCCTGGGGCAACAAGAGTGAAACTCTGTCTCAAAAAAAAAAAAAAAAAAAAAAAAAAAAACAGAAAATACTATAGTCTTCAGAAAAGAATCAACTAAAGTGATGAGAATTTCAAATATATTAACTATAAACTGCAACTTCGAAAAATATTGCAGGCAAATTTTTTAAGTTCTACTGGATAAATATATTTTCAGAGAAATGTCAGTGACATGGTATTAGAAATAAATATAGCTGATAAATGAATTAAAGTTCATGAATATATACCAAGCATAATTATTCTGCTTATGTATTTTTTAATTTTGGAAAATCATTTTGAAATGTTTGTTACATGATATGTTATTTTAAAAAGAATTTCATATTTGAAAATAGTTTGAATATACAATTTTTTTGTTTTGTTTTGAGACGGAGTCTTGCTCTGTCGCCAGGCTGAAGTGCAGTGGTGCGATCTTGGTTCACTGTAACCTCCACCTCCCAGGTTCAAGGGATTCTCTTGACTCAGTCTCCTGAGCAGCTGGGATTACAGGTGCCTGCCACCACGCCCAGCTAATTTTTGTACTTTTAGTAGAGACGGGGTTTCACCATGTTGGCCAGACTGGTCTCAAACTCCTGACCTGGCGATCTGCCCTCCTTGGCCTCCAAAGTGCTGTGATTTGTAGGCATGAACCACTGTGCCTGGCCCTGAATATATAATTTTTAGTTTTTTTTCAATGCAGTTAGTCCAATTTTCTGATCAATTAATAACTATCTTTTAAAAGCATATAACATTTCCAAATGTTTTAATTTAGAAATTATATGATCATCTTACATAACCGGGCAACACAAATCACATAAAAATATGTATGCCCTCAGAGACACTGTGGTATCTTCTAACCAAGTTTCATTCTATGTGTACTTAAGTGTGTGATATCAATAACTCACATGAAGGGCTTTATATATGACTCGATGACCCACAGTACCATTGAGCAAGAAATAGCCTTGTCCTGGGTATATTATTTGACCAGAATCTACGTTGTCTTTCATTTCTTCTTGCATACTTGCTTTCTATTTTTCTGAACTTACTCTGACTATAAGGTTCTATCTGTTTTCTTTTCTTGCTTGTACTGTGTCAGAAAACTAATTTGCAGTCATTCATACCAGTATTTACCGAGTGAGGTTATTCTAACATCATGTAGAAACAATTGAATCAAATCCTAACATACCATTGATTAACTGGGTAAACTCTGGTAAATCACATAATGTCTCTAAATTGCAATGTTCTTACTTGTGAGACATGGATGATAATATCTGCCTTGTGGGATTGTTGCAAGTATTTTTAAAATAATATTTGTAGGCATTTAAAAATAGTATATTTTAAGAGCAACTGGGGAAAATCATATAACTAATCAGATATGTGTTCACTTTAAATTAAAATTGACTAAGCTCATCTGGGCTTTGAGGGTGGCTGGCCAACTGACTTTATTTCTCTGGTCAATTTGTTCTCCAACTCTTTTCAATAATTCATGCATTTTCAACTTTCTCCTCAGATCTCTGCTGATCTTCACCTCCTTTACTTTTAACAGATGACATAGTTTGTGCTTTGCAGAGAAAGTGGAAGCCATCCCATCAGAATTTCATCAACTTCCTGTCATATTTATAAGCTCACTGGCAACACATTGAATCCTCCTCCTTCTCACTTATTACCCAGGCTAGGGGAAGGATCGTTCTCTTTCAATGAAAGGAGAGTCTCTCCACTTCTTTCTGCATCTGCTCCCTTTTCACTTTCCCAAAAGCTTAATATGATGCAAAGATATCTCTCTCAATGCTGGATATCTTCTCTTTGTCCCAGGGCGATTCTCTATCCTTCTCCACTCTGCTCCGTACTCAGGAAGGGCTGATCTTAACAGACCATGTCAATGGTCTTTCCAGCCCTCTGCCTTTTAGTTGGGTTAGACCAAAGAGAGGCACTAACAAGATACTAAGCGGGAGCTTACGGTCTTTCGTGTGCTGGCTGACTTTTTCAACTTGACATCACCTATTAGGCAGTCCTTTCCCACAGCTACTCTCTCTAGTTAATGATAACTGTTCCCCTCTTACCCTCTAGGCCCTAAGGGTAGTAATGTTTCTCTTGCTGTTGCTACGCATGGGCTGCATCAGCATCCTTTGTTTATTTTCCTATCCCCTGCCAACAACTTTGTAAATAATCTCTTTATTAAACTGTCCTCATTTACCTAATTTAAGTGTGCCATATGTTTCATGACACCATCTTGAACACAGTTCGAGATGTGTCACCATCTTGAAAACACTTGTCCCTGTCCCTCAGTATCTATGTGGGGGATACTAAAATTCATGATTACTCAAGTCCCTTATATAAAATGATATAGTATTTGCATATAATCTATGCATATCCTCTGGTATACTCAAAATCATCTCTAGATTACTTATAATACCTAATACAATGTAAATTCTACATAGTAATTGTTATACTGCATTGTTTAGAGAATAATGACAAGAAAAGATTGCACATGTTCATTACAGATGCAACCATCCTTTTTTTTCAAGTATTTCCTGACCCACAGTTGGTTAAATCCATGGATGTGGAAACCACGGATATGGAGGGCCAATTGTACACTCCTTTATGTTCATATTCATTGCTGAATACTTTCTATTCACATTAAAACTACTCCAGTGAAAATTCTCTTGTGAAAGGTACCAGTAACCATCATAGTCCTCAAAATGTTGGACAATTTGAAGTCCTCATCTTGATGTCTGTCATATTTTTGGCTGATTTTTATCTGCACCCCTTTCTACATCCCTTCAGTGAATCTCACCTAATCTTGATGAATCATCTTTTTACTGTTCTGATGAATTTGGTTTACTAGTATTTTCTTTTGTAAATTATTATCATTTAAAAAATTTTGTGGGTACACAGTAGGTATATATATCTATGGGTTACATGAGATGTTTTGATGTGGGCATGCAATGCCTAATAATCACATCAGGGTAAATGGATTATTCATCCCCTCAAACATTTATCATTGATGTTACAAACAATTCAGTTATACTCTTAGTAATTAAAAAATATATGATTAAATTATTTTTGACTGTAGTCACCCTGTGAGCTAGCAAATATTAGATTTTATTCATTCTTTCCATTTTTTTAATTTCAATAGTTTTTGGGGGAATAAGTGGATTTTGGTTGCTTTGAAAAGTTCTTTAGTGGTCATTTCTGATTTTGGTGCACCAGCCACCTGCACACTGTACACTATCCAATGTGTAGTCTTTATCCCTAATCTCCCTGTCTCTCTTCCCCCTGAGTCCCCAAAGTCCATTATCTCATTTTTATACCTTTGTGTCCTCATAGCTTAGCTCTTGCTTATAAGTGAGAATATGTGATATTTGGTTTTTCATTCCTGAGTTACTTCATTTAGAATAATGATCTCCAACTCCATCCAGGTTGCTTTGAATGCCATTATTTCATTCCTTTTTATGGATGAGTAGTATTCCGTGGTGTGTGTGTGTATGTGTGTGTGTGTGTGTATATATATATATATTTAAGGAAAATGTGATGTGTGTATATATATATGTGTGTGTGTGCGTGCGTGTGTGTATATACATGCACACACACACCACATTTTCTTTATCCACTTGTTGATTGATGGGTGTTTGGGCTGACTCTATGTTTTGCAATTGCAAATTGTGCTGTTGTAAATGTGCACAGGTAGGAATCTTTTTCATATAATGACTTCTTTTCATCTGGGTAGATACTCAGTGGTGGGATTGCTGGATCAAATGGTAGATCAACTTTTAGTTTTTTTAAAACAAATCTCCATGCTGTTTTCCATAATGGTTGTACTAGTTTACATTCCCACCAACAGTGTAAAAGCGTTCCCTTTTCACCACATCCATGCCAACATCTATGATTTTTTGATTATGGCCATTCTTGCAGGAGTAAGGTGGTATCTCATTGTGGTTTTGATTTGCATTTCCTTGATAATTAATGATGTTGAACATTTTTTCATATGTGTGTTGGCCATTGGTATATCATCTTTTGAGAATTGTCTATTCATGGCCTTTGCCCACTTTTTGACAGGATTATTTGTTTTTTTCTTGCTCATTTGTTTGAGTTCCTTATGGATTCTGGATATTAGTCCTTTGTTGGATGTATAATTTGCAAAGATTTTCTCCCACTCTGTGGGTCTCCTGATTATTTCTTTTGCTGTGCAGAAGCTTTTTTAGTTTAATTAAGCCTCATATACTTATCTTTGGTTTTGTTGCATTTGGTTTTGGGTTCTTGGTCATGAACTGTGCCTAAGCCAGTGTCTAGAAGAGTTTTTCCTATGTTTTCTTCTAGAATCTTTATGCTATCAGGTCTGAGATTTAAGACTTTGATCCATCTTGAGTTGATTTTTGTATAAGGTGAGAGATGACGATCCAGCTTCATTCTTCTACATGTGGTTTGTCAATTATCCCAGCATCATGTGTTGAATAGGGTGTTGTTTCCCCACTTTATGTTTTTGCTTGCTTTCTCAAAAATCAGGTGGCTGTAAATATTTGGCTTTATTTCCAGGTTCTCTATTCTATTCCATGGGTCTACATTCCTGTTTTTATATCAGTACCATGCTGTTTTGGTAACTATAGCATTGTAGTTAGTTTGAAGTCAGGTAATGTTATGCCTCAAGATTTGTTCTTTTTACTTAGTCTTGCTTTGATGATGTGGGCTCCTTTTTGATTCCATATAAATTTTAGGATTGGTGTTTTTCTCGTTCTTTGAAGAATGATGATGGTATTTTGATAAGAATTACATTGAATCTGTATATTGTTTTGGCAGGATGGTCATTTTCACAATACTCATTCTACCCATCTATGAACATGTGATGTGTTTCCATTTGTCTGTGTCATCTATGATTTCTTTCAGCAGTGTTTTATAGTTTTCCTTGTAGAGATCTTTCACCTCCTTGGTTAGGTATATTCCTAATTATTTTAATTTTGCAGCTGTTGTAAAAGGGGCTGAGTTCTTGATTTGATTCTCAGCTTGGTCATTCTTGGTGTATAGCAGAGCTACTGATTTGTGTCCATTGATTTTGTATCCTGAGACTTTACTGAATTTATTTATCAAATCTAGGAGCTTTTTGGAGGCATCTTTAGGGTTTTCTAGGTATATGATCATATATCAGTGAACAGTGAAAGTTTGACCTCCTCTTTACAGATTTGGATGCCCTTGTCTGATTGCTTTGGGTAGGCCTTCTAGTACAATGTTGAATAGCAGTGGTGAGAGTGGGCATCCTTGTCTTGTTCCAGTTCTCACGGGAGATGCTTTCAACTTTTCCCCATTCAGTATAATGTTGGCTGTGGATTTGTCATAGATGGCTTTTAATGCCTTGAGGTATGTCCCTTCTGTGCTGATTTTGCTGAGGGTTTTAATCATAAAGTGATGCTGGATTTTGTCAAATGCTTTTTCTGTGTCTATTGAGATGATCATATGATTTTTGTTTTTAATTCTGTTTATGTGATGTATCACATTTATTGACTTACATATATTAAACCATCCCTGCATCTCTGATATAAAACCCACTTGATCACGGTGGATTATCTTTTTGATATGCTGATAGATTCAGTTCACTAGTGTTTTGTTGAGAATTCTTGGAGTTTTCAATTTTATTCCACTGTGGTCTGAGAGAGTACTTGATATAATTTTGATTTTTCTTAAATTTCTTGAGACTTGTTTTTTGGCCTATCATATAGTCTATCTTGGAGAATGTTTCATGTGCTATTGAATAGAATGTATACTCTGCAATTGTTGGGTAGAATGTTCTGTAAATATCTGGTAGGTCCATTTTTTTGAGGGTTTAATTTAAGTCCATTGTTTCTTTGTTGACTTTCAGTCTTGGTGACTTGTTTAGTGCTGTCAGTGGAGTATTGAAGTCCCCCACTATGATTGTGTTGCTATCTATCTCATTTCTTAGGTCTACTAGTAGCTAAACGGTGCCTGGACTTTTGATCTATGAAAGCTTGAGGTAATAAATGTGTATTCTTTAAGGTGTTAAGTTTGTGGTAATTTGTTATGCAGCAACAGAGAACTAATACTGGTTGTAACAATTTTTATTACAATTTCTTAAAGAAATAATTATGAATATTAGCCCCAGTAACTATAGGGTACTTGATAAAAATAAATACCACCTTCCCAAGAATGAAATTTCTCTGGAGTCTCCACTTAAATTTTTTAAATTAAATGGAACTTGATGGCTGGGTGCAGTGGCTCACACCTATAATCCCAGCACTCTGGGAGACTAAGGCAAGACACTCGCTTGAGGCCAGGAATTCGAGACCAGCCTGACTAACATAGTGAGACACCCCTCCCCATCTCTAAACATATTTAAAAAGTAAAAAACTGAAAAATGAAAAAAAAATGGAACTTGGTATAAGGGCTCTAGAAGGTTGCTTTGGTGTCTCCTGAAGCTGAACATATGCTTACCCTATGATCTTACAATTCCATTCTTGGTTATACATTCAGAAAAAATGACTGCTTACTTCTATCAAAAGGTACATAAAAGAATATTTACAACAACACTTATTAATAACTTTAAACTGGAAACTGCTTAAATGGCTATTAACAGCAGAATTAATTGTGGTATATTTTCACAATGGAATACTAGACAGCAATGAGAATGAATGACCTTCAACTGAACAGAACAATATAAATGGATTTTACAAGGATAATATTGAGCTGAAGAAGCCAAATACTAAACACATTGTATAGCTCCATTTACATAAAGTTAAATGAAGGGAGAATGGTTACCCCCAGAGAAGTAGCATTTGGAAGAGGCACAAGAGTGGGTTCTGGGATGTTGGTAATGCTCTACTTCTTGATCTGGGCGTTGATTCCATGTGAGGCAGGAAAATAGGGTCTGGAGGCAGGGAACCTACGGCCAATTCACACTTCAGCTGTGACATGAAATATCCTCTCCATAAAGTGTACACTGAGTAAGTGACTTTGTAACTTTACTTAATGCTTTCTATTTACATAGGGTGTACACCAAGTAACCAATGGAATCCTCTAGAGGGTATTTAAACTTCCCAAAATTTTGTAATGGGGCCCTTGAGCCCATATGCTTTGGCCCACTCCCACACTTTGGAGTGTACTTCCATTTTCAATAAATTCATTCATTCCTTCCTTGCTTTGTTTGTGCATTTTGTACAATTCTTTAAGATGCCAAGAACCTGGATATCCTCCACCAGTAACATATTTTAGAGAGCCAGGCAGGAGAAATTCCAGGAGAAGGTAGGCCCAAAATTTTGGATTTGTTTTTCTCCTTTCTCCTTTTCCTTTCTGTTCCATTCAGGGGAAATCTCTCTCTCTTTTCCTTTTCAGCTCAGGACCCTTGGTAGTCAGTGCCTAAACACAGAAGCAACTGCAGGTTTCTGCTGGTAACACATGGATGTACAAAATTTTTTTAAAAATCCATCAAACTGTATTCTTGTGATATCTGTACACTTCTGTGTGCATGCTATATCCCAATAGAGTTTTAAAATGAATGTGAAGATTGAATTCCACTCTGAAATGTATGCAGATTTGTTCAAATATGCAGAGAATGTGTGTCTCCTCAAAGCTTCAAGTAAAACAGATTCTCAAGGGAGGCGTATCATCTTATTCTGTGGTTTTGTATCATCTGTGGCTTACTTCCAGGGCTCCACATATTCTGGCTGGGAAGTAAAACCTTGATCCTAATGGATAAAGCCTTAATGTTGGAATTAGGAATGCTACAGACTGCACCTGAGATGTTGTCTCCACTCTTAATGTTACAGAGTTGACCATCTCCACTCTCCTGGAATCAGATTTTTCTTGTTTATTGCATACATGCTGGTCTCTGATAGATATAATTGGTCTGACATTGACATCAACTCTCTTCCAGTTTAAGCCATGGTAGTCCTTCATGCAATGAAGAGCTATGCCAGAATCATGATCGCTTTTGCATACAAACGTCAAGAAAGTGGCGTGGGAATGTTTTAGTAGTCCAATTGAAAGCGGTTAAGCCACCTGATTTATCCATTAGCTGTATGCTTCTTGAATCTGCCCTATTCTAGGCTCTGTGGTCTCCACACCTGTTTTGTGTGTGTGTGTTTCATTGTTGAGCTGCAAAGAAGTAAAAATATTTCTGGGCCAGAAGAAAAGTTATTGAATTAAGAAAGCATAAAAGTTTAGTAACAGCAATTGAAGTAATTTCTTTATGTCTTGAATAATTGAATGAAGTAGAGTATTTGGTGGGCATTTGCTTGTATTTCTATAAATACAAATATCCTTAAGGAATCTTTTCTACACCCTACACTGGTGTGCAAAATGTTGGAGGGTGGAAGTCTCTTCTTAATCATCTGTGAATTTTAAGAGCTAAGCAAGAATCAGATACAAAGTTGGCCAAAGGCAGTTTCCAGATTTTTGCATAGAAGGGAGGTTTAGATGCAGTTGAAGTAGGGTGAGAGGAGGTTAGGAAACTTGCCTTGAATTTGTGTTTGCTTAGTAATAGATTTTACTTAAACTATATGTTAATTTGGGATGATTTTGGTGGGTACTGATAGAAACAATAGGGCAGGTCCCACCACCTGGCCAAAACTACCCCGTAGTGTTAGTGGAGCCAGTATAATAAGCAAATAATTGAGATGGTCTCTATCCCAGTAATACCACTTTGGAACTATTCTACAAACATACCTTCCAGGATTTTGCTGCTGGGAAAGATATTGGCATCAGCAATTACCATAATAGGCCTCAAATAAAAGTGCAGCACTGGTCTGGGTCCAGTTACAGATCATGAAAAGTATTCTAGTTAGTTTAAGAATAAAAGGACTTGGGAAATTTATAAAATACTTGTAAGGGTTGGAGGAGCAGACTCTAAGCTGAGCTTCCAGGATTGATGCCCAGTATACTATGTAACTAGCCCACCAAGGGAGGTGCTCCCTTTACCGGGGAATGATCAGAAGCTGGGGAATCAGGATGCTGTTGGCCTATCTCTTGACTACAGGACCACACCACCTCAGCTGTCCCCTGGGGATGAGGAAGCCACTGCCACAACTCTTGGCTTTAGGGCACACTGCCTCATATGTGATTCATGCCAACAAAAGGAGGGTCTATATCCTGCCTCTAACTACCCCCAGAATAGTAGCCAGTCACTGGAACCTCTGCTACTACTACCACAGAAAGATCAGCTTCCTCTACTGCTGTACTTTCCAAGAGAAGTGTAGTCTCCCTTTTATTTCTACCTTCCAAACCACACAGAGGTTCATCTAGTTGGCAGAAGGCAGGTCACAAGAAGAACGTGAGCTCTAAGACAGTACAGGAAAGGTAATCTTTAGTTTTCTACCCTCTAGCTCTGGGTAAGCCATGTTATAAGGCATTAGTGCTCAAACTTGAACTTGCATCAGAAGCACCTGGGGGTATGTTAAGACATACATTTTTGGGTTTGTGATTTAGTAGGTCTGGGATAGGGGCCCCCAGAGAATTTGCATTTCTATCAAGTTCTCAGGTGATGATGATATTGTTAGTCAAAGGCCATACTTTGAGAACCACCGATCTAAGGGACATGGAATAGATTTGAAAAAGCTAATCTGCAAGGTATGTTAAAATGTGCATAAGAATCACCTGTGTAGGGTTTGTTCCACTAACAGATTTTCCAAAACACCCATTGACTAGGTCTGTGGTAGAAGCCAGAGACATGCACTTTTAACCAGTTCTCTGATAGTTTTATTTTGGTAGACTATGGGAACAATTTGAGAAATATTATGTTGGAGCAGTGATTCTAACCCTTGCCTGCATATTACATTGCTCCAAACAATGATAAAAATTACTGATGCCTTGGTCCCATCCTTTGCATTCTGATTTGTTGAATGGACAACCACCAGAGCTCTCTGAGTGAATCTCATGTGCAGCCAAGATTGGGATGCACTGACCTAGAAGAATATGTTGATTGAGAATGCTGATCAGCTACCTTCAGTTGGTGGGCTAAAGTGGATTTTTTTCTAAGCTAGTCATATTGGAGGCCACTTTTAAAGGCTTAGATGGTTTGAAGTAATTTGACTACATGGATTCCACTGCATGAAGAGAGATGGGCTAATCTTTACATTGCCATATTTTTAGTAATAGAAATGTTTTTTCACTGTCTTGGGAAGCCATTTGAATCTTGGGACTTCTAGAGCCTTTATAAGTCCATTGGTTTATTCAGTCATTCAAAATCCTTCAAAGTCTGCTTAGCACAGAAAAATTTCTTCAAAGAGTCTATAATTTTAGACAAATGACCATATTATTAAAAGAACATATGAGTCTATAATATAGATCATGAATGAAAAGGCAAAAGGCAAATAGAAGGAGGCAAATATATCTACATCCATATTAATCTTAGATGAAGCTTTAATGCGTAATTAGAGTTTTATCCAGGATATTCTAGAAAGATTGAATAAAAATTTGGCCCTTCCTTAAAGATTAATCTTTTCTAGCTTGTGTTTGAACTGTAAATTCTCCGAGAGTAGGGATTGAATTTATATTTTATTTTACATTGATCTATTATTCAACAGGGAGCTGGATATCTAAGTAGAAGAGAAAAGGGGGGCAACCCCTTTTTTTGAGTGACTTATCTGTTTCTAAAAAGAAGAAAAAGATGCTGGTATTGAATTAGGCTGGGTACTCCCATTCTGTTAATATGCCATCACCACTCTAGGATATGAAGAGTGAGAATTTTCTTCTGAGATTATGGCCTCTTGATTCTCATTTTCTCTCTGGCTTCTTCAATACTATCTCTTTTCCAGGCAAACTAATACATGAACAATCTAATCAATGTGCTGCATGACTAAAGTGTAACTGCAAATGTTAGCTCCCGGGGGAAAAAAGATTGAGAGCAAGAGAGAGTATGTGGTGTATGAGAGAGAGAGAGATTGAGAGAGAGAGAGAGAGAGAGATGATTCATCAATCATGTTTTGGGTGGAGAGGTGAATAAATACATATTTAACCTTTAAACACAAGCACTTTGGTATTTGAATCAGTTGAGGAATGGAAATCTTTCCAAAACATGACATGCTCGTCTCTACTTTCTTGGGCCAATGATACTCATTTCCAAACTTTCTCTTACCCATGAAACGTATTCATTCATTCATTTGATCATCTATCCAGCAAATATTAATTTGGCATCTCCTGTATGCCAAGCACTGTACTCAGCCCTGGGGATATAAAGATACAAAAAACGTAGCCCCTGCCTTCTCCTGCACCTTCAGCATAATAGATGTGGCTGTAGATAGATATACTGTTGGGTGAGACTAAGAGGGAGTTGATTATAGCATGGCTCACATGGCCTTGCATAAGAAAGTCAATGAAGTCAGCTTTTGTTTTGGTCATTTTTTCTCTACTCATAATGAATAACTCAATAAAATATGTCCAGTTGTATGACCATCTAGGCAATGTGATATGACAGTTTGTCTACAAATTAAAGAAATACACCAAAGACAGAAGCAACTTTTCTAAAAGTATTCTCACAAGGGAAAGAGACTTTTCTTTTTGTGTGTGTGGTTAAAGGGTCACCTTGGGTGGGCCAACTGAATGGACTTTGGAGGGAACATGTTGGGAGCTGGGCTCAGTTAAGTCAACTCATTCAAAGTCAAGACTCTGTACCTTTGGGCCCAGGGATGTATAAATTAGCTTATGTTTCTGAAGTCCCCTACTTAGCATGTCTCTAACTTGATATCCTTAGAGAAGAGGAGTATATGGCTGGATCTAGAGTTGAACCACCCCATGAGACTGACTACCATTAAACCAAGTTGCAGGAGACTGATATACAAACCAGAGCTCTAATATGTAAATCTATAATGAAAAATTTAAGTTTTGTTTTTTTCACAAGTTAATAAATTCTATCTGGGTAAGAAGTTCCAGCAGAAGCCCTGGTGTAACCAGAAGGCTGCTGATGGATAGGGAACCAGAGAGGGAGGAGGTGGCTGGATGATTTTAATATCTACTAGCTTCAGTTTCTATAGCTAAATGCAGCAACCTCTAGCCCAGAGACCACCTGCTGCAAGGTCTGGTAAGCTATGTTCATGGGCCAAGATACCTTTTCTGCCTTGATAGTGCTGAGTAGACACTGCCAATTTTGATCCTGACCCTCTTTTTTGATTCCGTGTTTCCAGAATCAACCCTCTTTGTGTGGATACATTTCCTTTGGCTATTGCCAACCCTAGTATAACTGAGTTTTTCTTCCTGTTTGGAAATCGACCTTTGAAAAAGCCTGATGTATTAATTTCATTTGTCAAGATCTTAAGAGTTATTTTGGTAGCATTTTCCTGTAGTCTATGTTCTTGGTATCCCATGTCTTGTTAGCTCAGTAAGACAGCTTGTCATCTGATAACAAAGCAGCTTTGCACCTCATTTAAATCTATAATTCTGAAATAATCTACTTCTGAAAACGTGTTTGAGGTCCCCCAGAATGACTGAAGTAGCTGGAAAAACAGCTTACCTATCTTTTAAAAAACTTTGAGGGTTCATAGTAAATGTGCAATGACTGGGGGTTCCAGGGTATTAAAATCTTCCAATTTTATGAGAACTTTCTGTTTTACCAGAAGCATTAAATCTACATACTTTTCATCTTTGACAGCTTGGCACCATGGATTCACTGGCCCCTGCAAGGGTAGAAGTAGACCAATAAAACCAAAAAGAACCAGTTTGAGTGTCATTATAAAACTCTCCAGGAGATAAAATATGCTCAGAAATGAATATTCTGTAGCATTCACAAAAAATACTCTGTAATCATAATTTGAAGACCTTCCTAAAGGTGAACTAGCTTTCTAAGGTCATATATATGTGGAACATCAACACCATATACCAGAAGAATGCAGAGCTCAGGAAATTGGCAGTGCCATCTTTTAAAACAAGTAATTTACTCAGCCATAACTCCTCTACCATGAAATTCACTCTTTTGAATTGTACAATTCAGTGGTTTTTATTATATTCACAGGGTTCCATAATCATCATCACTGTCTAATTTTAGAGCATTTTCATCACCCCACAAAAGAACTCTGTATCCACTAGCAGTCACTCCCCATTCTCCCTTCCCCTAGTCCCTGGCAACCACTAATCTACTTTCTGTCTATGGATTTGCTTGTTGTGGACATTTTATATAAATGAAATCTTATAATATGTGCCTTTTGTGCCTGGTTTTTTTAAAGTTAGCATGATGTTTTCATGGTTCATCCAATGTTGTAGCATGTATCAATACTTCATTCCTTTTTGTGGCTGAATAATATGTCACTGAATGGATATACCACATTTTGTTTATCCATACTTCACTAGATGGACGTTTAGATTGTTTCCACCTTTTGGCTATTGCCAAGAATGCTGCTCTGAACAATTGTGTATGTGTTTCTGTGTGGACTTATGTTTTTATTTCTCTCAGGTACATACCTGGGAGTGGAATTACTAGATCAAATGTCACCTCTCTGTTTAATCTTTTGAAGAATGCCAATCTGTTTTCCAAAGGGATTGTACCACTTTGCATTCCCACCAGCATGAATGAGGGTTTCAATTTCCCCGTATCATTACCAACATTTGCTGTTTTTCTTTGAAAAACAAAACAAACACACAAACTTATAGCCCTCTTGGTGGCTATGCCATGTTATCTTTTGCCTTCTTAATCACATTAAGTAGAGGAGAACTGCAGTGGATGCAGTTGGCACCCTACCTAGATCTCCTTTTTCCCCCTCCCAAACTTATCCCCTTAGCTGTTGGCAAATCACTGGTGCTACCTTCTCTGGAGATTTGTCCCTGAAAACCTCAGACAATGAATGACCAACAAGGGGATACAAAAGGCAGCCCCCATATGTCAAGGTGGGGCTCATTCTGTGGTACCATACTGTTCCAGAGCTTCCCCTTGAGACGAGGTCGAAACTAGTCTCTAGCTGAGACCACATCCTTGCTTAACTCCTCTGACTTCCTGCTCAATTCTGCCTTCCTCCTTCCCCTTCTTCCAAGAGCACTTCCCCAACAAATCACTTACACAAAAATTCCTTCTTGTTTCTGGCTCTGCTTCCTAAGGTGGGAGCTTTAAGCTATTTAAATAAATTCATGATCAGCATATTCTTTTTTTTTTTTTACACAAAGACAATTATTTAAGACCTTTATTAACAGGTGCTTGCAGTTTGTTGACTTTTTTGAAAAAATCAAGTTGTAAACTTTTATTACAAATTAAAAATGAAGTTCTTAAAAATCTCAACTTGACCAGATATGAAACAATTTAAAAACCTTTAAAGGCGTATTGAGAAAAACCAGGCTTTTTTGAAAAACACGTTTGTTATTACCAAAAAGAGACATCTTTAAGTAAAAATAATAAAAACCCCATGCTGCATAGATAATGCAGATAGTTCTATTTATCTGGTCAACGGGCAAAAGCAAGCACTTAAGGTCTTCAGCTCCAATCTTTTGTTCATTTCTCATTGCTGGAATTTCTTATTTCTTCTTGTTGGATGAATAAACCGGATGATGGTAGAGATGGTAAGCCGGCATTTACTCAGCCCCGCCCTGCTCAGCCTCACGAGCAGACGAATTCTCAGCTGGTGGATCGGCTGCTTTTGTCTCTTTGCTATCTTGTGGTTTAGAGTTTTCTGGGCGTCTGCGTCGGTAATTGAAGTTGCAACGGTACCGATGTTGAGGTGGCTGCTGACCTGGGGTCTCATCTCCTTGATTTTCTTTATCCTCTTCATTGCCGTCCTCTCTAGGCTGTCTTTGGCGAGGAGGGCCCCTGCGGAATCGTGGTCTATACCCCCCATACATATTCTGCCTCACTGGTCTACCTTGCTCTCCTGCACCCTGGTTGTCAGCACCCTCCATCACTTCTCCATGCACAGGAGGGTTGGAATATTGTGGTCGACGCCCATAGGGTCTCCGCATGTAGTAAGGTGGGAACCTTTGCCTGCAGTAGGGCCGGCATTGTTGGGCATGGCCTTCGGGAGCACTCTCTGACCCCCTTGTTCTTTTCCCCACTCTCACTATTCTGGTAATTTTGCTGGTGATTGCCTGGAGGACCCCTACGATGTGGATAGCGTCTATAATGGTTACTGTCTGCTGCATATTTACTGCCTTGAACTGGAATGCCACCAGGACCTGTAACATTTGCTGCCTCCACACCCTTTTCTCCTTCAACATCAAACTCCACAGTCTCTCCATCTCCTACACTGCATCAATGTGATGCAAATTGGCAACAGGGCCACTACTTCATCATAAATGCAGGGTAACCTTCTACACTGAGGGGACATCACTCTGGTTCCATGGTATGTCCATGCTTTGGTTATTGGACTCCCAGGTACCGGTGGGGCAGGTCTGACAGCTGCTCAGTCAGCATGGTTCCTTAGTGCTAGGCTGGCGGCAACACTTCCTCAAAGCACATTCCAGCAGGTCCCCTTACTAGCGTGTCATGAGATAAGACTCTTCCATTGCTTGGTGGATAGCTCTGCTGGCTTGTTTGCAGGTGCTGGCCTCCCTTGCTGTTAAAGAAATTGCACAAGGAAGTCCTCACCATTTTAAAGAAACCTTCCTTTTTTTCCTCTCTCCTCCCTTCAAGCTTGGCCCAGAGAGATGGGAGATAGGTCTGATGAATTTGTCACTGCTCCATGACACCGATTTAGGCTGTATATAGCTTTACATAGCTGGAGTGGAAACAGGAGGTAGGATTTTCTCAGTTCAGGCCTGGAGGCTCAGGGACTCTTGGTTTGTCCCTCTCCTCTATCTAGGGACAGTCATTTAAATCTCAGCATGGACCTGCACAGAATGCTGTGAAAAACAAGCTGCTTTTGCCACTCCTTGGTTTAAGAGTCAAAGATCTCAAGCGACACTCTTGAAAAGGATTCCCTGGTAAGATGCCCAGGGAATGTAGCATCTGGATGATTGCCACAGCTTGCAGGGTAATATAAAGCTGTGCTCTTGGGGTGTGTGCCTTGGGGCCCATGTGAAGGGCCTGGCTATCGGGGTCCTGGTGTTTCAAAAGCACTCAGGGTAGATAAACAGTAACTGTGTGATCTCCATTGTTGCATCAAGGAATTCATTTGAGAAAACTCAGCAGGAATAGAGTTGGCTGAGGACGGAATTTTTGAAACCCTTTTCTTGTTTTCACTTAGCAAAGTCCCAGTTGCAGCAATAGTTTCTGTCATTTGCACTTGAGCTTGGGAGGAGTAGAAGACACTTTGCTAACATTCCAAAAGCCTTAGACAGTGTTGGTGAGGGAGAGACGATGAGGGGCTATGTGGCGTTCATTTCTTGCAAAAATGAAATCATAAGAGAGACATATAGAAAGGGCCCTGTGAGAAGAACGCAGAGGAGATTCTACATAAGTCATTTCTGCAGCTGGTACAGCTCGGTGCAGAGGAATGTCACTTCTCAGAAGGCCCTCACGCTATAGTTGGGGGTACAAGTTCTAGGGGAGAGAATCCGCAGCCTTCCCAAATGTCTTCTCCTCCTCTTCCTTTGGTTTTTAGGTATCTGTTTATCTCCAAGACT